>NC_056749.1:53958976-54006476 GCF_019279795.1 Protopterus annectens
TTGTTAATATCGGAGTGATGGATGCTGTGTGCGGACGTATTATATGTGTTGCTGACACTTAGATGATCTGGTTACTCATCCTGCTTATATTTAATAATATATATATATATATATATATATATATATATATATATATATATATATATATTTAATAATATTTAATAATATAACGGTTCATTTATTTACTTATTTCCGTTTTGATTACCGGCGAAGTCCACTGGCCCCAGAGAGCCCGTTTCAGTGGAGACCCAGGGAGAAAAGCTCCATGAAACAGATTACAGTAAAGATAGCAGGCCAATAAAAATAAAAGTACAAGTACAAATACAAATACAGATCAGATAATACAAAGGATGAACAATATTGCTCATAGTGAAAAAATGTTGTGCAGATGCATTTTAACAAATTCACACAGTTAAAGTCAAAAGCTATTTACAATATTTACAGTGTGAGAGATCGTATGGGAATTAGCTATAGAAGGTTATACCAGCTATAAGGTGCTTAGGAACTCAGGAGGATACCCTCCCAGGGGCTTTTGTTAGAGTTCTAGGTAGGGAGAATGCAGTTACATTTCTGTTTGGAGGAGAGGTACGTGTAAAGGAGAGTTTTGAAGTTGTTTGTTTTTAATATTGTCCTTACTGTGGAAGGGAGACAGTTCCATTTCTTACCTAAGGAGAAGGAGAGGAGAAGTTGTTCAGCAGGACATTTAGGTCTGTGGACAGTAATTAAGTTTTGGTGTTCAGATCTGAGAGTTCTGTTTGGGGTGTAAGGGGGAAGGAAGTTAGAGCGAGGCATTTGGTTGGATTAAATATTAGTCTATGTGCTGTAGTGCTTCTTGCAAAAAGATGACAGAGAGCACAATAGTACTGTGTCAGCAGCTAAAAATGGATTCAAACGTCATAGTCTGGCAAAGTAAGGTACAGCTTGCGACATATTGGTGGGTTGCATACATCATCTTAATGCATATATTGACTGAAAGTGACTTACTTTAAAACTAGACAAGTTGGTAAGTTAGTTTTACTAAACTGTGATATGCAGTCTTATGTAATACTTTAAGGGCAATTTGAATTTGCTTTTACTTGCCAGAGCTTAGTCAGTTAGCACCCTGGGTAGCCCCTACACTGGTGTCCCCTTCAACTTGAAATTAAAAATAAAAAAAAAAAATTTTATAGTTGAACCATTTTATTTTCTCAGCGATGGTTAATTACTGACAATCATGTATAACTGCAGTGCAGCATAACTAAAGTGTTATACTTGCACCCAATCAGCAATTGGGAGGCGTTGAAAAAATCGCCATGTGAAAAGTTTGTGCCTGAGGGAGAGACCCCCTTCATCCCCGTCATAGTTCTGGTACTGGGTTTAAGTACATCCTCACAATCCCATTAGTGGAGTGCTGGTTAAAACTAGAGAAGGTAAGAACATTATAGGAAGTTAATTATGATTAAGTATTGCTCTGATATATAACCATGAGCACAAAGTCAAAAATAAGGGATAACAGTGGATAGCAGTTACGCATTTTAAAATGAGAGGCAGTGAGCTATGAGCTATGCTTGATATCATTGCCACGATCTTCATTAGAACAATAATGTATGTTGTTGTTGTTGTGTCTTTCGGCTTTTCCCAATTAGGGGTCGCAGTGGAACTCCGGTCCGCTAATGATTGGCAGTAGATTTTTATGTGCCGTGTTGCCAGCCCTGATGCACAACCTTCAAAGAAGGAATGCCCATTCACGCATGTCTCCACACAGAAGACGCTTTAGCTGAGAATCGAACAGGACAACGTCTTAATGTGAGGCGACAACGCTACTGCAGCACCACCACCGCAATCTAGAACAATAATGTATGTAATGATAATAAAAAGAGAAGCTCTTTGACATCGATAATAGTCTGAGACAAAAGTAAAACAGACACACACACACAGTGTATGTATGTGTATACACATAGATACCTAGATAGATGGATGTATAATGCACAAAAGCACAATCTGCACAGTCTTCAAATGAATATCATAGCCACAACCAGCAGTTAGAGACTACACCAACACAGACATTAATGGGACAGATGCCCCCTTTAACCTCCTGTTATACTCCCAGGTTAGCTACAGTATGGTAACAGTAACCAGCAAGTAGATGATAGCTTGTATCCCTTTCTCCATGTATGAGAACAAAAGTTAAAGCACATTTTAAAGGGTACACTGAAGCATGATAGTGTGCTAATGAAATCATACAACCACACAGGCTGTTACTTCTCCCTCAACGACCTACTTATGCGATCTGGGATTTATTCCAGTATTGCAACAGTCACTGTGTGGAACATTATTTTATTAGTCAAAGTAAACTTCATTGTCATTTAGAACTACACATGTGTAGCCTAAATTAAATTTTGTGCATCAGCTCAATTTTTGAGATTATAAAGGAAAGTGAAACAACACATTCAAGTAGGCAAGGCTCAAAAGTCAAACCCACCCTCGTAGACAGCACAAGGAACAAGAAACTAAGGGTAATGCTGCTAAACGCCAGAAGTCTTAACCTCAAGATGCACACACTCGAAGCTCTCCTAAGTATGGAGAACATCGATATCTGTGCAGTGACAGAAACCTGGTTCAAGGCTCCAGATAGCACCCCAGCACATCCAGGCTATACTTCATATCATGCTTTTCGGCCCCAAAACCTGGACCGAACCACAAAAGGAGGGGGAGTTTCCATATTTATCAAGGATATCCACACCTCCAGGTTAGTGGCATTGCACGAAGTATTGGAGACCATTCATGTGCGACTAACAGTGGGCAAGACTGCTTTTCAGTTTATAGCATCCTACAGACCACCCTCTCAAAGTCAGGAATCCTACTCGGCTTTCCTGAAAACATTGGAGAACATGAAGATCTCTCCGAACACCATTATATTGGGCGACTTCAACTACCCAAACATTGACTGGGAGCACTACTCAAGCCCCAGCACCTTAGCCCAAAGGTTCCTGGAAATTATAAACTCAAATGCTATGGAACAACTAGTCACCACTCCCACAAGAGGGGACAACATACTAGACCTGATCATTACCAACATGGGGACTCTATGCTCCACACCAGAAGTATATCCCTCATTGGTAAGATCAGACCATAAATTAATTTCACTGGATGTCCACATCCCGACCCCACCCCAGCCCAGAAAACCACAGTGAAAAACTTCTCAAAAGCGAACTTCTCACTTCTCAAAACTGAAGTGGAATCCTTCAAGGCCCCAGGGCCAGTGGAAACTACGGCCCAAACTGCAGAATCCTATATAAACGCATTCTACGGACATCTCCAGGAATGCATGGATCATGCTATCCCAAACAAAACCAAGACCCAATCATCCAAAGGCAGGCGTCCAGTCTGGTGGACCCCTGCCATAAATAAACTGTACAACAGAAGGAGGAAGCTACTACACGATAGAGGAAAATCCCTAATAGGGAAGGCATCTCTGATCAGTACTAGCAAAAAATTACGATTCGTCATAAAATCCTCCAAGGCCAGCTTCGAGAGAAAAATTGCACAAGACACCAAAGACAATCATAAGGCTTTTTTCAGTTATGTTAGAAACCTGGGATGCAACTCCCAGACTTGTTCTGAGTTGATTCTAAATGACACAAAATACACTGAACCCACAGACGTCGCCAATATCCTGGCAGACAGGTTCAGTGCAAACTTCTCCACCCCCTCCCCCCAAAAGAGCAAGTATCTATCCCAGCAGAGGGCTGCCTCCCAAACATCTCTGATGCCCAGGTGAAGGCTGCCCTCTCCAAAGCAAAAAACACTGCTTCCATGGGACCAGATGGCGTCCCAGGTTACGTCCTACATGAACTCCAAGAGGAACTAATCCCTCAAATAAAACAGCTATACAATCTCAGCCTCACTACAGGATATGTGCCCACAGAATGGCGTACAGCAACAGTGGTCCCACTCCACATAGGTGGAGCCTCTGCGGACCCTGGAAACTATCGCCCCATAAGCCTGACTAGCTTAGTCTGCAAGGCTATGGAGAGGATCATCATGGAGCTCATAAACAAAGACATTGGGGACCTACAGACACTAGATCCTACCCAGTTTGGCTTTGTCAAGGGCAGATCCTGCCTTTTGAACCTGGTTGACTTCTTCGAAACAGTCACCAAAGCCATAGATGAAGGAAAGGTAGTCCACACAGCCTATCTGGACCTTGCAAAGGCATTTGACACAATACCCCACTCGGGCATCATAGATAAGCTATCCAGCTTAAATATAAACCCCTATGTCACAAGATGGGTCGCAAACTGGCTCAAAGACAGAACCCACAGAGTGAGAGTTACTGGAGCCATGTCAGACTTGAAACCGGTCACAAGTGGCATCCCACAGGGTTCTGTCCTGGGACCACTCTTGTTCAGTATATACTTTTCCGAGGTACAGGCCAACGTGGGAGGACTATGGCTCACCAAGTTCGCAGACGACTGCAAACTGGGCGACATAATCAGCTCTCCAGCTGACACAAACATCCTTCAAAAAGGTCTCACAGTGACAGATAACTGGTGCCAGCACCATGGTTTAAAGCTAAATGCCAAAAAATGTATAGTCATACCCTTTGGCAAAAACAATGTGCCCACAAATTACCACATAGGCGGAAACCCATTAAGTACAGAGAAAGTTATTAGGGACCTGGGGACCCAAGTTGATAGCAATCTCTCCTTTGAAAACCACATTGCCAAAGTGGTTAGAAAGACCTTCTACATAGCCCACCTCATCACGAAGGGTTTCACATCTAGATCAAGAGAGGTAATCGTGCCCTTTATTCATCCCTCATCAGGCCCATCATCGAATACAATGCCCCTTTGGGATGTACCTTACCCGACACCTGCAGCAATTAGAAAGACCCCAAAAGTATCTCACCAAGAGGATCAAGGGTCTCAAACAGATGCCATATGCTGCTCTGTTAAAAAACTCCAGCTCTACTCAGTTGCATACCGCCTACTTCGAGGCGATCTATGCCTGACATACAAAGCTATGTCAAATCCAGAATTAATGGACATGCTCCACCTCAGTAAATCTAAATCCCTTAGAGCCACACGCTCAAGGGACTTGAACCTCAGCACAGAAATAAATAGAACTTGCTGGAGGGACAGGTTCATAACCCAGAGGCTCCCTTCGCTCTGGAATAGAATTCCAGTTCATGTGAGGCAGAGCACCTCACTGAATCTCTTCAAGAAGAATCTCGATAGGTGGATGGGGGATCGTAAGTTTGTCCCAGGGATTACTCCCATGTCACTATTAGACAGAGACACAGTAAACTAAACCTTAAAAAGGGCACAGTATACTCAAATCAAGGAGTGGCTTAAGCCATACAGAATCGGGCTAGGCTTATAATTCCCCCAGGGCAGATAGCCTAGTATGAACCTATGAACCTAATAAACATAACTAACAAATACAATACTACTCCCAATACACGCAAGAATGAGCAGAGACATTTACCAACATTCATATACAAAAACAATACCCTCCCCTGAGTTAAATTAACTACCCTATTTAAAGTAATACAAAACTCACTACAGATTGAAATGCCTAAGTTATTTGTCTAATATTGCACTTGAGTGAGTTAAGTAATACTGCCTATAGATATAATAAATAAATATTGCACTTACTTGGAATATAAGTATATATTACACAAATAAATAAAAATTGACTTGTGTCCAGACCCCTGGGACTAATGCCTGAGTTCAGAAGTCTAATCACTGCAGGGTAGAAACTATTACTGAATCTTGTAGTTCTGCAGGGGATGCTGCGATATCTCCTGCCTGATGCCAGACCCTTAAACACTCGATGTGCAGGATGCTTCTTGTCCTCTATTATTTTGGTGGCCTTTTAGATGCTTCTTGCAGAATAAAGATGTATTGATGGAGACTGGAACCAGTTACCTTCTCTGCAACCCTCACCACTCTTTGTAGCACCTTCCTTTCTTTAATTGTGCAGCTTCCAAACTACAATGTGAAGTTGCAGGTGAGGATGCTCTATACAATGTGAAGCTGCAGGTGAGGATGCTCTATACACTGTGAAGCTGCAGGTGAGCATGCTCTATACACTGTGAAGCTGCAGGTGAGGATGCTCTATACACTGTGAAGCTGCAGGTGAGCATGCTCTATACACTGTGAAGCTGCAGGTGAGCATGCTCTATACACTGTGAAGCTGCAGGTGAGCATGCTCTATACACTGTGAAGCTGCAGGTGAGCATGCTCTATACACTGTGAAGCTGCAGGTGAGCATGCTCTATACACTGTGAAGCTGCAGGTGAGCATGCTCTATACACTGTGAAGCTGCAGGTGAGGATGCTCTATACACTGTGAAGCTGCAGGTGAGGATACTCTATACACTGTGAAGCTGCAGGTGAGGATGCTCTATACAATGTGAAGCTGCAGGTGAGGATGCTCTATACACTGTGAAGCTGCAGGTGAGGATGCTCTATACACTGTGAAGCTGCAGGTGAGGATGCTCTATACACTGTGAAGCTGCAGGTGAGGATGCTCTATACACTGTGAAGCTGCAGGTGAGGATGCTCTATACACTGTGAAGCTGCAGGTGAGGATGCTCTATACACTGTGAAGCTGCAGGTGAGGATGCTCTATACACTGTGAAGCTGCAGGTGAGGATGCTCTATACACTGTGAAGCTGCAGGTGAGGATGCTCTATACACTGTGAAGCTGCAGGTGAGGATGCCCTATACACTGTGAAGCTGCAGGTGAGGATGCTCTATACACTGTGAAGCTGCAGGTGAGGATGCTCTCTACACTGTGAAGCTGCAGGTGAGGATGCTCTATACACTGTGAAGCTGCAGGTGAGGATGCCCTATACACTGTGAAGCTGCAGGTGAGGATGCTCTATACACTGTGAAGCTGCAGGTGAGGATGCTCTATACACTGTGAAGCTGCAGGTGAGCATGCTCTATACACTGTGAAGCTGCAGGTGAGGATGCTCTATACACTGTGAAGCTGCAGGTGAGGATGCTCTATACATTGTGAAGCTGCAGGTGAGGATGCTCTATACACTGTGAAGCTGCAGGTGAGGATGCTCTATACACTGTGAAGCTGCAGGTGAGGATGCTCTATAGAAGCTGCGGGTGAGGATGCTCTATACACTGTGAAGGTGCAGGTGAGGATGCTCTATACACTGTGAAGCTGCAGGTGAGGATGCTCTCTACACTGTGTAGGTGCAGGTGAGGATGCTCTATACACTGTGAAGGTGCGGGTGAGGATGCTCTATACACTGTGAAGTTGCAGGTGAGGATGCTCTATACACTGTGAAGTTGCAGGTGAGGGCGCTTCTCTATTGCACCTCTAAAGAAGGTGGAGAGAATCTGAGGAGGAAGCGTAGCTTTTTTCAGCCTTCTTAAAAAGAGGAGGCATTAGTGCACTTTCTTGACTGAGCACTAGAGCTCCTCTGATGTGTACACCCAGGAATTACATACTCTTAACCTTCTCCACACTCTCGCCATTGATCCCAAGCACTAGGTGACTTGTTCTTCTTTTCCTACAGCCAATGATAATCTCTTTGGCCTTGCATATATTCAGGTCAAGGTTGTTACCCTCGCACCAAGTGATCAGTGATGCTGCCTCCTCTCTGTACACCCATTCATCCTCCTTTGTGATGAGCCCCACAACTGTGGTGTCATCAGTAAACTTAATGATATGGCTGGACTCGTGCTTAGCACAGCAGTTGTTCGTCAGGATGGTGAATAACAGTGGGCTGAGAACACATCGCTGTAGAACTATGGTGTTAATTTGATACACTTTGATGTGTTCTTACCCGAACACACCCTCTCTGGTGTCTCAATCAGGAAGTCCAGGATCCAGTTACAGAGATGTTTACTGATTCCTAAATGTGCCAGTTTTTCCATCAGCTGCTTTGGTACTTCCATATTAAATGCAGAGCTGAAGTCTATGAACAGCATTCTCACATAGTTGTCTTTGCCATTTAAATGCTCAACAAAGATGTGTACTACTGATATGGCATCAGCCGTGGATCAGTTAGGTCTGTACGCAAACTGCAGAAGGTCAAAATCAAGAGGTAGGCATGATGAAAGATGCTTTTTGATTAGCCGCTCAAAACATTTCATAACAGTGGATGTCAGAGTGACTGGTCTGTAGTCATTAGTGATGGAGGGAGTGGTTTTCTTAAGTAGTGGGATGATAGTTTCCTTGTAGCATGAGGGTACTTTGCCATGGCAAGAGAAGTATTTAATATTTCCTTCATCACTGTTCATAGCTGATCAGCACAGCCTTTTAACACCTTGCCCAGTATGTTGTCTGGGCTAGCAGCCTTCCCGGGGTTCACTCTCCTTAGCTCTCTTCTTACCTCCTCTGTTCTGAGGCTGAGTATTGCATCAGCGGATAGCTTTAGTGACAACCTGTTTCTTTCTTCAAATCTACCAAAGAAGATGGTCAAACTGTCCAGAAATTTCATGCTGTCCTCACACTGTGCTGACCTGATTTTGTAGTCAGTGATCTCCTGTATGCCTTGTCAGAGTCTCTTTGCATCATTCATGTCTTCAAAGTGACTCTGTACCTTTCTGCTATATTCCCTCTTAGCTTCCTTTATACCCATGCTTAGGTTACCTCTTGCTACACTCAGGGCTGCTTTGTCCTTAGCCCTGTAAGCTGTGTTTCTCTCCTTCAGAAGCTCATATACCTTCGGGGTGAGCCATGGCTTCTGGTTAGCTCTAATAGTGATACTCTTGTGTATTTGTAACCCCATCAACACAGTTTGAAATGTATGACATCACTACCTCAGTGTATTCACCAGTGCTCAGATGCTGATTCACTGTGGCTGCCTCCTTGAACATATCCCAGTTGGTTGTTTCCAAGCAGTCTTGGAGGGCCTCTATAGCCTCCTCGGGCCACACCCTGATTTGTTTCAATGTGGGTTTCTCTCTAACCAGTGCAGGTTTGTAAGCTGGTGATAGCAGGATGGTATAATGGTCAGAGTTTCCCATTTGTGGAAGTTGCACTGCCTTATAAGCTTTCTTTAAGTTTATGTACACCTTGTCCAGGATATTATCGCCCCTTGTAGGAAAGTTCACATACTGATGGTAGTGTGGGAGCACTTCTTTCAGATCTGCTTTATTACAGTCACTAGCAGCCATGAGTACAAAGTAAGGATATTTGCTCTGGAACTCACCCATGTGGTTGCATACCTCCCAAATGTTCAGATTTCTGTAGGATGCCCATATTTTTCCCTCATATTTTTGGTCTGTTTCTCATAAAATTGCAATTTTCTGACAAATCATTGTTGGCAAATCATTAAGGATTAAAGTCCAAATATAATGACAGACATCTGAGATTCAGGCTTCATGCCTGTCAGAAAATGTATGCAAATACAAAACCTGTTATTCTGTCAACTCTCCAAGTTTGTAAGTGCAGTATTTAAAATTTCTCCCTATTTTGGGTCTTTGTCCCACCATTATTTATGTCTTTGTCCAGATGTCTTGCTCTAAGAGGTTGAGAGGTATGTGTGATTGCATAGTTTATTTAGAGCCTCAGTGGTATTAGCACTAGGTGGGATATACACCACTGTTACACTTGCCCCATTCAGCTCCCTGGGCAAGTATAATGGGCTATATTTAATGGACAGGAACTCTTAAGTTCTCACAGCAGTGTGATAGTGTGATTTCATGGTTGGTGCACCATTTTTTGTTAGCACAGATGCAGACTCCACCTCCTCTGGCCATTACACACGGTGCATGTCTTCTGTCTGCACCAAACAGCATAAAATTCTCTAAGTTTACTGCACTGTCATTTATCTTGTCATGCAGCCACGTAAGTTTACTGCACTATTTATCTTGTCATGCAGCCACGTAAGTTTACTGCACTGTCATTTATCTTGTCATGCAGCCATGTAAGTTTACTGCACTGTCATTTATCTTGTCATGCAGTCATGTAAGTTTACTGCAATGTCATTTATCTTATCATGCAGCCACGTAAGTTTACTGCACTGTCATTTATCTTATCATGCAGCCACGTAAGTTTACTGCACTGTCATTTATCTTGTCATGCAGCCACGTAAGTTTACTGCACTGTCATTTATCTTATCATGCAGCCACATAAGTTTACTGCACTGTCATTTATCTTGTCATGCAGCCACGTAAGTTTGCTGCACTGTCATTTATCTTGTCATGCAGCCACGTCTCAGTAATCAAAAAATAAACAAGTATCCCTCACCTTGTTCTTGTTGGAGAGTTTCAGTCTCAAGTAGTCCATCTTGCTATCCAGTGATCTCACATTAGCTAGCAGTATAGTTGGTAGTACAGGCCTGTAGGGGGTTGCTTTTAACTTTACATCAGTACTTGCTCTGTGACCTCTTTTCCTTGTTCTCTGACATCTCTTTCTCTTTTTTTTTCTTTTCCAGCATATTCCAGAAACCTGTTCTACCAGTTTTAAACACTTTAGAGTGTGAAGAGTTAAAATACCCAGATGTTGTAGCTCTGTGCAAGTAGTAGGCCTGAGATACTTTGCAGATTTCAAGATATCCAACCAGCAACATGTAGATGTTGAATGTTTAATTTCTAGTAACCTCTGTCTACCGTACCTTAAATTGGAAGTGCAGAAACTGATTTTTTTGAGATTTTCTTTACTCATCCCTCATTAGACCCATTATAGAGTACTACGCCCTGTTTGGTATGTACCTCACAAGACATCTGCAACAGCTGAAAAGGCCACAGAAATACCTCACTAAAAGAATCACAGGTCTAAAGCAGATGCCCTATGCTGACCGTCTAAAAAAAACTCCAGCTATACTCTGTCGCATATCATCTACTCAGAGGTGATCTCTGCTTAACATACAAGGCCATGTCAAACCCTGAGCTGTTGGACATGCTTCACTTAAAGAAATCCCAGTCCCTCAGAGGCACATGCTCCAGGGATCTAAACCTTGTTATCACAATGAACAAAACATGCTGGAGGGATAGGTTCCTGACCCAGAGACTCCCCATACTGTGGAATAGATTGCTCATACATGTCAAGCAGAGCACCTCCTTGGCCCTCTTCGAAAGAAACTTTGATAATTGGATGGGAGATAGGAAATTCACCCCAGGGATCACGTTAGTTGCCCTGCTAGACAGGGGTCCAGAGAAGTAAATATTGTGGGAAGAAATAGCCAGGGAATTGTTATGGCTAGGCTTGCATAGGCCCTAGGAACGATAGCCTAGTACCAACCTATGAATCTATAAAAGAAGACAAAATATGCATATCTCTAGAATGAGCTGACACAGCCGCAGCCACACCAGGCACTACCATTATTATTATTGTTATTATTATTATTAGTAGTATTATTATTATTGTTATTATTATTATTATTATTATTATTGTTATTATTATTATTGTTATTATTATTATTATTATTATTATTATTGTTATCATTATTATTATTGTTATTATTATTATTGTTATTGTTATTATTGTTATTATTATCATTATTATTATTGTTATTGTTATTATTATTGTTATTATTATTGTTATTATTGTTATTATTGCTATTATTATTATTGTTATTATTATTATTATTGTTATTATTATTATTATTATCGGTCTTGTAATTATTTGTCTTCCAAATTTTTTGCAATGAGCGGAGAGTAGCTGTACTTTAATGACATTTTTGCATTAATCTTTTTGCCTCTGATTGCAATCATGCATTCCTTGTTAGCTCTGTAATAGCATTTGCATATCTGTTACTGTTATTGGAAATATCATCTTTGATCTGGACATTTAATCACATTAGTACCAGCAAGGTATGTGTCTGTAGTGGGTTCTTTAATTGCTGGTATTTGCTACAATAAGGATCAGTATCTATATTTGGTGTTTGTTCAATCAACGGACATAAATATTTGGAGGATGTACTGCAATACTCATGTCTTACTGTCAGGTTATGAATGATGCAACAGAGCCCATACATGGACCAAGTTTGAGTAGGGCTCATAGAGTGACTATAGTCTAGGGCCTAAGGTACATTTAATCTGTCACTGGTTCTCATGTGTTTCAATAACTCATAGGGTGGGAGGGTGGCGTAATGGTTAAGGTGTTTACTTTAGCAGCACAAGGTGCAGGGTTTGATTCTCATAGGGGTAATTGGCTAGGCTCAAAATGGTCCATGAGGGCAGTTAGCCTAGTACTAATCTATGAATCTATAACTAATCTGCCTACAAATATGTTCACGCTGCTTCCTCCATGCTACAGCCCACTGTGGTCCAAGTTAATCAAAAGTCTAAATATTATCATTTCATACAAAGTACAGTCATCTTTAAGTACTTAATAAATACTGCAGAAAGCTATTACATAACACTACTCCAGCATATTTGCATTTAAATCAGTCCATTTTTAAAGCCATAGTCTTCAAACTTCCTTTGCGAGCATGTGATTTTTTTTTACAATCAGTTTCTCATGTTGTTTGATCATGTATTCAGCATTTAAATAGAAGTGTTTGTTTCATGATTGTCACCCTTATTCTTATACATAACTATGTTAGCATCCCTCCTATATTGTGGTGTACACTACCTTCTATTCAGTATTAGTAAAGTATTGCATGTAGCTCTGAGATTAGGGTACCCTTGGCACATGTAAGGATTTTTGAGGAAATATCTACCTGGGGACTTTTCCAGAAGAGAATGCTTTTAGTGGATCGCTTGGTTCCTCCAAGGTGGACTCAGAATTGAGTTCAGTCATAGTTGGCAGAGGCTTGATGGCATTCAGGGCTCTCTCCATAACTATGGTCTCTCCAGTATACAGATGTAAGTTGTGTTCCACCCAGCATTCCATCTGTTTGGTTCTGTCCTTCAAGACCTTGTCTGTGGCCAACTTAAGTGGGGCGATCTTCCTTTGTGATGGACTGATGGCTTGCTCGATCCCATCGTACATTCCTCACATGTTACCAGTGTCCATGGCCTGCTAAATCTTGAAGCAGAGTTGGAGCCAATAATGACTTGAACAATGTCGAGCTACCTGCTGCGCTTGACTGAGTGCACTGATGTGCCTGCAACTTCTCCTCAGTGACTGTAACAACTATCACAGCATCCCCCTTCTCTGTACCCTGGGGAAGCTGTTTGCACACGTTGTCCTGAAGTGCCTCCATGCCCTTGCAGCGAGAGTTTACCCCAAGTCTCAGTGTGGGTTCAGAGCTGAATGGTCTACTATAAACATGGTTTCCTCTGTTAGGCAACTGCAAGAAAAGTGCAGGGAGCAGAAAAAAACCTCTGAATATTGCCTTCATTAATTTGTCTAAGGCATTTAATTTCATCAGTGGAGAAAGCCTGTTTGCGATTCTGGCAAAGATCGGCTGTCATCCAATACTGCTTAGCATTATCAGGGCCTTGCATGAAGGCATGAAGGATGCCATCATGTACAATGGATCTACATCCAAACCTTTTGAGATTCTTAGTGGAGTAAAGCAGGGGAATGTATGGTGTCTTCTTTTCACTTCTTTTGAAATTTGCTTTCAGAACTGCTACACAAGGTATCTTTCTCTGAACCAGAATGAACAGCAACCTTTTCAAACTGTTGGGGCTTAAATTGGAAACAATTGAAAACCAGGATGCTTAGGAGGATCTAAGGGGGTTTCTGTTTACTGATGATGCAGCTATTGTGGCTCACACTCAGCAAGAACTTCAGTCACTCATGGCTCACTTTAGGGATGTATGTATGGAATTTGGCCTCAGAATTAGTTTGATGACCCAGATGATGGGTCAAAATGTGGGTCATGAGCTATCAATCAGGATGAGCAACTATGGGCTGAAGGTTGTCCATGAGTTCATGTATCTAGGCTCTACAGTCTCTGATAACTTGTTGCTTGATAGAGAGATCAACAAACGCATTGGAAAAGCTGCCACAATGTTTTCTAGGCTGACAAAGAGAGTATTTATGGGCTAATAATAAGATCACTGTGCACTCCAAGGTCTAGGTTTACACAGCCTGCATTTTGAACACATTACTGTATGCCAGGGAAACATGTACTCTGCACTCAAAACAGGAGCATTGGCTCAATATATTCCATATGCTCTGCCTTTGGTGCATACTTGGTAACAATCTTTTCCATATGCGCTGCCTTAGGTGCATACTTGGTAACAATCTTTTCCATATGCACTGCCTTAGGTGCATACTTGGTAACTATCTTTTCCATATGTTCTGCCTTTGGTGCATACTTGGTAACTATCTTTTCCATATGTTCTGCCTTTGGTGCATACTTGGTAACAATCTTTTCCATATGCTCTGCCTTTGGTGCATACTTGGTATCTTATAGCAGGACAAGATCCCAACAGCACAGTGCTTGAAAGGACAGGCACCACCTCCATGTTCACCCTCCTGAAACAGAGACTCATGCATCGGTTGGATCATGTTTCACAGATGACGGATTGCCAAATACCAAAAGACCTCCTTTTTTGAATGCTAGAGTCTGTAAAGAGGCCAAAAGGGTGACCCAAATTGCTCTACAAGCACATATGCAAGTATGACCTCAGTGCTCTCTCCATCAGTGTGAGAACCTGGTATTCTCTCACCTCAAACAAGAATTCCTGGAAATGGGAAGTGAAGGAAGCTCTCACTGTGTATGAAACTACCTTGTCTAGGAGACCAGAGTATGAGAGAGCCCTCAGGAAATCTGTGCCCATGATGCCAAACTGACATCTGCCTACTGCTTCTCAGAATGTGGAAAGGACAGCCACTCCCAGATTGGATTGTCAGAGTGTGGAAAGGCCTGCCACTCCTGGATTGGCTTGTCAGAGTGTGGAAAGGATTGCTACTCCTGGATTGGCATGTCAGAATGCGGAAAGGACTGCCACTCCCGGATTGGATTGTCAGAGTGTGGAAAGGCCTGCCACTCTTGGACTGGATCACACAACCACAGAAGATGCTACTTGAATCAGTCCAGTAGAGGAACAATCTCATGAAACTTTGGGATCAAAGGATACCTTCTGTTATATGATTTCAATTCAGATGAAGTCCTTTAATTTTGATGAACAAAATAAAAATTGTTCTGTATAAAATCCCTACATTTTTTCACATTTCTAGGCAGCTTAAGCCACAGGAAAAAAAAGAGGTTGAAGTCCTTAACTGTACAAAAATAGGTCCTACCCTGTGAAGTAAATAATCTGAGCAAATTATGCATATGAACCAGGCCTTTGAGGCAGTGTTCTCAGTCTTGTGATAGAAACAAGGGAAACCTTGTTGGATTAATAAATGTACTTTTACAGCTAAGCAAATCATGAAAAAGTTGTTTTTTTCCTAAGCTTCATCATTATTGAGTTTTATTTATAATAAAGACACATCAACATATATTAAGACAGCTGTAAGAATAGAAGAGCAGATAGTGCCACCCTTCTGCTATATATATCCTGTACCTGTATGAATTCCACTCCCTGCAGTGGTGGCTACACTTCACTCTGAATAATGAGCTTGAGTACGTGCAACAAGCTTGAGTACCTGTAACAAGCAATAAGCCATCCATAAGCCCTTTTCCCATTTTTGCATATTGGGGTTGGGATGTCACTTCACCAGTGACAATCATCTGTAGCCAATGTTTACACTGCTGTGGTGGATAGCCCTACCACAGTTCTTCCACACCACACACTCACATGCACATTCACATCTATGGTCAATTTAGAGTGTCCAAACCACCTACTGTATGTGTTAGGAACATGGCAGGAAACTGGAACACTCCGAGGAAACCCACACTAACACAGGGAGGACATGCAGACTCTACACATAAAATACCCCTGACAATATTCAAAGCAGGGAATCCCTTGCTGTAAGGTGACAGCTCTATCCATTGTGCTGTCCCCTTTATCCATCAGCATAAAACTCCCCTTTTCCAAACTGCCTCTGTTAGCTCCCCTCACAATCTTTTCCCAACAAGAGAAGTACAACATGATCAAAAATATGTAAATAGTGGTGTAAGTGATGTTTGTAACCCAATGTTTTCTTTAAATGTAGTAAATGTTTTGTTCAGTTTTATCTGTTAAAGAGCAGAGATATGTATACCTGCATTAATAAGGACAGATATGTTGAATGAGTGTTTAAATGAAATATAAATGGAAGGCTGTGGCAAGCACAGGCAGAGAGCGACTGACCTTGGTAATGGCTCTTGGTGCTTAGAGCCAACCAATGTGAACAACAGCCATGGAGAGAAAGCTAGGAAATATTCCTGCCAGAAATAATGCATAGAGAGAGAGAGAGAGAGATGCAGTCAAAAATTATACTAAAGGCTGTAATTATGTATTGTTAGTTAAAATCATAAGACTTTCATTTAGTTTGAAGAACCTGCCTTATCTGCAATTGTATATAACAAACTAGACTTGTTTTATAAGACTTGTAGTCTCAGCTGCATTAATGTTCCACTATATCTGTTTTTTCTATTGAACCATCTCTCCTCCAGTCCTCTAACCAGTTTCTTTCACTTTATGCCACTTACTCCTATGGTCTCAGCTCCTTCCTTTTGTCTTGCCTTCACTTCATTACAGTATTAAATGCCCTTTCATGTCATTGGCCTCAGTTCTCTCAACCATTCCCTCCTGTCCAACCAATCCAGTTTCCACTCTGCATCCTGAATCCTTTCAGTCACTCTCTCTTCCCCCATTTGTAATAACGGTCTCCCATAATCTTTCCCTATATGTACAGTGCCACCACAGATGCAGATATTCTACCCCTTCTTCCTGACATGTCCCACAGTTATCATGATGCAGAATTCCCATTGTCTTCTGCCCCCTGGGTTTTTGTCAGTTATGTACCACCCCATCTGCTGATAAAAATGGGATTTGCTGTATTTTTGCCTGCTAACCCCTTCATAATGTGCTGTTTTCAGCCTAACTCACACCACTGTATATATCTCTCTCCCAGTAGTCCAACAACCTGTCCCACACTTGCAAATCTTTTATCTTACTAAGAGCTCAGCAAATACTTATGTAACCTTCTTTTCATCTTATTCTCCAAAGGTTGTATACCTCCTCCTCCTCCTCTGTCTCCTCTCCATCCTATTTTTTTCATTATATCTTCATTTTTCCACATACATTTCCATCACCTTCTGCACCCTATAATATTTTTGACACCCGACCTTTTTACAAACTGAACTCCAAATGAACTTCCTCCCATGACTAATATTTCCCCTCTGCTTCCCATGAAATGTTCTGTATCTTTTGCATTCTTTTTTATATTTTCCCATTTCATCTTAACATCCCTCCCTTTATTTGCAAAATCAGCCCCCCCCCCCCAAAGCCTACCTACAGTATTCTGTCTACCATATCTCCATCACTCCTTAGGCATTACCAACTTTTATTTTGTACACCCTGAATGAATGCATCCCACATCATACCATCCCACCTTCAGGGTCATTTTCCCCCGTCCCTTTATTCTCCATCTTCCCTTTTCTTTTCTTGAGTCACTTAAGTAAGGTGTTGCTAAATACCACTGAAACTGCAGGGACCTCTGTTCTCCTGCATTAACCTCGGATCTGTACTGTTTTAGGTTATCCTCCCTGTGTAAATGTAGTACACATTTTGGTAGACCCCACCCACCACTTTCTTCTTAAGATGTAGACAGAAATACTAGATGCAGTGCAGCTGCTGGTCAGCCCCTCATTTTCACCTGCTGAATTAATGTAGTTATCTCCCCCAACTACTAATTCCAGTTGCCAATCTTCTCTCACCACTAGTCTCTTGGCCTGTCTGCTCTAAAGTGAGATCGAACCACAAACCCAGATACTTCATCTCGCACCACGACTACCACTGACAGCCCTGTGTTTTCTACCTCATAATACCCAAATGGCGCTATCAAAACCTTGATTCAGGGTGGCTGCGTACAGCAGCAGTAAGACCGAAGGTGAGGTCCTAAGGTGGTGCTGAATCACTTTCTTACGATGCCGAAGGGATGATAGAAAGTCATCTGTAATAAAACATTTCCCTGCCTAATGAGCTGCAGTGCCAGAATCTATTTGCCAGCTTCCTAAATTGTTCCCACTTACCTGGTTAATACCCCCTTTTATATGTGCCAGGTATGAAAAATGACTCCACATAAACACTTGAAAAGTATAAAAAAGAAACAAGCAGATTACAATGTGATAAAAACATAAGCAGCACTTATACAATGAGAAGAACAAAGAACAACTTTAATGATTAGTGCTGCTCTCTTACATTTACAAAGCCTCATCAGAACATTTGTTAAATGATTTTAAAGATTCTGCATAAACATAAGTGTTAAATGATTTTCTTCACATAAGTTATTTTACCTTATTTTAAACAGAAGAAAAAGGTGACCTATGACAAACTTTACAAACCTTAGTAATAACTTGTATAATGTGAGGTTATCTGTGGACCATTTAATTTTGCACAAGCTATACTAAACACTTATTCAGAGTGATCATAATGATCACTTCAGAAATCCTTTGTAAATCCACAGAAAGACATATTCTAGGATAACAGCTGCATATCAGTCACATGTTCTCCAGACTGTCACATGTTCTTCAGAGTGTCACGTCACATGTTCTCCAGAGTGTCACATGCCACATGTTCTCCAATGTCATGTTGCATATTCTCCAGAGTGTCACATGCCACATGTTCTCCAGAGTGTCACATGCCACGTGTTCTCCAGAGTGTCACATGCCACGTGTTCTCCAGAGTGTCACATGCCACATGTTCTCCTGAGTGGTAAGTGTTAATACTGTCATTTGTATCCTGCATGTTAGTCAGGTTGTGCTTGTTAGTGCAGTCATATTCTGTCAAGTTAAAATCTTTTTAGTAATAATGCTGACTGACTACCTGAAAGTTAAATTTCTTTCCCTATATTCCTTATTTATAAGGAAATTAAGTTTCAGTTATTATTTTGTCTGCAACATGCTAAAGGGATTATACCAGGCTTCCTAAGGCAAATAGGGCATTACTGTATTTGTTCTCCTGTTACTGCAGTCAGTAACAAGAATTCGTCCCTGGTACTTTTCCTGTTACAGGAGGAATGCTTGTTACTTTCTGTAAGGACTGGATCTCCATCACTTTATTTTTCTGCATTTTGCCAGGTAAGTGAGGAGTGCTAACTTGTATAATGGATACAAGTGATGGAACGAGGTGCATGTAATAAGAAACAATACGCAAGACGTTTAAAGTTCCATGCTCATGGAATATGCAAGCATTATTACCACTTGAGAAATTAATTTCACATTTTATGTACCCAAGTGAACCTCCACCCTAATCAGAACATAAAGGAATAGTACATGGCAGTCAATCATGAGGACCATAAAATGCCAACCACACACAAATTTAAGGAAACACACTTAAAAGTTAGTGCCTCCCTTTTCAAGATTGCCTTTCAAATAGAACAGGGCAGTACATGACAACTGTGGTGTAAATTTGTGTCTACCCATGCAGTCATCAACACTATCCCTAAACACAGTCAAAGTAGTACTTTATTTGACCTGTAGCAGTAACATATTCCATAGGCGGGGAATACATTGAATTAGGAATCGGTCTCTCCAGTGAGTCTTTTAGGTCCTTAGTGCAGAATTTTGTAGAACCACTGGTTTTGCAAAGAAAAAATCAAATAGGATTGGGGTTTTCATGGCTGAAACAATAAGACGGTCATCACCTTGGACACTTAAGTATAATGAGGCTTATGCTAATCTATTAAGGTAGCGGAAAGATTTAAGACCCTTAATTTTCTAGGTAAGGTATTCTTGAGTCCTTTCTTGTTGAACAATATGCTTCAACTTATGCATACCAAAAGGGGCATTGAATTCAGTGATGGGTCTGATAACAGAGGAGTACAGTGGCAGGAGGCCTTCTTTGGTTCTTGAATAAATTCCCTTGGAAATTAACTGGGCCAGATAAAATGATTTCCCGAGTATGCGAGTATGCAGAAAATGTGATGTTCAAATAAGAACCTAAGTTTCTTATGACAGTGTCTGTCTGAAGAAGATTACCATGTAAAACGTATGAAGTGGGAACAGCTCTGTTACCAGATTTTACCCAGCTGTGCATTTTTGCTTATAACTTGCGACTGTTTTCAGTACGAGTATGTGCATGTTCCAGTCAGTGCTGGAGCTGCTCACTATGAGTGCATGAACAGATAACAGTCCCCAGCTTTCAATCATCAGCAAACTCAGTCAGCTGTTCCTCTGGGATATTGGACTGGATATCTGCAAAGTAAACACTAGACAGGAGGAGTCCCAAAACTGAACATTGTGGTACCTCACTAGTTACAATTTTTACAATGAGAGGTCCCTGCACTGATCTTTGTGGTACTGCACCAGTGTCAATGTCACATTTAGAGAGGTCTCAGCACTGAATAGTTACAATGTTACTTTCAGAGGTTCCAGCATCAATCCCTGTAGTGCCTCACTAGTTACAATGTTACATTCAGAGAGGTCCCAGCACTGATTGCTATGATACCTCATCAGTTACAATGTTACATTTAGACAGGTCCCTACACCGATCCTTATGGTGCCTCACTAGTTAAAATGTTACATTCAGAAAGGATGTTGGGGGTGCAGGGGAGCTTGCCCCCCCTGCTTAAACCCATTAGGGTACTTTTGTCTTTTTTGGGGGTTGTTATCAGTTCGATGGTTGAAGACATCGACCATATGGTGTCGACCATATGGTGTTCGATGTTTTCAACCTTTGAGCTTATAGACCCATGCAGTGGTTTAGGTTTTGGTAAAAGTCAGAGGTGAATGTAACAATCCTCTGAGATGGGTCCATTTGCAGGGCATTATTAGGAATTTTGAACAGGTCATCTGCAAGCTGAAGCAGGTTTGCACAAAGTCCCTAAAGGCAGTCCCACTTGTTGGTCAGGTGTACCACTAGGACTGATAAAGAAGATGAATGAAGTGACCAGATTTAACTATGGAATAGGAGATGTGGAGTGGACGACATGCATGGGCAATTGGTAAGGAAGAGCTCATGGATATTGGATCTTCTAGTGGGTTGTTTAGCAATTTGCTTAAGCCTATTGGAATTAGAACAGTCAAGGAAATCCTGAGCATATCAGTTTTAGGAGGTGTTGTGTGCCATTTATTACTTGGGTAACTGAAATTCCCCAGAATCAGAATCACATTTATTGGCCAAGTATGCACACATACAAGGAATTTGACTCCAGTTTCAGTGACTCTCCAAGTATGAATTACATAAATGACATACATACAACTATTAAGAACAAGACAAATGACATACATGCAAGTATTAAGAACAAGACAAAAAAGTAAATATACATACATATACAAGGTACAAAGTACAACTCAGTTCAAGAGATACTGAAATAAGCTCTGAAAGAAACAAATATTAACAATATGTAAACAATACTGCAGAATCCTCAAAGACTTTGGAAAAAGAATACCCCAACCTATCAAGCTGAGTTAACCGTTTATGAACTTGATGACCTGTGGGAAAAACTTTTCTTATATCTGCTTGTTTTGGTGAGTATTAATCTGTAGCACCTGGCTGTTGATAAGAAAAAGATAAAAAGTAGTCTGGATGTGAAGGATCAGTATTTTATTTGATATACAGATTTAAACCTTCAATGGCATCAAGATAATTTCTATGACCTTTGGGAGATTATGATGAGGATGTGTATGACCTTTGGGAGATTATGATGAGTATGTGTAACTTGCAAGGAAGTAATATATGAATCTTCAGGAGCTTAAATTAGGGGTGCGGGTGACTTAATATGAGGTGGTGTTATTTCTGGAAAATAGACACTCCCCTGCAGTTAACCAAGGGCCTGAAGGCATAATAGACACTAAACATGATATAGAGGACTTTCTGTCACTGCAAGCAAGCCTTGCCTCAGGAACTACTCAGACATGAACAGTTTTAAGTTGCAGGAGATCCTAAAGTTGAAGCATCTTTCAGTTTAGATCTTAACTCATTCCCTCCAGTACAGCCCTTTGGAGTGTGTACCTTTAACTCCCAGTGGGTGTGGCTTCAGCCTTTAAAAATGAAGTTATTACCTTAGAGTTCTAACAAACAGTCATTGACAGAGGCCATATAGCAATACAGTTGTGTTTGCCATCATGTATGCTTTAAGATAAAATATTCTGATACCTTGTATGTAGCATGGTTTTGGAATTATTAATGCAAATATGAACAGGCAATATCTGACACCTAGAGGCGCAGTAGGCAGTAACTGCAGAAACGCCTGGAGACGTCACTCGGCTGTAATGGACAGAAGTGGTGAACTTCATACCCATGCAGATGGACAGTACAGTTACAACTGCTGAATCCTACACAAATGCACTCTATAAGCACTTACACGAGTGCATGGATAGTGCTATCCCAAACAGAACCAAGACACTATCCTCCAAAAAAAGGAAGCCAATCTGGTGGTCCCCTTCCCTAAACAAACTGTACAACAGAAGGAAGAAACTGTTGCAAAAGAGAGTAAAATCCCATGAGTGGAGGAGCTCCGTGGTCAGCCTCAGTAAGAAGCTGAGATCCCTTATAAGATCCTCCAGAGCTAGCTATGAAAACAAAATCGCCACTAATTCTAAGGATAAAAATCCAAACAAAGTGAAAACAGACCATTCAGTTAGGGCATGGACTATTTAATAATATATTATTATATGATATTATTAAATAGTCCGTGCCCTAACTGAACTGTCTGTTTTCACTTTGTTTGGATTTTTATAAGTTTTGTTTTTTGTTGTGTTTACTAATTCTAAGGATGACCACAAAGCATTCTATAGCTATGTCAAGAATCTCGATGGCAACACCCAGATCTGCTCTGAGTTACAGCACAAAGGCACGAAAATTACAGAACCAACTGATATTGCCAACATCCTGACAGGTTCAATGCTAACTTTACTCCCCCTCACACCCTAAAGGGCCCATATCTATACAGGAAGAATGCAGAGTCCCTGTAATCACAACTACGCAGGTAAAAGCTACACTCTCTAAAGCCAAAAACACAGCATCCATGGGACCGGACAACATCCTAGGCTGTGTTTTACACGAACGTCAGAATGAACTGGCTCCCCACTTAAGCACCATGTTCAATAATAGCCTCACATCAGGCTTTGTGCCAACTGAATGGTGCACAGCAACAGTTATCCCACTCCACAAAGGGGGAGCCACCACTGATCCTGGGAACTATCGACCTATTAGACTGACTAGCCTGGTCTGCAAGGCCATGGAATGTATCATCATGGAACTCATACACAAAGACATTGGTAACCTCCAAACTCTGGATCCCACCCAGTTCGGGTATGTGAAAGGCAGATCATGCCTTCTGAGCCTGATCGACTTCGAGGCAGTCACCAAAGCCGTAGATGAGGGTAAGGTGGTTCACACAGCCTATCTTGACCTCGCCAAGGCTTTCAACACCATCCCGTATTCTGGAATTACAGCTAAACTCACTAAACTAGGTATAAATCCCTACGTCACAAAATGGGTTGCCAACTGGCTCACTGACAGAACCCACACTGTAAAAGTTGCAGACTCCAAATCTGACCTGAAAGCAGTGACAAGTGGAGTACCACAAGGTTCTGTCCTGGGACCTCTCCTGTTTGGTACCTACTTCTCTGAAGTACAGCTTAACACACAAGATCTCTGGCTAATGAAGTTTGCAGATGACTGCAAACTAGGAACCATAGTCAAGTCCCCAAATGATGTATATATCCTACAGAAGGGCCTCGCTGAGACAGATGCCTGGTGTCAGAGCCATGGCATCAAGCTCAATGCCAAAAAGTGCAGTGTCATCCCCTTTGGTAAAAACTCTGTACCCATGAACTACCACATAGGCAGCAATCTACTTAACACAGAATATGTGATGAGACCTTGGGACCCAGGTGGACAGTAGTCTCTCCTTTAATAGTCACAGCGCCACAGTAGTCAGGAAGTCCTATGTGGCACACCTCATCATAAAAGGTTTCTCATCCAGGAAAAAAGAGGTAATTGTTCCCCTCTACTCGACACTCATTAGACCCATTATAGAGTACAATGCCCCTTTTGGAATGTACACTCACAAGACATCTGCAGCAGCTGGAAAGGCCAAAGAAGTACCTCACAAAGACGATTACTGGCCTCAAACAAATGCTCTACACTGACTGCCTCAAAAAACTCCAGTTTTACTCCATAGCATGCTGCCTACTCTGAGGTGATCTCTGTCTAACATATAAAGCTATGTCAAAGACAGAGCTGTTGGACATGCTACACCTAAAGAAATCCCAATCCTTCTGAGCTACATGCTCTAGGGACCTAAACCTTGTCACCACAATAAACAGGACATGCTGTAGGGATCGATTCCTGTCCCAGAGACTTCCCATACTCTGGAACAGGCTACCCATCTATGTCAAGGAAAGTTCTTCATTAGCACTCTTCACGAAAAAGCTTGATGAGTGGATGGGAAATAGGAAATACACCCCAGGGATCACTTCTGTGTCTCTGCTCAACAGTGGCACAGCAAAATAACCTTCTTGGGTGGCATAAGCCAGGGAACCTTGTTGGCCAGGCTTATGTAGGCCCTTGGGCCAATAGCCTAGGTAACCTATGAACCTATAAACATCAAGTAGTGCTATCGTGATGCTGTCCAAATTCAAGTTCGAGTTTGGTATATAAGAATGCCTGAAAAGGAGATTTTTGCCTAAAAATGAACTGAAGAATAAAAAAGCCTCTAGCCAGTATGCAAAAGCCCTGGTATGAGTGGTTTAATCTGTCCCTGGCAAAACAGAAGTGTTATCCACCATCTCACCCCAGGCTAAAACATACTGGTCCCTCTTAGAATGACACCAACTGTTTAGCTACTTGTTAAAGCCATAATTCTAGGTGAATACAAGACAGAAACATAACTAGTGTATTTCCTGCCTTTAACACATGCATAAGTTCCATTATGACCCCCTACTCATCCCTGTGGGTACAGTACCTCAGGTCACTTACATTCACATGAACAACCATTAGATCAGTGTCATATTGGAGTAGTTTAAGAGCTGTTAGGGCCCTTGTGACATCACAACAATTAGATCAATGTCATATTGGAGAAGTTTAAGAGCTGTTAGGGCCCTTGTGACATCACTACCATTAGATCAATGTCATATTGGAGAAGTTTAAGAGCTGTTAGGGCCTTTGTGACATCACAACCATTAAATCAGTGTCATACTGGAGTAGTTTAAGAGCTGTTAGGGCCATTGTGACATAACAAACATTAGATGAATGTCATATCAGAGTACTTTAAGAGCTGTTAGGGCCCTTGTAACCTCATAAACATTAGATCAATGTCATATTGGAGTAGTTTAAGAGCTGTTAGGGCCCTTGTGACATCACAACCATTAGATCAATGTCATATTGGAGTAGTTTAAGAGCTGTTATGGCCTTTGTGACATCACAACCATTAAATCAGTGTCATACTGGAGTAGTTTAAGAGCTGTTAGGGCCCTTGTGACATAACAAACATTAGATCAATGTCATATCAGAGTACTTTAAGAGCTGTTAGGGCCCTTGTAACCTCACAAACATTAGATCAATGTCATATTGGAGTAGTTTGAGTTGCTATGGCCCTTGTGACATCATGGATTCTGGCACCAGACAAACAGCTTACAGTCACCCTGTTCTTGTCTTGTTTGCTGAGTTTGGAGTCTTTATGACTAACTGTAGTGTTACCTTTAACTAAAGGATTTTCCTAGTAGAAGCACACTTCATTGAACTTATAGGCTTGGGTCTGATTTCCAGGTGACCTTTGGCTGAGTTGTGTAGATTTACAGTATGTGCATATGTAGAAGGAGTAAGAGATGCCTTGCATGCTGGAGGCTGAGATCTTTTACAATGTGTTCTAGTAGGCTTTGGCAATTTTTTCTTTAAATCCTCAGTATAAGTTATAGGTCAAGTGGTGTGGTGTGACTGATGTGCTCTTTTGGAGGAACAATGCTTACTGATAGTGGACTGATGTGAGAGATTTGCCTCCATGTTTTTTTAAATATTTGCATCTCTCACAGATTGTACTGTTATCTGGCAGAAACAATAAGCAGTTAGTATGCAGACACCACCCTAGAATATCTGCATGATCAGATAAGCTACAGAAGTGATGGGAGCAGGCTGTTGAGCCAGGTTGCCAGAAAGTACAGAACTGGGGTTCATCACAGTACTCCTAGGTTGGAGGGGGGAGACTTTTGTAGTAGACTGAGTCATGAAGATTTATGGATGTAAGTTATGTTAGGTTAGATGGTGGCTAATCCAGCAGTACTCAAGGGTTAGGTCAGCCATGAGTGATGAATAATGAATGGTACGGTGCCTATTGGCCACTATGTATTAATGTTCTCACCTCATCTGTATGCAGCTAGGAATCAGTCATCCTTTGCTGCTTCTCTTATCAGAAACAAAGCAGTGAGGGCGGAGCCTGAATGGCTAACTGAAAGCAAAAGTATCTTAGAGCTCCATATAACTAGTTAAATAAGACAGGAAAAAGATTCTTTTTTTTCTTCAAAGTATAAAATCTTATAGATAAATGTCTAATTTACATAAATAGAAACTTTGGTTAAGTAAATTTTTTCCTGTCAAAAAGCTTGGAGATATATTCACTTGTTAAAATGAGCAACTCAAGGAATTCTCATCAGGATGCTGCCTTAAAGAAGAAACTACAACCAATGGCATCTACCCTACAGGAGTTGTCTTTGAATATGGATGATTTTAAAGAGAACCTAGAAAATCTTAAAACAAGCAATCAAAAACAGGCTGACACCCTCAAGGAAATGCTACAACAACACCAGACAAGGATAACAGGAATAGAGGTTTCTCAAAATGACTTAGAAAGCAGACTTAAGGAAGAGGAAACACAGAAAGAGCTGCTTCTTAAACAAAACACTTGGTTGGTTAATAGAGTAGATGACTTGGAAAATAGGGAGAGGAGAAATAACATCAGGATTTTCGGATTACCTGAAAACACAGAAGTTGAGGAGATATTATTTCTTTTTTATCAAGCTGGATCCCTGACTTTTTAAATTTAAAAGAAGGACTTTCCTTTGGCATTGAAAGGGCACACAGAGCTCTTGGAAAACCTGCCACTAACTCAAACTCTCCTCCTAGGTCAATAGTTATCAAATTTCTTTCATACTTGGACAAGGAACTGATTTTACGATCTGCTTGGAGGAAGGTACCTCAAAAATATAAACAGATCCTGATAAGGTTTGATAACAACTATTCATCTAGAATAATGGAATAAAGGAAAAGTGTGGCCAATGATAAAGTTTCTGAAACAAAATAACATCAAGGCACAACTTGCATATCCAGCTAAGATAAGAATACTGTATGCCAACGAGATGAGGACTTTTATTGACTTTATTGACTTAGAGGAAGCCTCTTCATTTATTAAAACTAATAATGTGATTACTTTACCAGAAGATATGGATTGGATGTCACCTTCTCTCAAGAGAACAAAAGAAACAAATGTCTGGACAGATGTCAAAAAGAAGAAGCATAAGACTGATACTGTTACAGCAAAATCTCTCAAAGCATCTACTATGATATGAATCATTTTAACATTACTTTAAAGGACCAATTTTACTGCTTGGAATTTTAAAACAAAGGTAACTAACTACTGGAATCTTTATCTATATGTTTTGAAAATTGATGACACATGAGAGTTTTCATATTACCTCAGGTATGTAAAACAGCAAAGATGTGGTAAAAGTGCCCAAAACATAACTAGTAATCCAAAATTAGGCACCAGAGACCAGCAATTCAAAACACACAAGTAATTTAATGTTCAAACACAGCAAAAGAAGCACACATCCACAAATAACGTAAACACTGATAAAAACACTTCCCCTTACGTTTTCGTCTCATAGAACTTCATCAGATGGGCAAAAACTTCATAGTTACCTAGTTAAATAACTTTTCCTGTTTGAATAGACCAATGAAAACAGTGATTCAATTAGTTACCAAGATACAGAAAGAGTAGATTCTAAACTGCATATGACAGTCTTACTAGTCTAGCACCATCTGGTGGACAAATAATAAAACCCATGAAAATGTATATAAAATCAAGAACTCACTTAAAAAAGCCAGGATAAAATAACATGAATGTACATAAAAAATGTAAAAATATCACAATTTTGCAGACCTGAGCTTGAGTGCAGGTTTTAAAGACACCATATCTTTAAGTCCTGAATTGTTGCAAGCATCCAGGAGTAATTGCCAATATAGTTCTGTGTATTTGAGGCTGGTCTCCCATGACACAACCCTGGAGTCTATAGGGACCACCTCTATCATGACAAATTGATACTCTGCTTTTGGACATGCCTGAAGATGAAATGTACAGAGTGTTGTTATCATTTTTCTTGCTTAAATCATAAAGGTGTTCATACATTCTTTGTTTTAATCTCCTTTCCATCTTACCCACATAGGAATCACATGCCCCACACAAACCTCTATATACCACACCTGTGGTATTACAATTTGCATACCCTCTACTAGTTATATACTTGTTTCTACATTTTAAATATAACATGTCCCCAGTCCATATGTACTTACATTGGGTACAACGTCCACATTTGTGTGTACCTTTTTTGTTACTAATGAAAGTTATGAAATTGTTATAATGGGAACCTCCTTCCAAAATATTTTTGATATTTCATCCTTTTTTGTACACACATTTAAGTGGCTTGTCAAATATACAATTTAAATCTGATAAGGCTGCAAATTTTTTCCACTCCTTGTCTATAACTTGTTTGACCAAATTTGTTTCACCATCATATGGGATAGTCAAAGCAGATTGGTAAGATGCCCCTTCTATCTTCGTACCTAGCCTTGCATCATCAGAGGGGTGATTTTTACCCAATATAGGGGCAAACCTAGACTCTCTACCATCCATAACTTCTGTTAATACATCATTCAAAAGTGTTGGAGGGTACCCTCTGTCATTAAATATTTCTACTATAAAATCACATTCTCTTTTCTTTCTCTCTCTTCTCTCTTTTACTGCATCTGGTCTCCCTTTCTAAATTCTCTCCTATTTATTATACTAATATAGTCTGTATATATTTAATAACTCACTATCTATACACAGATAAATAATAGTCTAAATAATCTAGTTTTAAGGTAGACTTATTGGAATAGTGAACTTAATTAATTGTTATTACAATATTTATTAGATTAATGATAGTCACTGTTATGCTTATTGGGATTGGGGACATGTTCGTGATTAACTGCGATGTCCCATTCATGTACATATGTCCTTTGAATTACTTCCTTTTAGTATTAACAAATACATAAAAAAGGAAGGAAAATGTACTTGTTGGTCAAGAGAAGTGAAGCTTTCTTCACATTCTATTTGCGTTGCCATAGCAACAGTAAACAACTGCTGCAGTTTCTAAGGACACTGTGAACCTGCGAAGTGCATTTAGCCTCACAGATAACAAATAATAAAAAACAGTAATGTTTAGTTATTAAAATGAAAAACAACCTAACCAAGGCAAAATAAATACATGGTAGGATTATTATAGCAATAACCCACGCCTGGGTGTTGGTAATGCTGGATTTACCCACGGTTGGCGTGGTTTGGTCCCGAGGGTGAAGCCCGAGGGACCAAACAAAACCAACCGTGGGTAAATCCAGCATTACGCACACCCAGAAGTGGGTTATTGCTATTATACAATGACATTATTTAAGAAAAAAAATAATTACTTTTCTTAAATAATGGCATTGTATAATGCCTCCTTGCTGCCCTTCCGCAGCTGTCTGGTATTCCGCTGAAGTTCTGATGTACTGCGCATGCCTACACAGTACATCAGAGCTGTGGGCAAAAGCAACAGAGAAAGCAAGATCTCCATTGCTTTTTACTGTTTCCCTATATTAAATGGGTTTAACATAGCGAGACAGCTTTGTTAAACCCATTTCTCCGTTGCTTATTTTAAAGCTGTCTCACTATGTTAAACCCATTTAACATAGAGAGACAGGTTTAAAAAAAAAGCAATGGAGAAAGCAAGATCTCAGTTGCTTTATACACACTGTGTCGCTATGTTAAAGGAGTTTAACATAGCGAGACAGCTTTAAAAAAAGCAACGGAGATCTCCGTTGCTTTTTTTAAACCTGTGTCACTATGTTATACTCCTTTAACATAACGAGACAGTGTTTTAAAAAAGACTTATACTAATGGAAAAAGTCCGGGCGACCAGACCTTTTTCCATTAGTATAAGTCGATTTACAACGTGCATGCTGACCAATCAGCGTGCACATTTTGGAATATTAATGGGGGGTCATGGTATAATTGTAAATATTTTATGATTTATCCTCATAGGATTACATATTCCTGGAAACACAACTGAAATGTTCCCAAACTACATGTGCACTGAAATGTAGCTGCTTGATTAAAAAGTATTACTCAGTTTAACATGCTGATTTCACAAGCTGTCTGCACTGTAAAAGTTACATTTTATATGTTACTTTCCCAAACTACATGTGCACTTAAATGTAGCTGCTTGATTAAAAAGTATTACACAGTTTAACATGCTGATTTCATGAGCTGTCTGCACTGTGAAAATTTCATTTTATATGTTACTTGAAATTGTCAGTCTCTAGTGCACATGAAAAGATACATATTACTTTTTACAACATGTTATTTTTGCAGTTACCTCACACTCTATACAAACTCACTTGGTAACTCATAGCTATTCATTTAAAATATCAGTTTAAATATTAAATGTGCCCTTGAAATGCTGTTCACATTTTGACAAAATATAATCTGAACTGTAAAATGAATGACTTAAAAGAAGTGAAGTAATGTATAGATTTCAAAGACAGTTCTTGACACTACAGTAAAAGTAAAAATATGTATTCACAAGGAAGAATTGAAATGTTTAGTCTTCCAGTTAAAATAGGTTACTGTCAACATTTTGCAATATCAGAAAGTTTGAGGAGCTAGGAAATTACTATTCTTTGTCTTTATAATGATTATTAGACAGATGTTAGACTCTGCTTTGTTTAATGAATTGTGACATATGTTTATGAGGAAAAGTGGACTCAATTTCTCACAGTGGACTACACATTCCTTGAAACTCAACTGAAAATTCCCCAAATTACCTGTGAATTTAAATGAAATTGCCTGATTAATAAGCATAATTTACTTTAACAATCTGAATCCATAAGCTATCTGCTCTATATATGCTACATTATATATGTCACTTGCATATGACAGTCTCTTGAGCACACAAAACATACGTATGTTTGCAATATGCTATATTTGCACTAACCATACATTCTAAACTAACTCAGTTGGCAACTGACAAGTTATTTATTTGAAACATCAGTCTAAATATTAATTGTGCCCTTGAGATATTGTTGCCGTTTTAACAAAACCTGAATTAAAAAAGGAATGATTTGAAGAAGTGAAGTATTGTACAGATTTCAAAGACAGCTATTGACACTACAATATAAGTAGAAATGTATACATGCAAGGAAAATTTGAAATGCTTTATACTTTTAGTTAAAATAGCTTATTGTTAACTTTTTGCTTTATCAGACAATTTAAAGAGCTAGGAAATTATTTCTAATTTGCCTTTATAATGTTTACTAAAGTGATGTTAGTCATTGATTTGTTTAATGGATTGTGAGTCATGTATAAGACGGACTACTGAATGTTATTTCTGTTTACCTATGTTTGCTGAATTTCTGTTATTAGTACTGATTTAAAACAAGGGAAAGAAAGGGAAGGGAAATCTCTGTTTTTGGTCAAGGGCAGAAGAGGCTTAAGAGTATTCTAACTGCCCTGAGAACTCTCTAAGATGCTCTAAATACTATTTGATTAATACTTACTGAGGTAAGTCTTGATTACCATATAGGTACCTTCACATTCATTCTAGACCTGATGTGATTACCCATTCTGGAAGCAGGAGGTGCCCTATGCAGGATGGGAATTGTCAGGGTGATCATAGCTCATTCTTAGACTCTGCTTTGTAAATCTATAAATATGTAAAAGCACTGCACACTAGAATGTAGGACGTCTCTACTCAGAGTCAGGATACCACTGATAAGCCATGTCTTTTCATAAGTGTAAGTTGAAGTTGGTGAGCTGAAGAGTGGGAAAGTAAAGGAAGACAGTACACCTACAGTAAATTCATATTTCATTGGTAATCACTCATTGTCTCCTGTAGAGTCCTTTTAGTCAAATTATTTTAGTAATAATCTATTTGTTGTTGGCTTATTTAGTGTATGCTCCTCTGTTGCATTTAATTTATCCAAAATGACATATCTGACATGTTTTGGATCTCTTAAGGATAACTAAATATTGGATATTTTCTAAGTCAACATAATTGTTTACACTACTAACATTCCATCCTGATATATAAAATACTATAGAACAATAATAGAATAATAAAATACTATAGAACAATAATAGAATAATATAGAATTTCATATCTCTTTTAAGAAAATTCTCCATATAATAATTTAACATGTGGAGCTCAGTTGGTATTGTTGGTTAAAGGTATGAGTGATAATCCAATAGATCTATCTTTATCTATTGGATTAGGAATGACTTTCATTCCATGTTTAATGGGAAATTCATGTTTACTTGTATTTGATACTTAGAATTAATGTTTTATAGAAGTACTTTTATAAAGCCTGACCAGAATTTTACCCTACTTGTATTTAAAGAAGAAAGAACATTAAATTATACTCCCACATTTACACACATAAAAATAACATTCAATGTTATCAGAGAATATGGTATAACTACAATAATCAAAATAATAAAAAAAAGAAGCAAAAAGTTTCTTCCAACAATAACTTGAAATGGATTTAACATTCTTATCATAAGTTCATAGGTTCGTAGGTTCATAGGTAGGTACTAGGCTATTGACCCTAGGGCCTATACAAGCCTAGCCAAAAAGGTAGCCTGGCTTTCGCCACCCAAGAAAATTATTTTCCTGTGCCCCTGTCATTAAATTGCCATTAAATACTAATGGCTTAAATAACACAAATAAAAGCTTAAACTTACTAAAATATTTAAATCTAAATAAGGCACAAGTAGTATTTCTCCAGGAAATGCATTTTAAGACTAATGATAGCTTTATTTGGAACCCTAAGGACTATACAAAGCTCAATCCTCCTATAGAACAAAGACAAAAGGAGTATTAATTCTCTGGAAGAAAAACATAATCACTCCAAAAGTTATTTATAAATATGAAGACAAAAAAGGTCTACTAGCATTTGTTATAATTAAATTTAATAAAATAATATGGACCTTAGCTAATCTATATTGGTTCCCAGGAATTGGAGCAGGAACGGTTACAAAACACCTAGATTTTATTTCCAACAATTATAAAGGAAATCTTATACTGGGAGGAGATTTTAATTGTACCTTAGAAGCTTCTGAAACCACAAAAGTCTTTTCGCATAGCAACTATTTCAAAATCCTTAAAAAGATGGATTGATTCATTTCATTTAATAGACGCTTTTAAAGTTTGTTTCTTTCTTTCGGCTTTTCCCGGTTAGGGGTCGCCACAGTGGAACTCTGGTCCGCTAATGATTGGCAGTAGATTTTGACATGCTGGTTTGCTGGGCCTAACGCACAACCTTCAATGAAGGAAAGTAAAATATGATAAATCCTTATTATTTTACCATAAAGACCATAGATTTGGAACACAAACCAGAATAGACAAATTATTCGTAGTTCAAGATTTACAAGCAAAAATCCTCAACTTCTCAATAGTTCCATGCCCCTTCTTAGATCATGACTCTCTGATAATGAAGCTCCAAATAGAGTTTAAACCTTTAATCCTCTCAACTAGAATTCCATCATATATCACGAAAATTAAAGAATTCCGACCTTGGATGTTGTCAGAACTACAATTATTTCTTGAAATTAATAATACAAAAGAAATCAGTAGAGTCATGGTTTGGGACTCATTAAAAGCGTATTTATTTGGAAAGACCCTTAACTGGTACAAAAACAAAGTTAGAGAGTGGGAAACTGAATCATCAGACTTGCAAACCAGACTCTTGACAGCAAAATCTAAAAAAAAATCAGAATTGTCCAGAAGTCAAAAAAGAAACGGAGGGAATTAAATAAAAATGTAATGAAATTCTAACACACAAAACTTGTCTAACCTTGGAAAAATTTTAAATAAACTCATTAGCCACCTCCCCCAGATATCTACATAACTTATCTACAAGAATTAAAATGCAATCTAAAGTAAATCACATTAGTAGTATATATCATGAAAAGAAAGGGAAAAAAGTAACAGACATAGGAGACATCCCTGAAGCATTTCAGTTCCATTATATGGAACACTTCAAAAAAGAAGATTTAGATACCGACCAAATAAACTTAGATACAAACCTTATCAATATAAAAAAAAATCCTGAAAACTTAAAACTAGACCTACAGAAACCTGTATCCTACAAATAAATTGTTGACAAGACAAAAGAAAGTAAATCTAACAAAGCTTCAGAGATAGATGGTATGATTATGGAAATTTACAAACTCTTCCCTTCAACAGTAATCTCCCTTTTTCATAAAACTTTGCTAGAAGTCCAGTCAGAAGCAAAAATACCACCCTCATTGAAATATTGGGCCGGATTCACGATGGCTTGCACGGAGTCTAAGAGTAGAGTAAGACTCCATGCAGCCATCATGTCCAACGAGCGATCCACGAACAGCCTGTAGGGGCGTGTAAGAGAGCTCCTAAAATGGCTCTTACATGGACAGGGCTTGGATATGCAAATTACCTCATTTGCAGCCGAAAGGCATCCAAATGAGGTAAATTTGCGATCCAGGAAGCACAAACCTGTCCGTGTAGGAGCCGTTTTAGCTGCAGAAATGTACTCAGTTGACAACTGAGTACCGTTCTGCAAATAGCACAATGGAGCCTTGTCAGCTCCAAATAAAGGTTGCATATGTTCCAGGAAGCATGTCAATGGCCAAATATGCGGCCACTGGCAACGTACCCACATGCAAAATTAAAATAATGTTTTTTTTTTTGGCAATTGGCGATGTTTAAACGTAGCGCAGTGCCGCGCAAACGGGCTGCGCTGCAAAAAAACCATAAAAATAAAAATTTAAAACCCACAAATGTCGGTTTTATGAAAACCATCAATTTACAATGTAAGGGAATAGCAGGCTGAAAACAACATGGCCACCGAGTAGGGGTTGCTAAGGGCAGAAGCTCAGTGTAAGACATGTAACTAAGCATTAGTAGGCAATCCTATGTAAATGAGTGTTAGGATAGTGAATCACACTTTTACATAGCAAATAAGCACATTCCCTGGAGTGTAGGAGTAGGATAAGGGGAGTAACAGAGTAGGAGATAGGTGACATCACAGGAGGGGTATGTATGAAAGAAGTGAAGCTCATTGGAGCAGAGTGGCATGTGAAAGCTGTCAGTTTGACATCATGGAAAGAGGTGTGTCAACAGGTAGGCAAGGGAAAGCCAAGAAATGGAAGGTGTACACTGTGGATAACACCAAAGTTTCTTGCTGAGCGTGCATGCATGTGTGTGCGCACTGGGAAGCCCGAGTCAGATAGAGTGCACGCGTGTAAACATGAGTGCGCGCATTTAAGTCTGAGTAAGCATGCAGAAGCCTGTTTAAAGACTTATAAGCATGTTTGCACTGGTGTGTGTGTGTTTTAACATGAATAGGCCAGTTCTACTCTGTGTAAGCATGTGTGCGTGCGTGTTAGCTGCTGGGTGCGTGATTGCACTTGTATGCGTGAGGAAACAGAAAGGAAAAAGGAAGCACAACAAATTGTAGGAAGCTACCAGGGAATACTAGCCCAGCCCAGCACTTAAAACTCTGCAAACAGTGCAGTATGTTTCCCTCAAGAGACACTGCAACACTGGAGTAAGCTAGTAGAAATGAAAACTGAAAAAGCTTCACTCAGACAAAAAATGCTAGGGGCTGCCATAGTTGTTATAAGGTGACATATGCAACATGCTGAGGGTGGTGACAATGCAAATGCTGCCGGACAACCCACAGTGAGGAGACGGAGTAGAGTGTACATGCCCAGGGTCACCTACCAGGGGTTACATGAGCGGGAGATAGTGGAGCGCTATAGAGTGGATAGAGACCTCCTGCAGCAAATTGTTGAGCTTTGCAGGCCACGCCTCACACACAGAACCAACAGAGGGGAACCTATCCCAGTGGAAACCAAGGTATGTGTTGGCCTAAGAATACTAGCAACAGGTACCTTTCAGAGACCAACTGGTGATATGAAGGGGATATCACAGGCATCAGCATCCAGGGTACTGCACCAGTTCCTGGATGCCATGTCAGCACATGTCGGTGATCATGTATATTTCCCCAATTCCCATGAGGTATTGGCCAGCAATATGCGTCTCTTTCAGCAAATAGCGGAATACCCTGAGGTAGTGGGTGCAATAGACTGCATGCATCAAAGCACCAGCTGGTGAGCGGGGTAGGGCCTACATTAACCGCAAGGGCTTCCCCTTCATCAACTGCCAGGTTGTGTGTGATGCCCAGGGCATAATAATGAATGTGTGTGCTGGCTGCCCTGGAAGCTACCATGATTCCCATATCTGGCATCTGATGCAGCTGTACCAGACATTTGCCAATGGGGACATCCCACATGGTCACCTACTGGAGGATGCTGGCTATGCACTGGAGCCGTGGCTGATGACACCCTTCAGAAAAGCGCACACACCTGAACAGGAATGCCATAATGAGGCACACGCACAAACACGTAATGTAATAGAGCGTGTGTTTGGGCTGCTCAAGTCATGGTTCCAGTGCCAGGACACATCTGGTGGAGCCTTGCAGTACTCACCAACTACATGTACCCAAATTGTCATGGTATGTGCTATGCTACATAATATGATTCTGTGAAAACAGCTGCAGCAGGACCAGCATAGGCCCAGCCCAAACAGCCCCCCACCATTACCAAGGCCATCACAGGCAAAGCGTGACTCGGAGGAGGAACAACCTGAGCCTGCCCCAGTAGGTAGAAGGAGGCATGCCCAGTATGCCTTGGCCTTGGCAAAGAGGCAACACATAGCACATAAACTGGCTCAGTAGGAACCCTGGAAATGATACCTCTCTTTGACTCACACATATAGTAAAAGGGATGTCTAAGTTGACGCAACCTGCTTCCAAACATGTACAGGGAGTGTAGTATGTGCATCCAACATAGGCAGCCCTGCAGCACCACTTGAGGCATGATTGCCATGTGTTAAGCAATGTAACACCATGTAGTATATGCAAACTTGATGACCCTGAGTAACATCCTACCCTCACCAAGCATGATGCCACAATATGAAGACAAGATGATCAATAACAACAATTTGCTTAAGTATTGTTGTTAGTCAAAGGGGATCCAATGCCTGTCAGCCTGGGATGACATGCTCAGCAAGACACGCTGCTCCACTAGGGATGGCTTGCACCTATCACCCCTGGCCTTTTGGATACTGGCAAAGGCTGTTGTCACCCCCATAGTGCCTTGAATAGGTAAGGCTTAAAACACAAACCCACCTCCATAGGTATCACAAGGGATAAGAAACTAGAAGTAATGCTACCCAATGCCAGAAGTCTAAACTGCAAGATGCATGAAGTCCAAACTCTCCTCAGCATGGAGAATGTTGATATCTGTGCAGTAACAGAAACCTGGTTCAAGGCTCCCAAGAGCACCCTAGCACTACCAGGTTACACCTCATACCATGCTTTACAGCCCCAAAACATGGAACAAACTACAAAAGGAGGGTGAGTATCAATAATTGTCAAGGATACCCACACCCCCAGGTTGGTGCCACCGCATGAAGCAGCACAGACTATCCACGTGCAAGTAACAGTGGCTAAAACTGCCTCCCAGTTCGTAGCCTGCTACAGACCGCCATCCTAAACCCAGGAACCCCACTTGGCCTACTTGAGAACACATGAAAATATGAAGGTCTCTCCAAACAACATTATATTGGGCGACTGCAACTACCCAAACATAGACTGGGAGCATTACTCTAGCTCCAACACCCTAGGTCAAAGGTTCCTAGAATTCATAAACTGAAATGCAATGTAACAACTTGTTACCACTCCCACAAGAGGGGTAAACATACTGGACCTGATAATCACCAACATGGGGACTCTATGCCCAAGACCAGAAGTGAATCCCTCACTGGTAAGATCAGACCATAGAGTAATCTCACTGGATATTCACATCCCGACCCCAGTCCCTGGCCAGAAAACCACAGTGAAAAACACGTGTAAAGCAAATTTTGCACTCCTCCAAACTGAGGTGGAATCCACTAAAGCCCTTGTGCCTGTGGAAAATATGGCCCAGACCTCAGAACCCTTTATAAATGCATTCTATGAACACCTTCAGGAATGCATGGATTATGCAATCCCAAATAAAACCAAGACCCAATCCTCTAAAGGCAGGCATCCTGTCTGGTGGGCCCCAGCCATTAACAAACCATGCAAGAGAAGGAGGAAGCTACTACATGATAGAGCAAAACCCAAAAAGGGAAGGCATCTCTGATCAGTATTATGACAAAAAACTATGGCCACACATAAAATCCTCTAAGGCCAGCTACAAGATAAAAATTGTACAGGACACTAAGGATAATCACAAGGCTTTCTTTACTGATGGTAGGAACCTGGGTGGGAATTCCCAGATATGCTCAGAATTTGTCCAAAATGACAAACAATACACCAGACCCACAGACATTGCCAACATCCGACCTGACAGGTTCAGTGCAAACTCCCCCCCACCACCAAAAGGCCAAATATCTATCCCAGCAGAGTGCTGGCCCCCTGACATCGCAGATGCTCAGGTAACAGCCAGCATCTCCAAAGAAAAACACACAGCATCAATGGGACCAGATGGTGTCCTGGGCTGCATCCAACATGAACTCTAAGAAGAATTGAACACCAAATAAAACTACTGCTCAATCTCAGCCTTACCACAGGATATGTACCCAAAGAGCAGTGTACAGCAACAGTGGTCCCTCTCCACAAAGGTGGTGCCTGAATGGATACTGCAAACTATCACCCCAGAATCCTCCTGACTAGCTTGGTCAGCAAAGCTATGGAAAGGATCATCATGGACCTCAGAAATAAAGATATTGGGACCTACAGACACTGGACCCTACCCAGTGTGGCTTTCTTAAGGGCAGATCCTGCCCCTTAAACCCAGTTGAGTCATTTGAAACAGTCACCAAGGCCATTGATGAGGGGAAGGTGGTCCACACTGCTTACCTGGACCTTGCAAAAGCCTTCCATACAATACCCCACTTGGTCATTATAGATAAGCTCACCAGCTTAAATATAAACCCCTACATCACTAGATGGGTTGCAAACCGGCTCAAGGACAGAACACACATGGTCAGAAATGCTGGAGCCATATCAGACTCCAAACCAGCTACAACTGGCATCCTACAAGGCTCGGTCCTGGGACCTCCCTTGTTTGGTATATATTTCTCGGAGGTACAGGCCAACATGGAAGGACTGTGTCTGAACAAGTTTGCAGGTGACTACAAACTGGGCGTCATATCTGACCCTCCAGCTGACACAAGCATCCTACAAAAGGGCCTCATAGAAACAGACAATTGGTGCCAGAGCCATGTCATCAAGCTAAACGCAAAAAAGTGTATAGTCATCCCCTTTGGCAAAAAGTAAGTGCCCACCAATTACCACATAGGTGGTAACCCATTAAGTATAGAAGAAGTAATAAGAGACCTGGGGACAACACAAGTTGATAGAAATCTCGCATTTGACAACCACATGGCAGTAGTGGTCAGAAAAACATTTCATATACCCACCTAATCATGAAGGTATTCACATCTAGATCAGGGGAGGTCAACATGCCTCTTCAGTCATCCCTCACCAGGCTCACAATTGAGTACAATGCCCCTTGTGGGATGTACCTTAGCAGACACCTCCAGCAACTGGAAAGACCCCAAAAGTACCTCACCAGGAGGATCAAAGGGCTCTAACAGATGCCATGTGCTGCCTGATTAAACAAACTGCAGCTCCACACAGTGGCATACTGCCTGCCCAGAGGTGATCTGTGCCTGATGTATAAAGCCATGTCCAACCTGAAATCAATGCACATGCTGCACCTTGTAAAATCTGAATCCCATTGAGCTATGCACATGAGAGACCTGAACCTCAGCACTGAAATAAATAGGACATGCTGGAGTGATAGATCCATAACCCAGAAGCTCCCTCCACTCTTGAGTAAACTCCCAGTCCAGGTTAGCCAGAGAGTCCCTCAATGACTCTCTTCAAGAAGAATCTTGATGAGTGAATGGGAGATTGTAGGTTTACCCTGGGTATCACTTTTATGTCACAGTTGACAGAGGCACAGTATACTAACCTTGAAAAATGTCATGGCAAATTCCAGTTAAAATGTGTGTTGAAGGACAAACACATTCTGACTAGGATTAGAAATGCCCTAGGGCACATAGCCTAGTGTTTGTCAATGTCCACCCAAGTTGCGGAATACACTAGTAATGTTGGACAAGCCTGGTTTAAGTAGGCCATAGCTGAACAAAATGCAACATGGTCATATTTGCCAACTGGCCCTTAACCAGTCTGGTGTGCTCAGTATGAATATTTAAAGTAGTGATGGGACTCAAACCCAGGATACTGTGCACCAGTGAAAGGACTGAACCACTACACTATGACAATATTACAGTGTTTGGTCAGTATGAAGGAATGTTGACAAGTGTATGCAAACTATCCCATGGAAACCCTGCAGGCACAGCATAATCCCTGTTGGGTTCAGACACAAAGCAGTTGGGCAGTAAAACACAACATGATTTCCAATGCACACACTATAAATGTCAAATATTGTTCAAGTTCACACACAACCACAAATGTAGTGGACCTCAGATCTCAACATATGGAAAGGTCACACTGGGCATGCTCACACACTTTGATAAATGAGACATATGTCAGGCAACAAACCATGGAAAGCCTGAACTGGGCATGCTCACACACTTAGGCCATGTCTCAGTATAGCAGTCGGCCACACATACCTGGCATTTGTATGTTTTAAGCCAGGAACCTCCCACAATACAGCAATCTGTCCAGTGCACACAGTTAAATGACAACAGAGACACAAGTAATATACTGGAACCCTGTCATGATCAAACATCTTCCACAGATACACAAGTTGTTCATAGAAACAGGGAAAGCTATGGCAATAAAGACCTGCAAACAGTTTATCAGCAACAAATATTGTGCATCCCAAACATAAACATATGGGTGCAGAGGTCGATACTAGTTGTTTGCCCTAGGGAATACATAAGCCTAGCCAGAGTGTATTTGGTGTCTGCCTCCCCAGTACAGTAGCCTACTGTGCCTCTGTAAAGTAGGTCACAGAAGGCACCATTTAAGGCTAGTTTGCTGTGCCTCTGTCATGCAGGGACACAGCGGAGATCCCAGGGGTTGAATTTGCAATGTCACATCCATGTGGCTGGAGTTTGCTGGAAGAGGGTTGGCGTGGGGCTATGTCTAACATTAATTGGGATTCAATTCCAGACTGAGGGGAGCCTTATCTGCAGTGTTTGGGCAATTTCACTGTCAAAACTTGCAAGTGATGATTTTGAGGGATTGAAGTGTCTTGCCAATACTGTTAAGAGATGTCCTCCCTCTGTGGGATATTGCTCAGTTATGCATTAGCTCCCTCCTTCTGTTGTACAGCTTATATATGGCCGGTGTCAACCAGACAGGTCTCCTGTTGTGGAGGAGTCTTGGTTTTATTTGGGAAAGCATGATCAATGCAAACCTGCAGGTGCTCATAGAATGTATTTGTAAAGGATCCTGCAGATTGGGCTGTATAATCCTCCAGCATGGGGCCTTTGAAGTATTCCACCCCAGTCTTCACAACTGCAAAGTCTGCTTTTGAGAAATACTTTGTTTGCAGTGATGTCCTTGCCTGGGGGTGGGGATGGGATATGGACATCCAGGGAAAGTTGGTTATGGTCAGATCTTAACAATGGTGGTCTACCTCTGGTGTGGAACATAGAGTTCCCATGTTCGTGATGATCAGGTCCAATATGTATTCCCCCCTTGTGGCTGTGGTGACTGGTTCTGCCATAGCACATGGATTCACAAATTGTAGTGGCTGTAGGGTGATGTTGTTGAGGCCTGAGTAGTTCCCCCAGTCAATATTCCTGTACCTGAAGTTAACCAGTGTAATGGCGTATGTGAACACCTTCATATCCTACACTGTTCCCAGGGAAGGGGTGGGGTGGGCAGGGGGTGTGCATGTGTGCAATTCTCTTTGAAAGAAATGGCCCTTTGGACAACTGGAATAACACACTACATGATGTTCATTCCTCTTTCTAAAGACTGATGTCAGCACCCTATAAATACAGCAGGAGAAGGAAAACCACCCATTAATGTGAATAGCGTGCTGCGCTAATGTGTCTCTCTGAAGTGTCATAACATAGTTAGGTTGGGGTTTGAATCCTACAAATGCCATGTGTGTGTTTGTCACACAGTTTGTCAATGGGTGGTGGGTTTTGCTTTTATTATTGTATGACATATAATTATAACAGTAATTTCAATGCACACATCAGGTATGTGTGTGCCACATACAGATATGTACCTGTGACCTTCAATAGTTCCTATGTGTAAAGCCTGCCTCATATGAATACAGTTGTTACCTTTGCCAGCATGTGCTGCAGATTCCCAGACCGTACGCCATACATGTATGTTGTTGACAATGCAGGCTACTGCAGTGATCTGTGTCCTAGGCCAACTGGGTGACACACACTCATGAAAGCTGTGATATATTAATGTGGGTGAGGGTTCATGTCTGGAGTATATGTCACACATGTTATAACACAGCAAAGTCTGTGAGTAATGGACATCCAGTGTAGGTGTATGGCAACTGTTGTTATGTATAAAGACACCTTCTTGCTTAGGCGATACACCAAGGGACTGCGCAATACCTTTGGAAATGTGAATTTCACAGGATAGACAAGAAAAAACTTGTCAATATGTACACAGCATTACCCGTTCCACATGATGGGTGCTGCCACCTACATGGTACTGTTGGAATACTATGTTAAGTACATGCTGATGACAAAGTTACAGTTGCATTACAGTAATAGAGCATGGCTTGGACAACAGGTATCTGTCTGTATGATACCCTTGTGGTGGTCATGTGTGTCATGTGCAGACTGCATTGTAGGCCACTGTATACATTTCCAGTCATGGATGAACATATCGCTAGTGTGTTGGCATGTACATGAGACTGCTATATGGCGAACAGTATTCTTCCCAGGGATGTGTGGGGCTCAGTAAGAATGGCTACTGGTATAGTGTAGTACTGCAGGGATATCACTGACACTGGGTTTCCTACATCACACTGTGTATCAGTTGAGGATACATCATGTAATAGGTTCATAGGTTCATACTAGGCTATCTGCCCTATGGCAGTTATAAGCCTAGCAAGACTGTGTTTGGCTTTCGCCACCCATTTTAAATGAATTTTGCTATGTCCTTTTTCCAGGTTAGTATACTCTGCCTCTGTGCAACAGTGACAGAAGTGATACCCGGGGTAAACCTACAATCTCCCATCCACTCAGCAACATTCCTCTTGCAGAGTCATTAAGGGACTCTGCCTAACCTAGACTGTGATTTTATTCCAGAGTGAAGGGAGCCTCTGGGTTATGAATCTGTCCCTCCAGCATGTCCTATTTATTTAAGTGCAGAGGTCCAAGTGTCACGGGCACATAGCTCCATGGAATTGGGATTTTCTGAGGTGCAGCATGTCCATTAATTCCAGGTTGGACATGGTTTTATATGTCAGGCATCTGTTCGAGCCCTTTGATCCCCGTGGTGAGGTACTTTTGGCGACTTTCCAGTTGCTGCAGGTCTGGTAAGGTACACCACAAAAGGGGCATTGTACTCAATTATGGGCCTGACGAGGGATGACTAAAGAGGCACGATGACCTCCCCTGATCTAGCTGTGAATCCCTTCATGATTAGGTGGCCTATAGAAACTGTGTCTAACCACTACAACCATGTGGTTGTCAAATGAGAGTTTGCTATCAACTCGGGTCCCTAATCATGTCTACAGTACTTAATGGCTTACCACCTATGTGTTAATTTGTGGGTACTTTGTTTTTGCCAAAGGGGATGACTATACATGTTCTGGCATTTAGCTTGAGGCCATGGCTCTGGCACCAGTTGTCTGTTTCTATGAGGCCCTTTTGTAGTATACTTCTGTTGGCTGGTGAGTTGATTATGGCACCTAGTTTGCAGTCATCTGCGAACCTGCTCAGCCACAGTCCTTCTGTGTTGGCCTGTACCTCCAAGAAATATATACCAAACAAGAGAGGTCCCAGGACTGACCTCTGTAGGACGCCACTTGTAACCGGTTTGGAGTGTGACATGGCTCCAACAATTCTGACCATGTGTGTTCTGTCCGTGAGCCAGTTTGCAACCCATCTAGTGACATAGGGGTTTATAGTTATGCTGGTGAGCATCTCTATAATGCCCAAGTGGGGTATTGTATCGAAGGCTTTTGCGAGGTCCAGGTAGGCTGTGTTGACCACCTTCCCCTCATCACTGGCCTTGGTGACTGTTTCAACGACATCAACCAGGTTTAAGAGGCAGGATGTGCCCTCAACAAAGCTGAACTGGGTAGGATCCAGTGTCTGTAGGTCCCCAATATCTTTATTTATGAGGTTCATGATGATCCTTAACATAGCTTTGCAGACCAAGCAAGTCAGGCGTATGGGGCGATAGTTTCCAGGATCTGTTGAGGCATCACCTTTGTGGAGAAGGACCACTGTTGCTGTACGCCACTCCTTGGGTACATATCCTGTAGTAAGGTTGGGATTGAACAGTAGTTTTATGTTTGTGTTTAGTTCTTCTTGGAGTTTATGTAGGATGCAGCCTGGGACACTGTCTGCTCCCACTGATGCTGTGTTTTTGCTTTGGGGAGGGCGACTGAGCATCTGAGATGTCAGGGGGCATCACTTTGCTGGGATATATATTTGCCCTTATGGTGGGGAGGGAGGTGAGAAGTTTGTGCAGAACCTGTCAGCAATGATGTTGGCAATGTATGTGGGTTAGGTGTATTCTTTGTCATTTAGGACTACTTCTGAGCATATCTGGGAATTCCCACCCCGATTCCTAACATAACTAAAGAAAGCCTTATGATTATCCTTAGTGTCTTGTGCAATTTTCCTCTTGAAGCTGGCCTACGATTTTATGAGTGCCCATATTGTTTTCCAAATACTGATCACAGATGCCTTCCTTTTGTGGGATATTGCTTTATCATGTAGTAGCTTTCTCCTCCTATTGTTTTCTCTTATGTGGCTGGGGTCCACCAGAAAGGACGCCTGTCTTTGGAGGACTGGGTCTTGGTTATATTTGGAATTGCATGATCTGTGCATTCATGAAGGTGTTCATAGAATGCATTTATAAAGGATTCAGCAGTCTGGGCCATATTTTCCACAGGCCCGGGGGCTTTGAAGGATTCTGCCTCTGTCTCGGTTTTGAGGTGTGTGGAATTTGCTTTAGACAACTTTTTCACTGTGGTTTTCTGGGCAGAGGCTGGGGTTGGTATGTGAATATCCAGTGGGATTACTCTATGGTCTGATCTTACCAGTGAGGGATACATTTCTGGTCTGGAGCATAGAGTCCCCATGTTGGCGATGATCAGGTGCAGTATGTTTTCCCCTCTTGTGGGAGTGGTAACAAGTTGTTCCATAGCATTTGAGTTTATGAATTCTAGGAATCTTTGGCCTAGGGTGTTGGAGCTACAGTAATGCTCCCAGTCTATGTGTGGGTAGATGAAGTTGCCCAATATAATGTTGTTTGGAGAGGCCTTCATATATTCATGTGTTCTTAAGTAGGCCAAGTGGGGTTCCTGGGTTTAGGAGGGTGGTCTGTAGCAGGCTATGAACTGGAAGGCAGTTTTACCCACTGTTAGTTGTACATAGTTAGTCTGTGATGCTTCATGCTGTGGCACCAACCTGGGGTGTGGGTAACCTTGACCATTATTGATACTCACCCTCCTTTCGTAGTTAGTTCCATGTTTTGGGGCTGTAAAGCATGGTATAAGGTGTAACCTGGTAGTGCTAGGGTGCTCTTGGGAGCCTTGAAACAGGTTTCTGTTACTGCACAGATTTCAACATTCTCCATGCTGAGTAGAATTTGGACTGCATGCATCTTGCGGTTTAGATGTCTGGCATTGAGTATCATTACTTCTAGTTTCTTATCCCTTGTGATACCTATGTAGGTGGGTTTGTGTTTTGAGCCTTACCACCAGAATGCAAACCAGTGACATTGGTAAACCGTATGACCCACAGCATACTGTCAAACCATGTCATACATACATGTGACCCCAAGTGAGACATATCTGTAGTACAACACAAAGTGGCCACCAATATGAACTACAATGTATGACTACTGTCACATGGTGCATGCCACCCTTGCCATGTGTGCACTATGCATCTACATGCAGAGAATGCAACTCCACCTTGTTCACAAATGTATACCTCCAACTGCGTGCTGCAAACATCACACATGTACTGTCCACTCCACAACACATGCAGGCACAGGTACACACAACTGCCATGTGGCACATGTGCAGACATTACACGTTTGGAATTAACAATGGTGTATAAAAAACTACAATGACAATCATAGTGTTAATGCATTAGGCATGCTGGGATATACCGACAGTGATATCATTACACTGTACTGTTAACAACATGATATTACTACAGTGCTATGTAGTCACCCTGTGCATCAGCACCATGCTATCCTGTTCCTGCATCAATGTTACAGATTGCAGGAGGTGGCACAGTTACATCATATGCACAGGGTGTGTACTTGGTTTGCCAGAGTCTGCCATTGACACATCCAATCGACATGTATGTGTGTGTGTTAGTGAGGGACAACAGTACAACATGGGGCAATGTTGATGTGGTGTGTGTGTGCATATGTTAGCCCTAGGTGTTAGCATTATGCCTGTGTGTATGCATGCACACAGTTCCACCACATGGCTGCCATATACGGGTGTTTGTGGACAGCCACAGACTGTGCCTGCCAAGTCATACAGGTCACTGTCTCTGGCCACAGACACGGTACCTGTGCCTGGCAGGGGTGCTACGGACAGTATCAGGTACTAAACCAGACTGGGTACTGTCATCAGAAGCAGTGGGTTGTTGACTGGACACATGCCCCTGCTGGAACTGTCCAGAGCCATGTGCACGTGGTCTTCTAGGACGGTCTGATGACAGCACAGACCCAGCATTGCTGGGGCTGGTACTGGCACTATGGGAGCGACTGCAGGTTTGTTGTCATCCGTGACAACTGCCAGCTGATGATGTTGCTGGCATATGTCCACGTCAATGCCTCAACCATCCTGCATTGCCGTGGCTCATGGACATGTAGTTGTGGAACAGATTTAATGTGTCCCCCCAACGTCTATCAATGACCTCGCTGACAGTACGGATGGCAGCCGCAATGTCACATATAGTGTCATTCATAGCAGTGCAATGTGCTCTAAGCTCCCTCAGACCCTGTCTGGTGTACCGTTCCATATGTGCCTGTGCCTGCATTACAGCCCGGAACATAGCTGAGGTTGAAAGA
>NC_056749.1:54011476-54168976 GCF_019279795.1 Protopterus annectens
ATTTCTGTGTTGTACTCCTACATGAGGGCATGCTTGTGGAAGTCATTCTACAGCTATTCGCAGAGTGTGTAACAGCAGACAGGCTAATATGCCTGTGTGTTTCTGACACTTGCAGGCCTCAGATACACTCAGGTATATATTTGAGCAGCCTCAGGGAAAGGTGTACATATCAGTGGGATACACCCATGATATATTTCAGATATTCTGCAGTTGTGACTGTGGGGTATTTTGAGCATATGTATTACTACACCATTTCTGACATGCAAGTAGTGTCTACTTTAACTTATTAACAGTCACCATTACGTGGGATTCTGCACCTTTTACCTACTGTTAGTACATTTTACAGGGAGTCAGTGGGGCACAGGTAACATTTTTTGCAAATCAGGGACATCCCTGTAAATCAGTCACAATTGGGAAGTCTGGCCTCATACCTATTCAAATATGGTGGTGTTTATCGTGCTCTGATACTGTGTGGGGTTTGTAAGGTGCTACTCTAACATTATTACCTCCTAGCATGGCTGTTTATCTTATCACACTAATGTAATGCAATTCTACAGGAATTGCCAGTAAACATACAGGGAACAAGCTTTGTGTAATGGCCTTCCTATATTCCCTTTACATTCAGTCCTTCTGTTTCATGATATATTTCTTTCAGCACCAAGCTCTTGTATATCTGTCATGGCTCAGTGGTAATTCATGCAGACTACTGTTTCCAAGGTACTGGGTTCTAGACTGACAGGGGAGTTTTATTTTGCTGATGAGCAGACTACAGGCCTTGTCATACAGAGTGACTAAGGCACTTTTAAGCAGTTGTAAGCGGGTTTGCGCTGGTTTTCGCGATGCTTACACATGCGCACACTAGCCTAGCTAAGCACACCCTCACTTAGCTAAGCGCACACAAGCGCACACGCACTTACAACTGCTTAAAAGTGCTTACTCCTCCTAACACCCGTGCTAATTTCTTTTAAAGAAAAGAAAATGGGGAGATAGGAAAGTGGTGAAAAAGGGGTCACAAAGAGGGTAGGACAATAGGAAAACAAGCTCGGGATGTGCAGGAAGGATGTAGGGAAGGCCCATAGCTGCCCACTTCTTTATCAGCAACAGCTGTGCATATGCATGAAATTTGGTGTGAAATTTGAAACCTTCCACCCCTGAGACAGGGGTGAGAACAACAAAATCTGTTGTACTGCCAATTAGAATTATCAGTTTACATGTCCAGTGGACATGTGTGCAAATTGGGCAGCTATGTATAGGACGTAATTTTTTTGTGGGAACAGAGTGCCCTTTTTTATTTTTTTTCAGGTGAGAGTGGAATGTGAGGTACAGGACGTAGGTATATTCGGGGAGGTAGGTTGGGGGTTAACAGACAAGACAAACAAGACGCATACAGGGGCAGAGTATGACACATGTGGGGGGTAAACACAAATGACAGGGATGGATGTTTGGATATCGCGAGCCCATGAGCCCACAGATGGCAATAGTGGAACTGAAATCCCCACCCATAGGCAGTTACCACTGTGCCTTCACAGCCCAGGCCGGGGCTGTGCTGGTGGCTGGATAGAACAGGCAGGCACACCCATGCGTTGCACCACCCTCGCCTCAAGCTGGCGTAGGGGATCAGTCACAGACTGCCTGATCTCGCTACACACCACAGACCGGACCCTATGGAGGGTGAGTGGAGGCTCTCCTCCAGCCATGCTTGCAGAGGGGGGACAAGCCCCATCCCCTGCAGCGCTTCCACCTGAAGGTGGCACAGGGCCACCGGAGGAGGAGGTCCCGGCCTGGGCACTGGTGCCAGGTGCACTCGCCAGCTGAGGTGGGAGAGGTGGGTCCACTGGAACCCGCCTTCCCTGTTGTCCTATGTTTAGCAGTATTTTATGGCATTTTGGGTTAGTAACAAACAACACCATTCAAAATTAGTTGTAACAGCATGCATCAGTATTCCCATTGACCAAACACCCATGAATTCCGAACTTTGAGTAGCAAGCATAACACATGCATATTTAGAACAACAGTGCACATTCCAACAGCATGCAGGGTTGACTGGTGGCAACAGACAATCAGGTTTGGATATGTGAACGGGGCACATGCATCAACGTACATGCAGATATGTACGAACCAACAGGACAAATGTCCATGGGAATTAATTGTGCACCCGGTTTGGTGTGGAATGGCATCATTTGTGACAATAGGGTAAGGTGAAGAAATATTACATTAACAACTAAAACTACCTATACATATACTGTACATTCCTAGTAGATGCAGATATATATCCCCTACATGTATTAGTATAGTTTCCTGTATGTAACGTTAGGAATGTTGGTGATTGGGATGTTACTGCTACATTAATATACATTCCATTTTTATTCATATATGTTCATATCTGGTTGTGTTCAGGTACAGCATCCTGCTATATTTGATTTATATGGGTCTAGACAACTGTGGATGTTCAGCATTTCATACAACCATACTATTTCCATAATGCAAGGGTACAACAACATATCCAATTTGTGGGACGGACACAGTCCTTGTTCTGCATTTTATTTCACACATTATTGTTTGGTTGTGGCTGTCTCATTCATTTCATTATGTAGTGACTGCAGTATACCTTTATTCCAGACTTATTACAGCTTTCTTGGTAGCTTCAAACTGTCTTTTTCACACTCTATCAATTATTTTATATTTACATTTCAGAATGGTACTTAATTCTAGGCTTTATTAACATTTATTACTGGTTTACAACAATCCTTTCCAGCTGACTCACTTATTTCATATGGCAGAATTTACAAGGATGTATTTGACACTTGTCTATCCTTTGTTGATTGATTACCACTCATTTTCTGGCTGCAGGAGTTATCTGATATTACAATACAGGTGGAAACTCTATTTGAGACTTGTTTAATCTTTATTACTGGATTGCATTACACTCTTTTCCAGGCTGCATCACTTATCTAATCTTACAATACTAGCAGAACCTTTCTTCTAGGCTTATTTGACCTTTATTAGTGGCTTACAACACTGAACTATTTTACAATCTGTCTCAGTTATATTCTATGACAATACCAGCTAAATAATTACTAACCTGCCTGGTGGTGCAACCTCAGCAGCCTATCAGCATAGGCTAGCTGATTCGAGGAATGAACACCTGCAGCTGTAATATAAATAATATTGGAACATACATCTCCATACTATATAGGCTAGGATAGCATTTCTTACATACTTAATTACATGGATACTTACTCAGTAGTGGGGCATTGGGCATTTGGCGGGCCTCCTGGATCCAACAGTTCAGTTGGTCCTCCTTCCATCGCTTCAGGTCCGCATGGTGGTGACGGACCTGTTCACCAGTCCTCGGAATGCCTGTGGCACTGGTGAGATCATGTGCCAACCGGTTCCACTCCTCTGCCTTGTATGCACCCCAGTGAACCTGGCCCTGCATGAGTTGTGCTTCATGATCATGGACTAGGAGCCAAACCATATATTTTGACTCCTCAACACCCCACCTCTGTGCTCTAAAGTGACTTCCCTCTCCTGCACCTGCCATCCTGACTGCAAATGGGTACCACAATCAGTTATGCTGTGTATTCCCACCTATGGGGCTTATATATGCTCGTTTTCCCGCACTTATCCATGATTGGCCATTTTGGATATTTATCAGCTTAAAAAAACCTGCTTTGTCATGCTTCTATTTACATTCATTCCTATATATATGCTAATACTGCATTTCTCAGTACAACTGTCATGGCTTAGTGGTTCAGTACTTTGACAATGGTGCACATTATCCTGGGTTTGAGCCTGGCCATTGCTTTTTTTATTTTACTACTGTCTAGACAGCTAGGAGGGTGTGTCTTTGTAAAGGCGACTTTGATACAGCTTGCCCAACGTTGCCCGTCGGTAAGCTGGTTGGCGCGGTGTACTCAATTATGGGCCTGATGAGGGATGAGTAAAGAGGCACAATGACCTCTCCTGATCTAGATGTGAATCCATTCATGATTAGGTGGGCTATATAAAATGTTTTTCTAACCACTTTGGCCACGTGTTTGTCAAATGAGAGATTGCTATCAACTTGGGTCCCCAGGTCCCTAATTACTTCTTCCGTACTTAATGGATTACCACTTATGTGGTAATTTGTGGGCACTTTGTTTTTGCCAAAGGGGATGACTATACACTTTTTGGCATTTAGCTTGAGGCCATGGCTCTGGCACCAGTTGTCTGTTTCTATGAGGCCCTTTTGGAGGATGCTTGTGTTGGCTGGAGAGTCGATTATGGCGCCCAATTTGCAGTCATCTGCGAACTTGGTCAGCCACAGTCCTTCCGTGTTGGCCTGTACCTCTGAGAAATATATAACGAACAAGAGAGGTCCCAGGACTGAGCCTTGTGGGACACCACTTGTAACTGGTTTGGAGTCTGACATGGCTCCAGCAATTCTAACCATGTGGGTTCTGTCCTTCAGCCAGTTTGCAACCCATCTAGTGACATAGGGGTTTATATTTAAGCTGGTGAGCTTATCTATAATGCCTGAGTGGGGTATTGTATCGAAGGCTTTTGCGAGGTCCAGGTAGGCTGTGTGGACCACCTTCCCCTCGTCAATGGCCTTGGTGACTGTTTCAAAGAAATCGACCAGGTTTAAGAGGCAGGATCTGCCCTTAACAAAGCCGAACTGGGTAGGATCCAGTGTCTGTAGGTCCCCAATATCTTTATTTATAAGGTCCATGATGATCCTTTCCATAGCTTTTCAGACCAAGCTAGTCAGACTTATGGGGCGATAGTTTCCAGGATCCGTTGAGGCACTACCTTTGTGGAGAGGGACCACCATTGCTGTACGCCACTCTTTGGGTACATATCCTGTAGTAAGGCTGAGATTGAACAGTAGTTTATGTTTGGGTTTAGCTCTTCTTGGAGTTCATGTAGGATGCAGCCTGGGACACCGTCTGGTCCCATTGATGCTGTGTTTTTTGCTTTGGAGAGGGCGGCTCTTACCTGAGCATCTGAGATGTCAGGGGGGCAGCACTCTGCTGGGATATATATTTGCCCTTTTGGTGGGGAGGGGAGGGAGAGGTTTGTGCTGAACCTCTCAGCTAGGATGTTGGCAATGTCTGTGGGTTCGGTGTATTTTTTGTCATTTTGGACTAATTCTGAGCATAGCTGGGAATTCCCACCCAGGTTCCTAACATAACTAAAGAAAGCCTTGTGATTATCCTTGGTGTCCTGTGCAATTTTTCTCTCTAAGCTGGCCTTAGACGATTTTATGAGTGCCCGTAGTTTTTTGCTAATACTGATGAGAGATGCCTTCCCTTTTTGGGATTTTGCTCAGTCATGTAGTAGCTTCCTCCTTCTATTGTATAGTTTGTTTATGGCTGGGGTCCACCAGACAGGACGTCTGCCTTTGGAGGATTGGAGGATTCCTGAAGGTGTTCATAGAATGTGTTTATAAAGGATTCTGTGGTCTGGGCCATATTTTCCACAGGCCCGGGGGCTTTGAAGGATTCCCCCTCGGTTTTGAGGAGTGTGAAATTTGCTTTAGAGAAGTTTTTCACTGTGGTTTTCTGGGCAGGAGGTGGGGTCGGGATGTGAATATCCAGTGAGATTAGTTTATGGTCTGATCTTACCAGTGAAGGATACACTTCTGGTCTGGAGCATAGAGTCTCCATGTTGGTGATGATCAGGTCCAGTATGTTTTCCCCTCTTGTGGGAGTGGTAACAAGTTGTTCCATAGCATTTGAGTTTATAAATTTTATGAACCTTTGGGCTAGGGTGTTGGAGCTAGAGTAATGCTCCCAGTCTAAGTTTGGGTAGTTGAAGTCGCCCAATATAATGGTGTTTGGAGACACCTTCATATTTTCCAGTGTTCTCAGGAAGGCCGAGTGGAGTTCCTGGATTTGGGAGGTGGTCTGTAGCTGGCTATAAACTGGAAGGCAGTTTTACCCACTGTTAGTTGCACATGGATAGTCTCTGATGCTTCGTGCTGTGCCACCAACCTGGAGGTGTGGGTATCTTTGACGAATATTGATACTCCCCCTCCTTTTATGGTTCAGTCCAAGTTTAGGAGCCGAAAAGCATGGTATGAGGTATAACCTGGTAGTGCTGGGGTGCTCTCGGGAGCCTTGAACCAGGTTTCTGTTACTGCACAGATATCAATGTTCTCCATGCTAAGGAGAGTTTCGAGTGCATGCATCTTGAGGTTTAGACTTCTGGCATTGAGTAGCACTACTCTTAGTTTCTTATCCCTTGTGATACCTATGGAGGTGGGTTTGTCTTTTGAGCCTTGACTAAAAAATGCACTATAGGGGTAGCAAGAGCCTTTGCCAATATCCAAAAGCCCAGGGGTGATAGGTGCAAGCCGTCCCTAGCGAAGCATCGTGGCTTGTCGAGCATATCATCCCAGGTTGACCAGCACCAATACTTAAGCCAATTGTTGAAATTGATCATCTTGTTTTCATATTGTGGCATCATTCTTGGTGAGGGTAAGATGCTACTCAAGGTCAGGGTCATACCGGCCTGGGCTGCATGCTCAGAGAGCTTTTCTATGTCTCTTTTCATGTAGTCCAGGGAGGTACGTCTCAGGTCATTCACACCAGCATGGACAATGACTGAGTCATATTTGTACTTGCCTTGGAGTGACCTGAGTGCTTGTGTTATGTGGTGGATCCTAGCACCCGACAGGCAGCTCACTGTGACCTTCTCCTTGTTCAGCCTGGTGAGCGGAACGTCAGTGTGCCTGACAATAGAGTCACCTATTACAAGTGTATCAGGTATGTTGTTTAGCCTTAAGGGCTGTGACTGTTTGGCACACTGGCTTTGTGAGCTATGTGTTGCACGTGTTTTGTTTTGGGGTAGCAGTTGCTTGGGTGTCTGCTTTGGAGGTCTCTGCTGCTTAGGCAGATTTTTATTTAGAGCCTCCGAGTATGTTTTTGTGTGTTTGTGTTTGGTTTGCTGTCATGGTAGGTCTATGTGAGACTGGAATTGTAGTGAGTGTGGTTTCCTTTTCCTCCTGACTGGTTATGCCAGTACTGAGTTGAGAGAGCTTAGTCTCCAGTTTGGCTATATAGTTGCATCTCTCACATGTGTTGGAATTTGTTGGGAGGAGGAGATGGTTGTCTGTGTACATGAGGCAGTTGTAACATTGCCTCAAGATTCCCAGATTCACCAGCTGGACCAGAGAGGAGATTGACAACTTGCCTTTGAACGTGCTAGAATAGTATTGGGAATTCCTTTATAATTGAAAAAAAGGGCCAGTGGGGAACAAGGTACTCAAGGGGAGTTTGTGAGGGTGTAGTGCTTTTAATTTTTTAGTGCTGACTTATATAATTGCTTTAGTGAGCAAGTGCCAGGTAACTTAAATGCAATGTGCTACAGATAACTTAAATGCAAAAACGACAAACAGTAACTTTCATTCAAGTGAAACAAGGAAATAAGTACAGTAAGCAATGCAGATATCACTAGGGATCCACAGAAGTGCTGAAAAGCCACGTTTTAGGTGGAATTAGCATTTCAGGGGAATAACAAGCAAACAAACAGCAAGCATACAAACAAAGCTAGATTCAGCAGGCCTGGATCTAGTCTATGCTACAGCAAACAAGATGTACCAATTTCAGTAAGAAACAGTTCAAATATGCAGGCACTATAAGCCTTTAACCAGAAATTCCCAGCTCAGAAGGGCAGAGTCCAGCCTCTCCTCCCACAAGAGTGCAGACCACGAACCTTCTTAATGTAAAATATCTGGCCTGAAGCCCAAGTGCTTAAACCAGAACTAATACACTTTTAGAATAACAGACACTGAGCCCTCGATCAGCAGTTCCCAACTTAGAAGGATGTAAGCTACCTGTCCTGCCACCACAGTGCAGGCCACATACCTTCTTAATGTAAAACAACTGGCTGAAGCCCAAGTGCTTAATCCAAAAGACTTAGAATGATAGCTACACTTTAATCAAGTTACTACCAAGCCCAACATGGCCCATTTTATTACATTTTACTGGGATTGCTTCATGCTTATTTAAATAAAAATGGTGAATGATGTTGTGGGGGCTCGAACCGTGACTACCTCCTCTTTGGCCAACGTCTCTACCGCTATGCTATTGCTACTTGCCTTAATTTGCATATTTAGATCTTATATGCTTTTCAATGTCTGCTAACTGTGGCTGAGCGGAGGGCATACCTGCGCAAATGAGCGCAACTACGGGGAAACATTTTTGAAATTATAAAAAAAAAAATTAAACTGCTATTTTTACGTTTTACATTACAGTTGGGTTTATAGTCTGTGGGGGCATGTGTGGTGTTGTGTTCCTTGACATTTCCGCGGACTCGCTCGTGGGTGTTTACTTTCAGGACTCTGACTCTTCTGGGGGCGTGTCCCTTTGCAGAGCTTGGCATTCGGACACGCCCCCTACTTTCCTACACGGACCGTGTTAGCCTAGGGTATGATTCAGCATGCCCTCATGTATATGCATGGCATGCTGACGTCATACCATTAGACTGCAGCCTCCATGTAAGACATATTAACCCTTACACGGAGGTTTCATGAATCCGACCGATTGTCTCATAACAGCTATTCTAAAAGATAATAAACCATCAGAACTTTGCACCTCATACAGACCTATATCATTACTGAATAATGATTACAAAATATTCATGTCAATCCTAGCTAACAATGAAAATCCCACTTTCAAAGACAATTAATAATGATCAAACTGGATTTTTATATGACAGGAACACACATGGTAATATTAAAAAGGATACTTATTCTTATAGAGTATGTGAATAAAGAAGATAGAGAAACACTTGTAATCGGATTAGACATAGAAAAGCCTTTGATTCCCTCAACTGGGAATATCTATTTAAAACTTTAGCATTATTTGGATTCCCTCCTCCCTTCATCTTATTACTAAAACATTATATTAATAACTTAGCCTACATTAAATTAGGTGCTTTCACCTCAGGATCTATCCATATAATGAAAGGTACTAAACAAGGATGCCCCCTTCTCCTATTTTATTTGCTTTGGCTATAGAAATACTTGCAGAAATAATACGTGGAAATAATACGCAATAATTCAAGAATAAAAGGAATAGAAGTCTATGACTAGTACATATCTAAAATAATGCTTTTTGCTGATGATATTTTATTAACCCTATCAAACTCCAGAGAGTCATTAGGAGAGCTAGAAGTAATGGAGAAATTTTATAAGATTTCAGGTCTACACCTTAATAGATCAAAATCAAAATTTCTATTTTTAAATAAGAAGAAAGAACTACAAGTTACAGATGAATCCATCATAGGAAAACAAGAACTTACGCTAAATTATTTAGGAATAGTGTTATGCAAAAATATAAATGAAACCATATTAAATTATAAAAACATTATTGAAACAATAAAAATATATATAGAAAAGTAGAACAAAATTATATTAACTTTTGAAGACAGATTGCTTTTAATTAAAATGTCTTCTTGCCAATACTATATGTAGCATTAGCAATACAGTTAATTCCTGAAAGATACGTTCTTAAAGAAATAAACTCATGTTTAATAACATTTTTTATGGTATACCAAAAGAATAGAGTTGCTCTAACTCATCACATTAGACCCTGGAAACAAGGAGGATTGAACTTCCCAGAAATAGAAACATACATAAAAGCATATGTGCTTAAAACTACAATAGACAGGATAAACCCAAATTATTTTGCCAACTGCAAAGAATTAACAACAGCTGTATTAACAAATGAATTTAATCTGTTAAAAAAATAATTTTAATAGTAGACAAATCAAACAAACCCTGGTACATACTATGCATAAGTATACAATATAATATAACAAAACCTTCTAAAACAACACTGATCATTACATCAATTCCTTTAGGAAATTTATCAATGCAAACATAGATCTAAAACATTGGTTTGACCTTTTAACCCCATTTACCATCATAGGTTCATAGGTAGGTACTAGGCTATTGGCCGTAGGGCCTATACAAGCCTAGCCAAAAAGGTACGTTGGCTTTCACCACCCAAGAAAATAATTTTCCTGTCCCTCTGTCAAGCAGAACCACAGAAGTGATCCCCGGGGTGAATTTCCTATTACCCATCCAGTCATTAAGATTTTTCTTGAAGAGTGCTAATGAGGAGCTCTGTTTGACATAGATAGGTAGACTGTTCCACAGTATGGGAAGTCTCTGGGACAGGAATCTATCCCTACAGCATGTTCTGTTTATTGTGGTGACAAGGTTTAGGTTTCTAGAGCATGTAGCTCAGAGGGATTGGGATTTCTTTAAGTGGAGCATGTCCAACAGCTCTGGGTTTGACATAGCTTTGTATGTTAGGCAGAGATTGCCTCTGAGTAGACGATATGCGATGGAGTAACACTGGAGTTTTTTTAGATGGTCTATGTAAAGCATCTGTTTGAGGCCAGTAATCCTCTTTGTGAGGTATCTTTGTGGCCTTTCCAGTTGTTGTAGATGTCTTGTGAGGTACATAACAAAAGGGGCATTGTACGCTATAATGGGCCTAATGAGTGATGAGTAGAGGGGAACAATGACCTCTTCTTTTTTTCTGGATGAGAAACCTTTTGTGATGTGTGCCATGTAGAAGGATTTCCTGACTACTGTGGCGATGTGATTATCAAAGGAGAAACTACTGTCCAACTGTGTCCCAAGGTTTCTTATCACAATTTTGGTGTTAAGTAGACTACTGCCTATGTGGTAGTTCATGGGTACAGAGTTTTTACCAAAGGGGATGACAATGCAGTTTTTGGCACTGAGCTTGAGACCATAGCTTTGACACCAGGCATCTGTCTCAGTGAAGCCCTTTTGTACGATGTCCACACCTTTAGGAGTTTCAATTATGGCTCCTAGTTTGCAGTCATCTGTGAATTTAGTTAGCCAAAAACCTTCTGTGTTAGTCTGTACTTCAGAGAAGTAGATACCAAACAGGAGAGGACCCAGGATTGAACCCTGTGGTACTCCACTTGTCACTGGTCTGAAGTCTTATTTGGAGTCTGCTACTTTCACAGTGTGGGTTCTGTCAGTAAGACAGTTGGCAACCCATCTTGTGACATCAGGATTTATACCTAGTTTAGTGAGTTTATCTATAATTCCAGAGTGGGGGATGGTGTTGAACACCTTAGCGAGATCTAGATAGGCTGTGTGAACCACCTTACCCTTATCTATGGCTTTGGTGACTACTTCAAAGAAGTCTATCAGGTTTAGTAGACATGATGTGCCTTTTACAAACCCGAACTGTGTGGGGTCCAGAGTTTGGAGATCTCCAATGTCTTTGTTTATGCGTTCCATGATGATACGTTCCATGGCCTTGCAGACCAGGTTCGTCAGGCTAATGGGGCGGTAGTTCCTGGGGTCTGTTGTGCCCCCCCCTTTGTGGAGTGGGATAACTGTCGCGGTGCGCCATTCAGTGGGCACAAAGCCTGAGGTGAGGCTATGACTGAACACGGTACTTAGGTGGGGTGCCAGTTCATTCTGTAGTTCGTGTAGAAGGCAGCCTGGGATGTTGTCAGGTCCCATGGATGCTGTGTTCTTGGCTTTGGAGCATGATGTTTTTACCTGTGCAGCCATGATTATAAGAACTTTGCATTCTTCTGGTAAAAAGATGTGCCCTTTAGGGGGTGAAGAGGGGGGTAAAGTTAGCACTGAACCTATCTGCTAGGATGTTGGTAATATCAGTTGGTTCTGTATATTTAGTGTCATTGTGCTGTAACTCAGAGCAGATCTGAGTGTTGCCATTGAGATTCTTGACATAGCTATAGAATGTTTTGTGGTTGTCTTTAGAATCAGTGTCGATTTTGTTTTCATAACTAGCTTTGGAGGATTTTATGATGGATCTCAGCTTCTTACTGAGGCTGACCAGGGAGTTCCTCCAATTGTGGGATTTTACTCTTTTTTTTGCAACAGTTTCTTTTTTCTGTTGTAGAGTTTGTTTATGGCAGAAGACCACTAGATTGGCTTCCTTTTTTGGGGGGGATAGCATCTTGGTTCTGTTAGGGATAGCATGATCCATGCACTCGTGTAAGTGCTTATAAAGTGCATTTGTGTAGGATTCAGCAGGTAGGATTCAGCAGTCGTACCTCTATTGTCCATCTGCATGGGTGTCGTGAAGTTTGCCACTTCTTTCTTAAGAAGCGTGAAGTTGGCTTTGGAGAAATAATTTATGGTTGTTTTCCTAATGGGGGGTGGGAGTGGGATGTGTATGTCTAGGGTGATTAGCTTGTGGTCGGATCTGACCAACAAGGAGCTGGCCTCTGGTGTGGAACACTGGTCACCCATGTTGGTGATAACCAGGTCTGGGATATTGCTGCCCCTGGTGGGGGTGTGGATAAGTTCATCCAAGGCATTGGAACTGATGATTTCCAGAAAACGTTGATCAAAAGAGTTGGTACATGAGTAGTTTTCCCAGTTAATGGTAGGGTAGTTGAAATCACCCATTATTAAAGTGTTGGGTTGTTCCTTAATATTTTCCAGTATATCAAGAAAAGAGGAGTGGGAATCCTAGGGCATGGTGGGGGGTCTGTAGCAAGCTACAACCTGAATTGCAGTTTTGCCCAGAGTTAGTTGTACTTGGATAATCTTGGATGTATTATGTTGAGCAACTAGCTTGGAGGTGTGGATATCCTTAATGAATATGGACACGCCTCCACCTTTAGTGTTTCGGTCCGGGTTTGGTGGTCGAAAAGTGTGGTATGAATTATAGCCTGGTAATGCAGAGGTGCTCTCTGGAGCTTTGAACCAGGTCTCTGTCACTGCACAGATGTCAATGTTCTCCATTTTAAGGAGTGCCTCGAGTGAGTGCATTTTGAGATTTAGACTTCTAGCATTGAGTAGCATTACCCTCAGATTTTGCTTGCTTGTACCTGTTATGGTGGTGAATTTGTCATTTGAACCTTGCCTAAAAAAGGCACTATAGGGTTGGCAAAAGCCTTTGCCAGTATCCAGAGCATCCAGAGTAATGCTACTCAACGCCAGAAGTCTTAAACCTCAAGATGCACTCACTCGAAACTCTCCTTAGCATGGAGAACATCGATATCTGTGCAGTAACAGAAACCTGGTTCAGGGCTCCCGAGAGCACCCCAGCACTACCAGGTTATACCTCATACCATGCTTTTCAGCCCCAAAACTTGGACCGAACCACAAAAGGAGGGAGAGTATCGATATTCATCAAAGATACCCACACCTCCAGGTTGGTGGCAAAGCACAAAGCATCAGAGACTATCCATGTGCAACTAACAGTGGGTAAAACTGCCTTCCAGTTTAAGCCTGCTACAGACCACCCTCCCAAACCCAGGAACCCCACTCAGCCTGTCTGAGAACACTGGAAAATATGAAGGTCTCTCCAAACACCATTATATTGGGCGACTTCAACTACCCAAACATAGACTGGGAGCATTACTCTAGCTCCAACACCCTAGCCCAAAGGTTCCTAGAATTTATAAACTCAAATGCTATGGAACAACTTGTTACCACTCCCACAAGAGGGGAAAACATACTGGACCTGATCATCACCAACATGAGGACTCTATGCTCCAAACCAGAAGTATATCCCTCACTGGTAAGATCAGACCATAAACTAATCTCACTGGATATTCACATCCCGACCCCACCCCCTGCCCAGAAATCCACAGTGAAAAACTTCTCTAAAGCAAATTTCACACTCCTCAAAACCGAGGTGGAATCCTTCAAAGCCCCTGGGCCTGTGGAAAATACGGCCCAGACCACAGAATCCTTTATAAACGCATTCTATGAACACCTTCAGGAATGCATGGATCATGCGATCCCAAATAAAACCAAGAACCAATCCTCCAAAGGCAGACGTCCTGTCTGGTGGACCCCAGCCATAAACAGACTATACAATAGAAGGAGGAAGCTACTAAATGATAGAGCAAAATCCCAAAAAGGGAAGGCATCACTGATCAGTATTAGCAAAAAACTACAGGCACTCATAAAATTGTCTAAGGCCAGCTTCGAGAGAAAAATTGCACAGGACACTAAGGATAATCACAAGGCTTTCTTTAGTTATGTTAGGAACCTGGGTGGTAATTCCCAGATATGCTCAGAATTAGTCCAAAATGACAAAAAATACACTGAACCCACAGACATTGCCAACATCCTAGCTGACAGGTTCAGCGCAAACTCCCCTCCCCCCCACCAAAAGGGAAATATCTATCCCAGCAGAGTGCTGCCCCCTGACATCTCAGATGCTCAGGTAAGAGCCGTCCTCTCCAAAGCATAAAACACAGCATCAATGGGACCAGACAGTGTCCCGGGCTGCACCCTACATGAACTCCAAGAAGAGCTAAACCCAAACATAAAACTACTGTTCAATCTCAGCCTTACTACAGGATATGTGCCCAAAGAGTGGCGTACAGCAACAGTGGTCCCTCTCCATAAAGGTGGTGCCTCAACGGATCCTGTAAACTATCGCCCCATAAGCCTGACTAGCTTTTTCTGCAAAGCTATGGAAAGGATCATCATGGACCTCATAAATAAAGATATTGGGGACCTACAGACACTGTATCCTACCCAGTTCGGCTTTAAGGGCAGATCCTGCCTCTTAAACCTGGTTGATTTCTTTGAAACAGTCACCAAGGCCATTGACGAGGGGAAGGTGGTCCACACAGCCTACCTGGACCTTGCAAAAGCCTTCGATACAATACCCCACTCGGGCATTATAGATAAGCTCACCAGCTTAAATATAAACCCCTATGTCACTAGATGGATTGCAAACTGGCTCAAGGACAGAACCCACATGGTTAGAATTGCTGGAGCCATGTCAGACTCCAAACCAGTTACAAGTGGTGTCCCACAAGGCTCAGTCCTGGGACCTCTCTTGTTCGGTATATATTTCTCGGAGGTACAGTCCAACACAGAAGGACTGTGGCTGACCAAGTTCGCAGATGACTGCAAACTGGGCGCCATAATCGACTCTCCAGCCGACACAAGCATCCTCCAAAAGGGCCTCATAGAAACAGACAACTGGTGCCAGAGCCATGGCCTCAAGCTAAATGCCAAAAAGTGTATAGTCATCCCCTTTGGCAAAAACAAAGTTCCCACAAATTACCACATAGGTGGTAATCCATTAAGTACAGAAGAAGTCATTAGGGACCTGGGGACCCAAGTTGATAGCAATCTCTCATTTGACAACCACATGGCCAAAGTGGTTAGAAAAACATTTTATATAGCTCACCTAATCATGAAGGGATTCACATCTAGATCAGGGGAGGTCATTGTGCCTCTTTACTCATCCCTCATCAGGCCCATAATTGAGTACAATGCCCCCTTTTGGGATGTACCTTACCAGACACCTGCAGCAACTGGAAAGACCCCAAAAGTACCTCACCAAGAGGATCAAAGGGCTCAAACAGATGCCATATGCTGTCCGGTTAAAGAAACTCCAGCTCTACTCAGTGGCATACCGCCTGTTCAGAGGCGATCTGTGCCTGACGTATAAAGCCATGTCCAACCCGGAATTAATGGACATGCTGCACCTCAGAAAATCCAAATCCCATTGTGCTACGCGCTTGAGAGACTTGAACCTCAGCACTGAAATAAATAGGACATGCTGGAGGGACAGATTCATAACCCAGAGGCTCCCTTCACTCTGGAATAAAATCCCAGTCCAGGTTAGGCAGAGTCCCTCATTGACTCTCTTCAAGAGGAATCTTGTTGAGTGGATGGAAGATCGTAGGTTTACCCCGGGTATCAATTCTGTGTCACTGTTAGACAGAGGCACAGTATACTAACCTCGAAAAAGGGCATAGCAAAATAAATTTAAAATGGGTGGCGAAAGCCAAACACATTCTGGCTAGGCTTATAAATGCCCTAGGGCAGATAGCCTAGTATGAACCTATGAACCTATGAAGAATCCCAAGGGCGACAGGTGCAGGCTATCTCTGGCAAAGCAGCGTGGTCTGTCGATCATGTCATCCCAGGCAGACAGATACTTGATTCCCTTAGAATGACACCAGAAGCTTAGCCAATTGTTAAAGTCAATCATTTTGTCCTTGTACTATAGTATCATTCTGTGTGATGGCAGGATGCTACTCAGGGCTAGGGTCATACCTGCCTGGGCTACAAGATCGGAGAGCTCCTACATGCCTCTTTTCATGTAGTCCAGGGAGGTAATAACCTCCTGGGAACAAAATGGATTCTTATGCTGGTTTCAATGTGTAAATAAATGAAATGTTTTTGATATACATATGATAAAAACTCCTTACAATGTTCCGACACAGGACTGGTTAACCTTACAAATCATTCTAATGTACACTCAAGATTTATGCAGATTAATTAATAATTCCTCATTTAAAGATATTCAAAATCTAATAAGGTTTCTGTATGAATTTATATATAATAGTTGTGAAAAGAAAAATTCCATTTCAAATCTATATAAAGAGTTAATAACATATAAAACAATTCCCAAAGAATCATACTGGCAGTTCTTAACAAAATGTCAGTCATTGCAGTTAACAGAAGAAATTAAAACTATCATCTTACTATCAGTTAATTACACCTCTAACACACAGTACTGGAAAATATTTAATTGGAAATATTTCCATAGAGTATTTTTAACACCAGATAGAATTAAAAAGATCAGTACTACTGCAATGTTTTTTGCTGGAGGTGTGAAAAGTCAAATAAAGCAGACTGGATTTTTATGAATGTAATAAAATTAAATCATATTGGAATGGAATCAATCATTTTTTACAAGCTTTTATTTAATGAATCCTTTACCTTGCCTAAAGCATTGATTATACTAAATGTAAATGAAGGTCCCTTCCTGAATACGACAAATATGTATTTGTTATGGACAATACTTGCTATATCTAGGAAATGCGTAACCAGAAGGTGGAATTCAAATACACCCCCGACCTTGGAAGAATTCTACACTTTACTGAAGACAACTGCATCGATGGAAATAAAAATCAAAGAACTACGAATCTATCCCAAGTCAACTTTGTTGGACATTCTGCAATAATCAATACTGTATCTCTGATAACTGATCTGTTAATTCTATATTTAACATACAGTGTATATAATTGAAAGTCAGGCTATTGTAAATGTTGTATATAGTTTAAAATTATATTTAAAAATATTATGTAAATGTTATTTTAATTGAAAATAAAAAAAATATTTGAGGAAAAAAGAAACAAAGTAGTATGGCGGCACTAATTCCAAGGTGCTTCCTGAGAAGTAGCTTTGCCTGAGATGTTGCGGAGTTCCATGTACTTGCTAGAGTCTTCACTTGGTACATAGCCTGGATAGAACATTACGGTTTGCTTTTGAAAAAAAAATCATGCATATTTAGATTTGATATTTTGTAAGGTGATGACACAACTATAAGCTAAAGTTCCATGTTTATTCTAGTAGCAATAGAAAAAAAATGTTACCGACAAGGATTTATTTATTTTATTTATGCTTACAGGGATAATGCACTGATCAAAACTGACCATTTTTCAGGCACTGCCTAAGTGATGTTGTTCACTTTTAAAATATATAAGAACAGGGATTACAAAGAAAAATTAACAAGAAAAATACACAGCATACATTATTAACAAGGATTATAGTATTATTAATATTCTAATTAGGAACACTATTAAAAAGTAAAGTTTATAACAATAATGCTTTTCATTTTAACAATGGAACATGCTGTGGTCATCATCCATAGAAGTTCAAGTAGTACTTTAGCCTGACAGGAAGAGCAGAGGGGTTAGTGAAAGAGAGTGCCACAGTCAGGGGAGGTACATAGGTGCAATGACCATTTAATAGGCAGGTATATTATGAATTTTCGATGTGGACTTTGCACATTCTCCCTGTGTCTTTGTGGGGTTTCTCCCATGTCCGGAAAACATGCTGAGTGTTTCCATCTCAAACTCACTAATGAATAGAGCTGTGGGCAGCAACACAGACTCTACATGGTGTCCTATAGGGGGGAAGAGTTGTACAGACCAACAAATTTGGGCATCTACTGTGGTGCACAGTATCCTCAAGATAGGAGAACACGGATCACAGACTGCATGCCGTGGCAGGGCTAGCCAGTTGATGGTATAAAATATGCCTCTAGGTGATTCAGTCATGTTGACTAATGTTGCCATAATGGGCATGGGTAGTTACTGGTGATAAGTAGGCTGAGGACCTGACCTGTTCGCATGCCAGGGACTTGCTAATGGTGGGAGGGGTATATGTGCCCCTATTGGTCAGTGTGTGCCTGCCATAAAGCCCAGCAGCCCTGGGTCAATAAGCTACTGGCCAGCTGGAGTCTAGTTGCCCAGCTTGGGTTACCTGGGATAGCTCTGTTGAGCGAAAGCTAGACATAAAACCAACCAACCTGCCAAACATGAACTGAGAATTGCTACACTTAATGTAGGTTCACTGACAGTATGCAGCTTGGAAGTGGATGACATGATGATACAGATGAGGCTGGACATCCTATGTATCCAAGAGATAGATGGAATGGCAGTGCAGCAAAGCAACTTGGCTTGGGATCCAGACTCTACTATTCAGGAAGGGGACAGGCTAGAAATGGTGTGGGAATTGTGGTGACAGAGGCTTCAGAAGGCAGGGGATATCATCAGAATTAGTGACAGATTCATGGTAATCATACTCCAGTGTAATGATAGGACAGTATTCATAATCTCAGCCTATGCCCCACAGCAGGGTTGTGATAGTGAGGAAAAGAGTGCATTCAGACAGAAGTTGCAGGACTTACTAGATAAAGAAGGACAACATGAATTGGTGTTGATAATGGGTAATGTGAATGCACATACTGGGACAGACAGAACAGGATATGAGGACTGCCTGGGTCCACATGGGTGGAGCAAGAGGAATAAAGAGGGAGAATCCATTCTAGACTTCTGTCTGGCAAATGGCTTGATAATAGCTTGATAATAGCCAACACATGGTTCAGAGAGAGACGGTCACAAGATCACATGCAAGATTCACACTCAGCTGCAAGCAGTGGTCAGAGAAGGCTCTAAGGTCAGCAGAGACCAGTCTGAAGACCTGGAAGTTGACTGGAGAGAAAGTACAACAGTTCAAGGAATTACTCAGGGCTCTTAGCACCTCAAGCAGAGGAAGAAATAGATGAAGTTGAACAAGAATGGTAGCTCCTAAAAACAGCATGTGTTAGGACTTCAGAAAAGATATGTGGCCAAACCAGGTATGGAAATAAGGTACATAAGGAAAGCTGGTGGTGGAATGCAGAAGTCCAGGAAGGCCTCAAAAGAATGGAGTTTAGGAAGAAGTGGGCAATAGAAAAGACTGACCAGGCTACAAAAGACTACTGGTTGGCTAACAAAGAAGCTATGAAAGAAGGTGCAAAAGCAAAGAATAGGGCATCGGAGGCACTCTATCATCTTCTGGAAAGTGACTCAGTAGGTGGCACAAAGAAACTATATCAGGTTGCAAGGCAAAGACAAAGAAAAAGAAGATAGTCAGACACCCTTCATAAGGGATGCCAGCAACAGCCTGCTCATCATTTCACAGGACATCAATGGCAGGTGGACGGAGTATTTCCAGCAACTTCTAAATAAAGAAAACCCCACAGAAGCTGTACTGCCACAGAAACAGCCTATGATGAAAGAAGAAGAGGAGCCCACCCTAGAAGATGTAAGAACAGCACTAAGGAAGATGAAGTCAGGGAAAGCAGCAGGCTCAGATGAGGTCACTGCGGATACGATAAAAATGTTGGGTGAGATTTGGGAGAAATGGCTCCTGAGAGTACTAATAGCAGTGTGGAAAAAAAGGCGTATCCCAGATGATGGGAGAATAAGCATACTCATGCCAGTGTACAAGAACAAAGGGGACATCTACAACTGTGGGCAGTACAGAGGCATCAAACTCCTATCACACTGCATGAAAGTTCTGGAGAGGGTGACTGATGAACAGATACGCAGAGTAGTAGAATGTAAGGTGGGAGATGAGCAGTTTGGATTTAGATCAGGATGCAGCACAATTGACCTGATGTTTTGAGTGAGACATATTTTTGAGAAGAAGCTAGAGATGAGTGAGTCCAACTGGGCATTCTTAGACTTGGAGAAGGCATATGACAAGGTCCCAAGAACCCTGATCTGGGCAGTACTGTGGTGTTTTGAAGTCCCAGAAATGGTAGAATTACTGCAGGCTGTATACAAGGACCCAATGACTCAAGTATGAACAGTGTTCAGCCTCACAGAGGGGGTTCCCAGTGGGAGTGGGTGTACACCAGGGTTCAGATCTGAGCCCACTGCTGTTCATACTGGTGATGGAATACATTAGCAAACAGGTCTGAGGGGACAGATCAACAAAGCTGCTGTATGCAGATGATGTGGCATTACAGGCAAACTCTGTGCTAGAACTACAGCAAAGGATAGGAGAATGGAATGCAAAACTGAAGGTACATGGGATGAAACTAAGCACAGATAAGACATTGGTAATAGCAGAAAATGGAGAAAGCAGAAGAAACTGAGAGGAGATATAGAAGGGAAGATAATGGAACAGGTAAACAGCTTCAAGTATCTGGGAGGGTGGTTGATGAGAAGGGAAGTCTGAATGAAGAGGTCAACGCTAGAATCAGAGGGGCTGCAGCCAACTGGCATAGAGTCGTAGGTGTAGTCTATGACAGAAGAATGCCAAAGAAGCAGAAAAATAAGGTGTACAAGACAGTGGTGTAACCAGTCCTACTGTATAGACAGTGCTGTGACCAGTACTACTGCATGGACAGTGCTGTGACCAGTACTACTGCATGGACAGTGCTGTGACCAGTACTACTGTATGGGACAGAAACCCGGGCAGTAAAGGCAGAGCAGTTGAAGAAGCTAGAGGTGATGGAAATGAAGTGTTCCTGAGAAATTTGGTAGGATGCACACTGCGGGACAGGCGAAGAAATGAGGACATAAAAGCAGAAGCCAAAGTAGCTACAATTGCAGAAAAGATCAAAGAGAACAGAGTACCCTCGTTTGGGCACATGTGTAGAAAAGCAGAAGACAATCTGGTGAGGAAGATTTGGAATAGACAGGAAGAAGGTAAGAGGAAGTGAGGATGTCCAGCAAAGCGGTGGATGGATTGTGTGAAAGAAGATCTGTGACAGTCAGGTATGAGTGTTGAAGAAGGCAGAAGTGTGGTAATAGAGAGATGTGACAGTTAACATGATACCCCAATCCCACATAGAAAAAGGGGGATGATGATGATTAACCTTGTCAGAACTACACGAAGAAAACAGAAAATCAAATAATAACAGTATGGAGTCTGCTATGAACAAAAATGCAAGTAATCATCCAATACATTTTCTTGTATGTAAAAATAAAACCAGACGAAAGATACCAGAAGAACCATTTAATAAAATAGTGAGGGCTTCCACTCCAATTAACAGAACTTCAGAATAATGGGGTCATTAAAAAAATACCATATTTAAGAAAAAGACCATGACATGAGCAAGTGTGGTATAGTGGTTGAGCATTGGACTCAGAAGTTTAGGTACATGACTTTGAGGTCTGCAGGCCTAAGCTACTCTTTCTCAGCCTGGCAGTTAGCAGAGGATTAAGACTCTGACTTGTCGCTGAGCTGTTTGTTGTGCCAAGGGTTTTGATAGTTTTCTCATTAATTTACCTAGTGTGTGACCCTGAGCAAGTCACTGAACTAGTTTCAAGAGAGCAGCTGGGAATTTAGACTAGGCTCATTGATTTTCACTTGGCCTGCATGCTTAGTAAATACGTATGAAATACAAACATCACACAATTGTCACTGAACAGTTAAATTGGCCATTAAAAAGAAACAGTCAGTAACTAAGAAATTTGTTTTTAATTCTTCTTCTTTCGGCTTTAGCGGATCACCTGTCCACTCATGATTGGCAGTGCACACACACGCACTCATGCCTAGGGCCAATTTAGAGTGTCCAATCCACCTACAGCATGTCTTTAGGATGTGGGAGGAAACCAGAGCACCCAGAGGAAACTCACGCGACCACAGGGAGGACATGCAGACTCCGCACAGAAGGCACCCCAGCCGAGGATCGAATCGGAGAACCTCTTGCTGTGAGTTAGCAATGCTAACCGCTGCACCACCATGGCCGCCTTTTTTACTAAACAGCTGATATATGAAACATCACCGGATTGTTCAAATGCATTTATAAACAGTTGTCAATATGCACTTCTCTCTCTAAAGGGAAACTGATTATCACTACTTCTAAAGTCCATTTTTATTTGTTCCAACACAGAAAACACAAATCACCTGAAAGTTTGACACTGCAGACTGTGCCTAAAAAGGATGTTATTCACATTCTGGTTTCAGAACTCACTCATAAGCTCAGACACCCTTTCTTTGAAAGTGTGCCTGCTTTTAGTCCTGCAAAACCCAAGACAGGAAATGCACTGAGCATGATACACTACCTATTCAGATTCACAGGTGAGTTTGTTAGTTATTCCTGCCATGTTTCACCAAAAGGAGTTTGAATAGGTTTGATGCCATGTATTTACACAACTGCCAACCAAAACAGTGGTACATCCCCTTGTCTTTACTGGTAGCTAGCCTTTTGTTTATTTACTGTATTTATTCACTATTTGTCATAGTGAATTCACTGTTCTCTTTTCCTCAAACATTTTTTTTAAGTTTTTTTTTTTCTCTTTGTTCACAAAAAATACTTTCTTACCCAAAATGTTCTGCTTTTTGTTACAACTTAAAGCATTCTAATTTTCTTTTTCAATAACTCTATTCATCTCTTTAACACCTTGGCTATTTTGATAATAGATACCCTTTGTGACTGCTTCACACTCTGTTTTGCTATTAATCCTACTTTAGTAAGTGGAGCATACCTATCACTTTTTTGCATGTCCACTTTAGCCTTAATAAAGTATGTAAGTTTAAAGGGAGAATCCCTCTCCGCAAAAAATGTAATTGCTCTTGCATTGTCGTTATACACGACATCCTCATCTTTATTAATTCCTTTGCTCACACTGGTTGGCTGTGTACCTGATAAGTCCAAGCATGTATAGCCTCTTATTTCTTCTGTGAATATGTCAGTGAGCGGTCTACCCCCGTCTGCATTCTTACACACACAAACACCTAAATATTGTTTCCTTTTTGTTTTCTTACATATACTAAATAAATTAGTTTATTCATAAACTGTGCCAAACTTTGATTCACATTATTCCCACTTAGCATTCATATTTATGTATATATGGGTTTACTTTATAATCTCAAAATTCTGAAATACCGAATTTCAGAATATCGAGATCATAAAGTCGAAACACCACAATACCGAATGCCCATAATTGTGAAATTCAAAAAAAAAATTACATACACACACTCACATACACACAACTGCCCCCCCCACACAAACAAAACTAACCTGTGCCCACCACACTCCCCTACTTATATATTCTAACTCCGAGACCATACAATCACACACACAAAGGCAACTCACACCCACACATATCACAGCCTCTTGCACACACACATCACAACCAAAACACCCACTAACATACACTACAGCACATAACCTACACACTCAAACAAACTTATCTGCACTTACATCCATTCATACACCGCAACACCAGAAGCTCCGAACTTCGGGATTTCGAATTTCGCGCTTCTGGTGTTTCGCAATTCCGAGCAGTTGGTATTATAATCTGTGTAAACTGAAATTCGGTATTTCAGTTTTTCGAGATTCTAAAGGGAACCCGTATATGTATATGTGTGTGGAAATCAGCCATAAAATAAAACCTTTTGGAAAAAAAAGGAGTTGAAATTACACTCAAGTTTCCCAAGCTGATGTTACAAGACTGGATATGTGAGGGCCATCAATACCCCCTAGTAATCCATGCGCGCACACACACACACACACACACACACACACACACACACACACACACACACACACACACACACACACACACACACACAGCCTATCCCACCTGTCCTAGCAATGAGTACATGCAAGGCAGATTAACTTCAGACACATATACACACACACACACACACACACACACACACACACACACATGCACACACAAAAGGTCAAATTGTAAGGAACCTACAGACCCATCCAAATACAAGGAGTATATGTAGACCATGTACAGATATATTAGGTTCGTAGGTTTATAAGGTAGCGCTTGTCTGACTTGCTGTTCTCTACCTGACTATTGCTGATCTCTGTTTGCATTTGGTTTTGGAATTAAGTTAAGGTTTGATTACTTCTATTTTTTTTCATTTTTTTCTTACATTGCATTTTGTTTAGTTTTAAGTTGTTTGTTCTTTTTGTAGTTTTAAGACATCTTGGCTAGGATCATTTAGCAAAGAATTATTTTGCAGACAGTGAGTAACATCCAGCTAATTAGTGTGAGGAGCTGAGAACCAGCATTTCTCATTTTAGCACAAATGTTTAGTGGCATCTTTATTTAGCTGTAGTGCTTGTTTGACTTACTATTCTCTGCATGACTTTTTCTGATCTTTGTCTACACTTGATTTGTTCCACCCACCTGTTTCGTGCTGTTGTACCTTTAAACTTGATGGCTTTTGAGTTGCCTGCCCCTAATATAAATCTGATTTTGGACACCCCTCCCAGTCTCTTCTCATCAGTTCATTCTACTGAGCACTGAGGGATCAGCAGGGAAGCCCCCCTCCCCCTTAGTCTCTTGAACTTGAATTATCTTCTGTTTCCTACCTTCCCACTTACTAAAAAAAATAACAATTGCACTTTACTTATCTGCTTTTACTGTATTTGTGCTTCTTCCTACTTTATTTAGCTTTTTGCTGCACATTCTTAAGGTGCACAGTTGCGTTTAATCTGATGCATTTATTACTGCTTGCTAGTAGCGTGATTACATTGTAACTGTTAGTTTTGATTTAAGCACCTGGGCTTCAAACAAGTTATTTTACATAAGGAAGGTTTGTGGTCTACACTCCTGGGGCAGAACAGGTAGCTTACATCCTTCTGATTTGGGAATTGCTGCTTGAAGAATTATTGTAGCTATTCTAAAATTGTCTTAGTTCTGGTTTCAGAACTTGGGCTTTAAGTCAGTTATTTTAAATTAGGAAGGTTTGTGATCTTGTGGCCTGACTGTCCAGACAGATTTTTTTTTAACAACTAGAGCATCTAGTTTGCTCATGGCTGAGTGCTACTCAGCAGGTTGCTTGTCTTATTGACTTGTTCAGTAGTTAAATGTCCCTGACTCCTCGTTAGTCCCTAGTAGATCAGTAGCCATGGATACGCACTTCCTGACTCTCTCTATGGCCAGTCGAGTTGGCTGGTCTGAGGCATTGTAGCAATTGCCTCATGTATACTCACAACCCACCTATTCTTAATAAAACAGTTAAAGTATGCAAGAGGTGTTAATACACTTGAATGTAGAGGCAAAACTCTTTCATACAACCAAAACTAATCATATAGAGGAGGCAGTGGCTCTTGTACCATTCCTACTGTGCAGGGTAAAGACCCAGCACATAAAATTACTTATGCCGAGGCAGTTACAGGTAACTAACAGAGACCATCTCAAATGATGCAAGAGTCTGCAGACTTGTAGGCTTTTCCTGGCAGATGCCTTGAATAGCAACCAGACAAGTCAGGAACGTCAAGCACAGACACTCAGTGCCCAACTAGAAACAGTCAGAAATCAATGCACTCTGCCCCTTCTCTTACCAGAAGCAGAATATAAACACAAATTCCAAGCTGTCACCTATGATGCAGTTATTAGGCTTTCAGTGATCAGCATTCTCTGAGAAATAATCCCAAGATAATAAAACCACCACAAACACAGACTAAACTATAAAAGGAAAAAAAAACTAAAACAGCAGAACTGAACCAAATGCTCTGAAACTTCCAATAACTACTTTATTAAGAACAAGTAAGTGCTTTAATACACTTGTGTGTGAACTTCTTCAGACAAGAAATACAAGTTAATCAGTTCGTTACATGCACTACCAATTAACACAGACATGTCACTTCCATTCAGTGCTACCCAAAATACACACTACTCAAGCATTTAAGCACATCCAACCCTAAACATAGCTAAGTCATAGTGAATCTAACCTTAACAAATATCTATTATATTTTTTAATAAATATATATTTAAAAAATTAAATCATAAACTTCAAAAATGGCATTCCATTTGTACTAATAAAATAAGCAATGAAATGATTGAATAAGTAAATTATTCACTTCTAGTTATCACTTTCTTATTGTGCAAATCCTAAATATCCAATTAAAAATTGATAAAATAACACATTAGTTGTAACATATTAAATATAAAACACACTGAATATGAAACATAAAATATAATATGCAAGAATCATCCACAGACCACCATTGCAGAAGTACATAATATTCCCAAGATGACTGCTGAGAGGCAGAATGGGGGCTGTCCAACAATCAGTGGATTGCATTAGATTTTCCATATTTTAAAGGGAAGATGAAAATATGAGTTAATATCCTAAGCACTGCAGTGTGCACTAAGCAATTAGATATGAAACCGGGGTCACTTAAGCTACAAATTTTAAAAGAGCAAGATAGATTGAAAGGGGTAGGGCACATTGTATTCTCGATCTATGAAGTACAGTGGGATGGCCAATAAATTTAAATAGCTGATGGGTAGTGATTTCAGAAAAAGATAATTTTGTGCTTACTCACAACAGCCAATGAAAGGAGAGAGGGAGAGAAATATGTGGTCAAATTAACATAAGGGGCAGGCAACTAGAAACACGTGTGTTTAAGAACACCACATCACCAGAGAAAGAAAGAGGGAAAAATGATTTCTGTGTGACACACGAGACACAACTGTGCTCTGTTTCTCAGCTTTAATACTCATCTAAAAGCAGAATACAAGTTAAACACCGTATAAAGAAAACAAACCACAGTATACAACATAGAAGAAGGTAATAAAGTTATACAAAATATAAGAAAGTAAAAGCCAGTTAAGCTTTCCCTCACAAGTCATGGCAGAGTCTGGGTGAGTTTTTCCAGTGGGTCCGTATTAAATTATTGAAAAGACTGTTCAGCAAATTACATTTTCGGTGCTCTTACATCGAACATGCTGTTCAGCTAACTGTTCATAGTGAGAACGTGATACAGGGAGGATTGGAAAATTTGTCCTTTCCTCACTGTAGTGCTATCTTACAGTTGGTATATATAATTAGTGGGGGGGGTGTGGACCGCAGCCCTCCACAAGAGCAGAAATTGATGAACGGGATTTGTGATGAAATGCCATAGGTTCATGGGAGCTTTTTATAATTTAATATAGACCCTTTCCAGTAAACCTTGGAAATGTTTTATTGTAAACCTTAAACAGAAAGTTTAGTTCCTAGCTCCACCTTCATTTAACAGCTAATTAGCCTTAACTGACCTCTTCTAACTTTGTGTGACTCCTTAATTAAACTGTTCTGATTTCTGTGTGACTTACAACAGACACATCTGTGGTCTCTTTCCTAGGTTTAATATACAACTAAAAGCAGAATACAAGTAAAACACAGGGTAAAGAAAACAAATCAGTGTACAAAATAGAAGAAGGCAATAAAGTAATACAAAATATAATAAAGCAAAAGCAAACTAAGGTTTCACTCACAGCAGGGTGTGGCAGAGTCTGGGTGAGCTTTTCTAGCAAAGCTTTAAAATGTTTTATTGCACCCCTTAAATAGAAGGCTGAGTTCCTCACTCCACCATCAATTCACAGCTAATTAACAAAAGTTGACCTCTTCTAACTTTTGCATGACTCCTTAATTGAGCTGTTCTAATTGACTCAAGAGACGCAGCTGTAGGCTCTTTCCTAGTTTTAATATACAAGTAATTTATTACAGCCAAGTGCACCTCCAGGCATGTCTGCAGTTACCTCCTACTGAGCCTCAAGCCATCAAATATTGCTTGTTCATATCTGCATTAATAATTACAAAACCATGCTACATAGAATGTATCACAATATTTTATTTTGAAGCATACATGATTGCAAACACAATTCTATGGATAGGTGGCCTCTGTCAATGAGTAGTTGTTGGAAATATATGGTGATACTTTTATTATTTAAAGGCTCAAGCCACACCCAATGGGAGTAAATGGTTAAAAGATAAAGGTTAAGGGAGTAAAAACTCAAAAGTGCTGTACTGGAGGGAATGCTTTAAAAGCAGAATAAAAGTAAAACAGTATAAAGAATACAAATACAGTATACAAAATAGGAGAAAGGAATAAAGATACAAAATACAAGAAGGGAAAAGCAAATCAAGCTTTCCTTGACAGCAAGTTGTATCAGAGTCTCGGTCAGTTTTATCATTAAAACTTTGAAATGCTTTATTGTTTTCCTCAAACAGAAGGTTTAGTTCTTAGCTCCACACTCAATACAAAGCCAAGTAACTTCAACAGACCTGTTCTGACCTCTGTGTGACTCCTTAATTGACCTCTCCTAATTTCTGTGTGACTAACAAGCGACACAGCTGTAGTTCCTTTCCTAATTTTAATATGCAATTAAAAGAAGAATACAAGTAAAACACAGTGTAAAGAAAATAAATCAAACTATACAAAATAGAGTGCAATACAGTAATACAAAATACAAGAAAAGAAAATCAAAACAAGAAATAAATCAAACTATACAAAACAGAGGAAGGTAATACAAAATATAAGAAAAGAAAATCAAAACAAGAAATAAATCAAACTATACAAAACAGAGGAAGGCAATACAGTAATACAAAATACAAGAAAAGAAAATCAAAACAAGAAATAAATCAAACTATACAAAGTAGAGGAAGGTAATACAAAATATAAGAAAAGAAAATCAAAACAAGAAATAAATCAAACTATACAAAACAGAGAAAGGTAATACAGTAATACAAAATACAAGAAAAGAAAATCAAAACAAGAAATAAATCAAACTATACAAAACAGAGGAAGGTAATACAGTAATACCAAATACAAGAAAAGAAAATCAAAACAAGAAATCAAACTATACAAAACAGAGGAAGGCAATACAGTAATACAAAATACAAGAAAAGAAAATCAAAACAAGAAATAAATCAAACTATACAAAGTAGAGGAAGGTAATACAAAATATAAGAAAAGAAAATCAAAACAAGAAATAAATCAAACTATACAAAACAGAGAAAGGTAATACAAAATACAAGAAAAGAAAATCAAAACAAGAAATAAATCAAACTATACAAAACAGAGGAAGGCAATACAGTAATACAAAATATAAGAAAAGAAAATCAAAACAAGAAATAAATCAAACTATACAAAACAGAGGAAGGCAATACAGTAATACAAAATACAAGAAAAGAAAATCAAAACAAGAAATAAATCAAACTATACAAAACAGAGGAAGGTAATACAGTAATACAAAATACAAGAAAAGAAAATCAAAACAAGAAATAAATCAAACTATACAAAGTAGAGGAAGGTAAAACAAAATATAAGAAAAGAAAATCAAAACAAGAAATAAATCAAACTATACAAAACAGAGAAAGGTAATACAGTAATACCAAATATAAGAAAAGAAAATCAAAACAAGAAATAAACCAAACTATACAAAACAGAGGAAGGTAATACAGTAATACCAAATACAAGAAAAGAAAATCAAAACAAGAAATAAATCAAACTATACAAAACAGAGGAAGGTAATACAGTAATACCAAATACAAGAAAAGAAAATCAAAACAAGAAATAAATCAAACTATACAAAACAGAGGAAGGTAATACAGTAATACCAAATACAAGAAAAGAAAATCAAAACAAGCTTTCCCTCACAGCAAGTTGTGACAGAGTCTCGTGAGCTTTTCCAGTAAAACTTTTAAATGTTTTATTGTACTTCTTAAATACAAGGTTTAGTTCCTAGTTCCACCCTCAGTTCACAGCTAGTTAACCTTAATTAAACTCTTCTAACTTATTATAATTTCTGCATAACTCACAACAGACATAACTGTGGTCTATTCACTAGTTTCAATATGCAGTTTAAAGCAGAATACATGTAAAACAGTACAAATAAAACAAATCACAGTAAGCAAAATAAAAGAAATCAGTAAAGTAATACAAAATATAAGGAAGTAAGAGCAAACTACGCCTTCCTCACAGATTGTTGTGCTGCAATCTGGGCAATCTTTTCCAGTAATCTTTGAAATGCTTTTTGCACCCTTTAAATAAAAGCATTTTTATTATGCTGTCGAAAACTCAAACTATCGACAGCTAATAATCGACATGAAAATGTCAAAACCCCTGAACAACACACACAAAAAAAAAAAACAAACACCCAAACACAACACACATTTATCTATGCAGGGGGGGGGTCAAGCCCCCTGCACCCCTCACACCCACCCACTACTTAAATATACCAACTCTGAGATCGCACTACATTGCAGTAAATGGAAATCTCCCCTTATTGAGATTTCCATTTACACGCGTGATGACTTTCACTTTTGACATTTTGGTGCTGACAATATCAGCTTTGATATTGTCGGCCATTGACAGGGTGAAATAGACCCGTAAAAGGTTTAGTTCCTAACTCCACCTTTAGTTCACAGCTAATTAACCTTAGTTGGTCTGTTCTAACTACTGTATGAGTCCTTAATTGACCTGTTCTAATTTCTGTGTGACTCACAAGAGATACAGCTGTGGTCTCCTTTCTAGTTCTAGTATGCAATTAAAAGCAGAATACAAGTACAACTCAATGTAAGGGGGGGGGGGAATCACAGTATGCAAAATAGAAACAATCAGTAAAGTGATACAAAATATAACAAAGCAAGAGCAAACTAAGCTTTCCCTCACAGCAAGTTGTGGTGGAGTCTGGCTGAGCTTGTCCAGTAAAGCTTTGAAATGTATTATTGTTTCCCTTAGACAAAAAGCTAAGTTCCTATCTCCACCCTTGGTTCTCAGCTAATTAACCTTATTTGACCTGTTCACCAGTGTGACTCTTTAATGTTCTCATTTCTGTGTGACTCACAGGAGACACAGCTGTGGTGTCTTTCCTAGTTTTCATATGCAACTAAAAGCAGAATACAAGTAAAACACTGTGAAAAGAAAATAAATCACAGTATACAAAGCAGAAAAGGGCAATAAAGTAATACAAAATATAAGAAAGCAGAAGCAAACTAACCTTTCCTCACAGCACATTGTGGCAGAGTCTGGGTGAGCACTTCCAGTAAAGCTTGGAAATGTTTATTGTACCCCTTAAATAGAAGGTTTAGTTACAATCTTCACCTTTAGTTCACATCTAACACTAATGGTAGTAAGGAATACTTTAGAAGATTTAAATGAATCTTAAAAACAGTATTGACATCTAGGAACAAAACTCAAGCTTTAAACCAACTTGCTCTTCCTGTTATAACTTACAGTTTTGGAGAGATTGACTGGCCTCAAAACATGTTGGATAGATTAGACACGAAAACAAGAAGGATGCTTCATGCTCACCAAAAGATTTATAAAAACCAGTGCATACCAAGATTATATATTCCCCATTCTAAGGAGAGATGGGCCTCCTTGAAATTGATTACATGTATAGATCTACAATCATGGGACTGCACACATATCTGCTGACCTCACAAGGCCCAAATATAGTAAGTTTTAAAACATGAGGAGAATGAATCTAAGATAACGTTCCTGCTTAGGCTAGCAGAAGCATATTGGTGTCAAGCAGGAATGGAAATCAAACCAGAAGTAGATAAAATTCAGGCAGCAACTGATTGTGCCAAAAAACAAAATAAAAAATATAAGGTGAAGGATCAGATGAGAAGGCAAGAAATGTGAAAAATGCATAAATGTAGTTCCATGTATAGAAAACGTCTGGAAGAACTTCATGTTGATCAGGATTGAATGCAAGAATGGTTAAGGAGAGGTGAATTTAACACAAAAGATGAAAGGCTAATACTGGCAGCTCAAGATAGTGGTCTACGTACACATTGGTTTACAAAATTCATTGAACATGTGAAAGAAATGGACAAACATAGATTTTTTTAAAACAGAATTGAAAACAGTTGCATACCTTGTTGCTGGATGTGACATACTAATGGCAAAATAATTGCATACTGAAAGGCATAATAATGTGGCAAGGTTGTTACACTGGGGATTTTGCAAACATTATAATACTGAAGTAGCTGAAAAATGCTGGGAAACATGAGCTACAGAGTGTCATAGAAAATGATGACGTCTACATCACATGGGATCCCTGAAAGAGATTGATCAATTGGTTTAATAATTCAACAAAAAACAAAAGTTCTTCAGCTTTTCCTTTCCACAGAATGAATATATTGTCCAAATATCTGAGATATCTTTCCACATGAAGGAAAAGTGGGGAAGTAAATACAGCACTGGTTTCCCAGTTCCACAGTATCATATTGGTGAAAATGGGGACTGAAGCAGTCTGGTCTGATCTAGCTAGAGGCATTACTGCAAAGCTGTATTGTTTTCATTGGATAAGTTGGCTACTTTCTGCTTCTCTGCCTTAAATAGCCAGTGTTTAAACCAGTTTGTACTTGTTTGCTCAAAGCTGCAGTGAGCGAGGCCTTCTGTCATTGCTCTGCTGTGGGAGTGAAAAAGATAAGTGCTTATTTTCAGCTGTTTTCTGTACTTCTGTTTGCATGTTTTCTACACTCCTGTTTGCCTGTTCTTTTTACTTGTGGTACCTGAACAACACTAGCACAGATCTGAATATCTATTACTGTTTGTGAACTTTGGAGCATGTGGGGAAATCTTTTGTCTAGAGAGGCAGTTTGTGGGAGGGAAAATTCAGTCTGGTCTGATCTAGCTAGAGGCATGTGGATATTCTACAAAAGGGACTAACAGGAACAGATGCTTGGTGCCAGAGCCATGGGCTCCAGCATAATGTCAAGAAATTTATATTCATCCCCTTTGGGAAAAAACATGTACCCATGAATTACCACATAGGTGGCAGTACACTAAACACCGAAAGTGTAATTGAGAGACTTAGGGACACAGGTGGACAGTGGTCTCACCTTCGATAACCACATTGCCACAACAGTCATGAAATCCTTCTATGTGGCACACCTCATCACTAAGGGCTTTTCATCCAGAAAAAAGGAGGTCAATGTCCCACTGTACTCATCCCTCATTAGACCCATTATAGAGTACAATGCCCCATTTGGTATGTACCTCACAAGAGATCTGCAGCAGCTGGAAAGGCTGCATAAATAACTCACTAAAAGAATCAAAGGCCTAAAGCAGATGCCCTATGCTGACTGTCTAAAAAAAACTCCAGCTATACTCTGTGCCATATCGTCTACTCAGAGGTAATCTCTGCTTAACATACAAGGCCATGTCAAACCCTGAGCTGTTGGACATGCTCCACTTAAAGAAATCCCAATCCCTCAGTGCCACACTCTCTAGGGATCTAAACTTTGTCATCACTATGAACAAAACATGCTGGCGGGATAGGTTTCTGACCCAGAGACTCCCCATACTCTGGAATAGACTGCCCATACATGTCAAGCAGAGTGCCTCCTTGGCCTTCTTCAAAAGGAACCTTGACGATTGGATGGGAGATGGGAAATTCACCCTGGGGATCACGTCAGTCGCCCTGCTAGACAGGGGTCCAGGAAAGTAAATATTGTGGGAAGAAATATCTGGGGAATCACTTGGGTAGGCTTGTATAGGCCCTAGGGCCAATAGCCTAGTACCAACCTATGAACCTATTACTGCAAGGCTGTGTTTTTTTTTTTGATTGATTAGATAGTTTGGCTGATTTCTGTTTCTCTATCTTAAATAGCAAATTTTTAAACCAGTTTGTAATTGTTTGCTCAAAGCTGCAGTGAAATAGACCTTCTGCCATTGCTCTGCTGAAAGATTGGAAAAGACAAATACTTATTTCCAACTGTTTTTTGAACTTCTGATTTACTAAATACATCTGCTGCATATCTGTTTAAACTGTGTAACAGTTTTTAGACTTACTGAATTCAGTCCTTACCGCTGTTATGATCTTGTGTATCCCAGCCATCCCCCTAGCTGCTGTTGTGGTATTAAAACTGGGTGGTTTTGAGTTGCCCACCTCTAGTACAAATTTGATATTGGACACTCCCCCAGTGCCATTACATCATCTTATTCTACTAAGTACAGTGAGAACAGTTGTGAAGGCCCACCCATTGCATCAGCTCAGTCTACTGAGTACAGTGAGATCAGCTGTGAAGGCCCACCCATTGCATCAGCTCAGCCTACTGAGTACAGTGAGATCAGCTGTGAAGGCCCACCCATTGCATCAGCTCAGTCTACTGAGTACAGTGAGATCAGTTGTGAAGGCCCACCCATTGCATCAGCTCATTCTACTAAGTACAGTGTGATCAGCTGTGAAGGCCCACCCATTGCATCAGCTCAATCTACTGAGTACAGTGAGATCAGTTGTGAAAGCACGCCCATTGCATCAGCTCATTCTATGGAGTACAGTGAGATCAGTTGTGAAGGCCCACCCATTGCATCAGCTCAGTCTACTGAGTACAGTGAGATCAGTTGTGAAGGCCCACCCATTGCATCAGCACATTCTACGGAGTACAGTGAGATCAGTTGTGAAGGCCCACACATTGCATCAGCTCAGTCTACTGAGTACAGTGAGATCAGTTGTGAAGGCCCACCCATTGCATCAGCACATTCTACGGAGTACAGTGAGATCAGTTGTGAAGGCCCACACATTGCATCAGTTCAGTCTATGGAGTACAGTGTTATCAGCTGTGAAGGCCCACCCATTGCATCAGCTCAGTCTACTGAGTACAGTGAGATCAGTTGTGAAGGCCCACACATTGCATCAGTTCAGTCTATGGAGTACAGTGTTATCAGTTGTGAAGGCCCACCCATTGTATCAGCTCATTCTACTGAGTACAGTGAGATCAGTTGTGAAGGCCCACCCATTGCATCAGCTCCTTCTATGGAGTACAGTGAGATCAGCTGTGAAGGCCCACCCATTGCATCAGCTCATTCTAACGAGTACAGTGAGATCAGTTGTGAAGGCCCACCCATTGCATCAGCTGATTCTACTGAGTACAGTGAGATCAGTTGTGAAGGCCCACCCATTGCATCAGCTCATTCTACTGAGTACAGTGAGATCAGTTGTGAAGGCCCACCCATTGCATCAGCTCCTTCTATGGAGTACAGTGAGATCAGTTGTGAAGGCCCACCCATTGCATCAGCTGATTCTACTGAGTACAGTGAGATCAGCTGTGAAGGCCCACCCATTGCATCAGCTCATTCTAACGAGTACAGTGAGATCAGCTGTGAAGGCCCACCCATTGCATCAGCTGATTCTACTGAGTACAGTGAGATCAGTTGTGAAGGCCCACCCATTGCATCAGCTGATTCTACTGAGTACAGTGTTATCAGTTGTGAAGGCCCATCCATTGCATCAGCTCATTCTACGGAGTACAGTATTATCAGTGGTGAAGGCCCACCCATTGCATCAGCTCAATCTATGGAGTACAGTGTTATCAGTTGTGAAGGCCCACCCTTTGCATCAGGTCATTCTACTGAGTACAGTGAGATCAGCTGTGAAGGCCCACCCATTGCATCAGCTGATTCTACTGAGTACAGTGAGATCAGTTGTGAAGGCCCACCCATTGCATCAGCTGATTCTACTGAGTACAGTGTTATCAGTTGTGAAGGCCCACCCATTGCATCAGCTCAATCTATGGAGTACAGTGTTATCAGTTGTGAAGGCCCACCCTTTGCATCAGGTCATTCTACTGAGTACAGTGAGATCAGCTGTGAAGGCCCACCCATTGCATCAGCTGATTCTACTGAGTACAGTGAGATCAGTTGTGAAGGCCCACCCATTGCATCAGCTGATTCTACTGAGTACAGTGTTATCAGTTGTGAAGGCCCATCCATTGCATCAGCTCATTCTACGGAGTACAGTATTATCAGTGGTGAAGGCCCACCCATTGCATCAGCTCAATCTATGGAGTACAGTGTTATCAGTTGTGAAGGCCCACCCTTTGCATCAGGTCATTCTACTGAGTACAGTGAGATCAGTTGTGAAGGCTCACCCATTGCATCAGCTCATTCTACTGAGTACAGTGAGATCAGTTGTGAAGGCCCACCCATTGCATCAGCTGATTCTACTGAGTACAGTGTTATCAGTTGTGAAGGCCCATCCATTGCATCAGCTCATTCTACGGAGTACAGTATTATCAGTGGTGAAGGCCCACCCATTGCATCAGCTCAATCTATGGAGTACAGTGTTATCAGTTGTGAAGGCCCACCCTTTGCATCAGGTCATTCTACTGAGTACAGTGAGATCAGTTGTGAAGGCCCACCCATTGCATCAGCTCATTCTACTGAGTACAGTGAGATCAGTTGTGAAGGCCCACCCCTTTAGTTTCTCAACCTTGAATTATCTTCTGTCTCCTCACTTTCTGCTAAAAAGAAATAAAAAAATGTGTGCCTCTTCCTACTTCATTTTGCTGCTTGTGCTTAGTTCAACTGCATTTAGTTTGCCACATTTGTTACTGCTTGTCAGTAGCCTGATTAAATTGATGACAGTATTCTACTGAATTGCTACTTTATTTGAGCTGTTTTTTTACTGTTGTGATTGTGAGCTACTACAATTCATTATTGTTTAACTGCATTTTACTGCATTTCATTACTAGTTAACTATATTTTTTCATACTGTGAGTTCTGTTCTTTGTCTGTAAGTGGTTAATATGTGTTTCTGTGTGAGTTTTCTAATGTGTTCTTAACCTTAAATTGAGTAGCATGGTCTAGATACAGGTTTGCTGCATCCAGAGCTTCAGCTGCACCATTTTTAACCCTTTTTGAGGTATTCCACCTACAAATTTTCCCTTAGTAGCACTTGTGTGATCACCTAGTAGTGCTACTCTTAGACCTTCCAACCTTTATTTATTTACATTTGTTGACCAGGAAAGTCCACTGGGTCAGAAACCCATTTTCATGGGAGGCCTGAGGTGTAAATCTCCACGTTGCAATTAAGGTTACACAATTACTATTTGCAGTTTTAAAACATAAGAACATAAAGATTAGTTTAGGCAGATGCATATGCAATTGTAAATTAGTAGTAAGCACACTAATGAGTTTTATACAATCGGGATAAATGACAATGTTGGATAAACTGAAATTCAGTAACAAAGCATACTGTAAAAATCAGTCAGTACAGTTTTTTTTGAAAGGAGTGAGTAAAGAGGATAGAGGTAATATGAAGTAATGTTAAAAAATGAAAGGAGGGAAGAAAAGTGAGTCGAAACAACTGGACACTAGGATATGGTGGTCTTTTAGTTTGGATACAAAGGCATGTTTGTGTTTTAAGAAAGTGTTTTTTTTAGCGTTTGTTTGAAATTTTTCATAGAATCAAGTAGAGTGATGGGGATAGGGTAGGTCATTCCATAATTTTGCTAAGGTGTAGGAATATAAACTTTGCCCAGATCTCTTGCTGAGTTTGGAGACTAATAGAAGTTGTCTGTTAGAAGATCTTAAGTCTCTGCAGGGGGTGTAGGTTTGTATGATGTCTGAAAGTGTAGGGCATTTTTCTGTGTGGAATGTTAATTTATGAGCAATAGTGAGTTGGGTGTACTGAAGGTAATGGGGGAAGTCCAGCAAATTCAGTGTCTGTATGGCTTGGCGGTGGTGTGTACGGTTTGGTAGACTGCAGGTGAATTTAGCAATTTTGTAATAGCATGATGCAACTTGTTACTTAGGGATGTGTGAAGGTTTGTAAAAATGAGGGAGCAATAGAGGAGGGATGGAAGTAGGAGAGTGCTTGCTAATTTTGTTTTTTTTTTTTGGAAGAATCTGTATAGAACTGTTGCCTGTAAAGTTTGTCTAATTTAAAGTACGTTTTTTTATTGCATTAAGTAGATGTGATTCAAAGGAGAGTTTATTATCTATGGTTACACCTAGTAGTTTTGCAGTGCTCATGATATCTATTTCAGTCATGTTTTGTTTAATGATTTTAAAATCTTGAGGTACTGGCTTGGATGAAAAGACTAGTAATTTGGATTTTTTAGAATTCAAAAGAAATTGTGCCTTGTTGAGCCACATTTCTATTGATGTGAATGCATTCTGTGTTATTTTAAGAAGATTTGGGAAATTGCTAGAAGAGGATATGATAGTTGAATCACCCACTTATTGGATGAGTGAGCTCTGACGGGAGGCTGTGTGGAGATTATTTATAAATAGATTAAAAAGCAAAAGTCCAAGAATGGATCCTTGGGGAACCCCTGTTTTATTAATCAGGTAGCCAGATAGTGTTTTGCCATTTCACACATTGTTGGCTATTGTCTAGGTAATTGTTGAACTAGGTAAGGTTGTGGGTGGAGCATTCTACTGTTGATAGTTGTTGTAAAAATTTAGCATGTGACACTGTGTTGAAGGCTTTGGATAGGTTGAGTAAGACCACATTTGTTAAGAGACCAGCGTCCAGAGCTTTGTTCACGGTGTCAGTAAAAGAAAGTAGGGCTGTAGTTGTACTATGAGCTGGGCGAAAGCCTTGTAGAGGTGGGGTGAGCAGATTATTGTCGGTAAGGTGTTTCAGAAGCTGTGTTTGTACACACTTCTCTAGTATCTTAGATAAAGGTGACAAAATGGAGATTGGATGATAATTGGATAAATCATTGGTGTTACCAACTTTATGAAGTGAGGTTATAATAGATTTCTTCCAAAGTTGTGGGACTATGGATTCAGAGATAGATCAGTTAATTAATATGCTAATGGGATAGGCTATTGCCTCTGCATCGAGTTTCAAGTATTCAGAGGGGAGGTTGTCAGCAGAAAGGGAGCATGGTTTGAGTTTAGATAGTAGTTTAAGTATTAAAGAAGTGGGTATTGGTTTTAAGGAGAATGCAGCTGCCTCTGGGAGGTTGCTAGTGTCACCTTTGTGAGAAGAGTGATCTGAGTTTCTCCTGATAGGGATTTGAGGTATTAATTTTAGTGTTAGGCATTGTTAGGACAGTTGTTAGTTGCTGGCGAGTGTTGTTTTACAAGTTTAAAAATGGACTCAAAGTGGGAGCTAAAAATGTGAGCTATTTGTTGTGGGTCTTTATCAGGCAAAGGCGATGGGTTTTATATGGTACCTGGATTTAGGATAGTGGAGATAGATTTCTAGAATTTTTTAGGGTTGTGTTCTTGGCTAGTTGTGTGAAATTTTTTTTTTTTTTTTTTGTAATTTTTGATCAGTTTCTTTGCTGTGTTTTGGAGTTGTTTATAGGTAATTTCATATGCTTGGTTTTTGTTTTTGTGCCATTCTTCCCAGGCTTAATCTCTGGAGAGAAGTACTTAGTTGGTTTTGTAAGCCATGGAGCATGGTTACACTTTGTCCTTTTATAATGAATAGGTGCTAGATTATTTAGTGTATCAAGAAAAACCTTATTAAAATAGTTTATGGCTTCTTCTAAAGGTAGTATTTTGAGTGGAGTCCAGTGTTGGGCCTTTAAGGAGTTAATAAGAGATGTGTGGGAAAATTTGATTAAGTTTCTGGACGTTCAGTAAGAATGGGGTTTAGGAATTTGAGTGTCAGTTCTATTGGTAAATGCAGGTGAGTAGTCACTTAAGGTGTCTTGGAGGTTGCCAGTATTGGAGTATTTGTGATGGTCTGAAACTAAGATAAAGTCCAAGATGGATTCTGGTTGGTTTATATGCATCGAGTAGGCATGGTAATAAGCTGGGTATATCTATATAAGTTAATGCTATTTTCGGGGGAGTTAGAAGTTATATTTTGCCAGTTAATATTAGTATCACTGAGAATGATGGTTTCTTGAGATATGTTATGGGTAGTCCAAGACATAAAATCTTCCAGAGTAGAGATGTTATGGCTGGGGGAATGTACAGAATTGCTAAGAGTAGTTGTTTGGTTTTGTTTATATGTAGTGATGTTAAAAGAAGTTTCATGTTCCCAAAAGTGAGGACAGGTTTGGGGTAGGGTGTTATGGTTAAGGAGCTGTGATAGATTAAAGTGACTTTTCCCCCTTTCTTATGTAATCTATCTTGGTGAAGTATGTTATAGCCAGGAGGAAGTATTTTTGTTTCTAATATGAGTCTTTAGCCATGGTTCTGTAACAGCTGTGATGTGAGGTCTATATTGTGAGAGCCAGGTTTGAACTTATGTAATTTTATTACAGATGCTACGTATGTTGATTGTAGCGATAAATAGGTTTCAAGTGTTGGCAGGTGAGCTACAAGAGGGAGAGGGAGTATTAGTGACATTTGTGTAGTGGGAAGGGCAGGAGTTAGGGTGTATATCACTCATTTGAGATATCAGAAAATGATTTCTAAGGTGTTTAAGGGAGTGAATTGTAGTGGAAAGTTGGGTGGAGTGATGTAAGATATCTTGGAATTAATATAGTTAGAAAGGACTTTGAATTTTGTAAAGTGTATAATGTTAAAATTAAATAAAGTAGATGAGATATTTGAGAAGCTAGAGCTATTAGGGTGTGGTAAAGTAGTCATGGTAGGAGTTTTTGGAGGTAATGAAAGATCTATGTTTATGTAAGAGGTAGACTGGGATATGATTGTTAGAGTTATGCTGAGAGGAAAGAGGAATGGTAGATAATGTCCAGAATGGAACATTTTGTGGTTGTGATACATTCTTTTTGTGGTTGAGATAATATGTATCATCACTGCAGTAGCAGGAGAGTAAATTATATGAACAGAGTTACAGAAGGTTAGGGTTAAGTTTTGGGTGGGGGTATTGGTGAGTTAATTGGGTGAGGTAATCCGAGGGAGTGGTCTATGGAAGTATAAATGTAATAAAAGTGGGAGTGGGTGGGAATGTGGGTAGGGTAGGGGAGTGAGTGAAACCGAGCATAGTGAGAGCGAACGGAATGGGATGGGCCGAGAAAAGTGAGAAACTACAAAAAAAAAGTATCTGTTAAGTTAGAATTAATAACCCAGAACTGAAGTTTATAGGTAAGAAACTTTCTTACACTGTGAAGGACAACAATGAGGAAAAGAAAAGGCAAGCACTACTAAAAACTCCTGTTGTCCACCACGGCAGTAAAACTTAATAATAAAATCAAAGCTTTAATAAAAAAGAATATAACATAAAACAAGCAGTCCTCAGTCTTTCGATAAGCGCTTTCGGCAAATATGCCTTCCTCAGCTGGCAGATCACCAGGCTTGAATACCATTGTGCCATTAAAACCTGTGCTTAGGATTAGAAGGAATATGATCAGCAAGCTTACTTGAATGTTGCTTCACTCATATAATGTATCCACATACATAGCTACTAGTTTTCTCATATACAATCTCATAGTAAAATGAAGTACTGCGCCTTTAATTATAATGAGGGAAATTATACCTCTTTGCTAGCTGGCCTCCTTTTGGTTTGCAACAAGGGCATGTCACAGATGAATGGCTGTGATGCCTTATAAATACAAAAGCTGAACAGTCCTTTTTATATGATCTGAGGAAGGCATATTTTCCGAAAGCGCTTATCAAAAGACTGAGGACTGCTTGTTTTATGTTATATTCTTTTTTATTAAATCTTTGATTTTATTAAGTTTTACTGACGTGGTGGACAACAGGAGTTTTTAGTAGTGCAGAACTGAAGTTTAGTCTGCAATAGTAATTGCAAGTACAGAGATGAATCTAGGGACAAAAATAAAGCAAGTCAAGGTAAAAAATTACCTAACATGAGTAATGTGGCGATATATTTGTAATACTGAGTTGGCTGGGGATTAAGAAGAGAGGAGGGTTAGCAGAATGTGATTTGGTAAGATGTGCTTGATACTAGTTACACAAATGGTTACAACATGAAAAGAGAAGGTAAATCTGGTATTAAGGTTTAGGACTAGCTGAAATGGGTACATACAGTTAAAAATTTTAAATAGAGCGGATTCCTGGATTGGGCTTGTTACCCTCTTAGCTCTCTCTGGCCTCACTTCCTCAGTTTCTGACAAATATGGATGGACAAGTTCCTATGTTTTCTCCTGCCAGTCAGGTTGATATGGGCATCCTGAGATGGTGTATCAACTGCCTCATGTACACGGACAACCCCCTACTACTACCATCTAGGAACCCAATTTCTGAGAGATGCAATTACATCAAGCACCTAGTGTCATTGCTCTGTCCCTCACAAGTCAGTATATATAGCATTGAGAAGGATGTCAACACAAACACCACACCTCAAACACCACCCACACCTGCACAACACACCCCACATATACGGAGGTCCTCAACAAAAACATACCCAAACCAAAGAGACCTCCAAGACAAAAACACACATGAGTTCTGCTGCCCACCACACCCTATATAGTCCACACACCTGTCTCACACAGCCACTAAGACCTAAAAATAAATCCAGCATATTAGTCATAGGAGATTCTATTGTGAGACGCACAGATGTGCCCCTCACTAGGCTGGATAAGGAGGAAAATCATGGTTAGTTGTTTGTTAGGTGCCAAAATCTGCTGCATCACCCATGCACTAGTCCCTGTTGGCATGAATGACTTGAGCTGTACCTCTCTGGACTACATGAAGACAGACATGATCGAGCTCACTGAATGTGTCCCAGGCAGGTATGCCCCAGCCTTAAGCAGCATCCTAATTTCACCCAGAATGATGCCTCAATACAAACAGAAAATGATTGACTTTAACAATTGGTTTAGTTTCTGGTATCATTCCAAGGGGATCTAGTACCTGACAGCCTGGGATGACATGATTAACAAACCACTATGCTTTGCCAGAGATGGCTTGCATCTTTCTCACTTGGGATTCAGGCTCCTGGCAAAGGCTCTTGCCTCCCCCATATTGCCTTTTTTAGGTAGTGCCATGAGGTCAAAACTACCAACATGAAAATTTCAGCAAAACATAAATTAAAGGTCATGCTGCTAAACGCTTGGAGTCTACACATGAAACTGCACTCATTGCAAGCATTCTTAACCCAGGAAGATTCTGAAATTTGTGCAGTCACAGAAACCTGGTTCAAAGCTGTGGAGAGCACCCCATCCATACCAGGTTACTCATCCTATCATACATTCAGACCCCAAACCATGGGCAACAAAGCAAAAGGAGGTGGAGTTGCAATATATATAAAAGACATACACACCTCCAGGCTGGTCAAACAGTATGACACACGGGAAACATTCCAGGTGCAGTTAACAATTGACAAGACCCCTATTCAAATCATAGCTAGCTATAGGCCTCAAACTTTAACTCAAGATGCCCAATCCACCTATCTGACCTCTTTGAATCTATCAAGATTCAACCTTTTACCCTGTTCCTGAGTGACTTTAACTAACCAGCCGTAGACTGGAAGAAATCCTCATGCCAAAACACAAATGCCCAGTGATTCCGGATTTCATCAATTTGAATGCCTTGGACCAGATGGTCGACACCCCCACAAGAGGTGAAAATATGTTGGACTTGATATTAACCAACATGACTAACCACTGCAGCATCCCTACAGTGCCATTATCACTATTGGTAAGATCCGACCACAAAGTTGTCACTTTCAAAATCTTCATCTCTTCTGACCCCCTTAACTAAGGTTAAACAAAAAACTTCTTTAATGCTGATTACAACCACCTGAGGGAAGGTATAAACAGCTTCACAGCCCCCTCCCCTCCATAGGAACTGGCACATATGTCCAAACCTACACCAAGGTACTATATGAGCATTTATACAGCTGCATGGAATCAGGAATACCCAACAGGATGAAATTATCCTCTTCAAGGAAGAGTAAACCTGTCTGGTGGACATCTACAATAAATAAACTCTATAATAAAAGGAAAAAAATTGCTGTCCAGGACCAAGAAGTTGCAGCTGCCTAACTGGAAGCAATCTCTCCTTAGCCTGAACAAGCAAATAAGAGCACTACTGAAATCCTCCAAAGCAAACTTTGAGTCCAGACTGTCCACATCTACTAAAGACAATCATAAAGCCTTCTTCACATATGTCCACAATCTCAAGGGAAGCACCAAGATCTGCTCAGAACTGGTGGTCAAGGACACTGCATATATAAACACTGTAGATATAGCCAACCTGCTGTCAGACAGGTTCAGTGAAAACTTCACCCCTTTGTCCCCCCATCAGTAAAACAGGACAACCTCAGTACCTCCCCTCTCCCCTTATCTCTAGGGAGCAAGTCATCACTGCCCTCTCAAAGGCAAAAAATGCAACCTCCATGGGACCCGATAACATCCCAGGCTGCATCCTACATGAACTCAGGCAGGAACTTGCAGCACAATTAGACACCCTATTCAACCAAAGGCTGAGTAATGGCTTCATCCCAGGCAAGTGGAGGACAGCCACTCTCATCCTTTTGCACAAAGGCAGAGCGTCCACTGATCCAGGAAATTATAGACCCATCAACATAACTAGCCTGATCTGCAAGACCACGGAGCGGATTGTCATGGACCTCATTAACTAAGACATTGTCAACCTCCAGACACTCGACCCCACACAGTTTGGCTTTGTCAAGAGTAGGTCATGTCTGTTAAATCTGGTTGACTGCTTTGAGACGGTCACAAAGGCCATAGACAAGGGGAAGATGGTGCACATCACCTACCTTGACCTGGCCAAAACTTTTGATACTATTCCCCATTCAGGTATAATAGATAAACTCTCTCAACTAGGCATCAATACATGTTACCAGATGGATAGCAAACTGGCTCACTGAAAGAACCCACATAGTCAAAACAGGGGAAGCCACCTCAAGCAGTCGACCCGTAATGAGCAGTGTACCCCAGGGATCAGTCTTGGGCCTCTGCTGTTTGGGATATAATTTTCTGAGGGGCAGGCCAGAACCAGTGTATATGGCTGACCAGGTATGCAGATGACTGCAAGCTGGGTACTGTCATCAATTCCCCTAGTGATGTGGACATCCTGCAAGAGGGTCTCACCTAAACAAATGACTGGTGCCAGAAACATATCCTCAAACTGAATGTCAAAAAATGCATCATTATCTGCTTTGGGGAGAGTAATGCCCCCAAAAATTATTGCATTGATAATAAGGTACTAAGCATGTAATCAGTCGTGAGGGACTTCGGCACCCAGGTTGATAGCAAACTGGCTTTTAACCACCATATTGCCTCCATTGTAAGGAAAACTTTCTACACGGCCCACCTCATTAGTAAGGGTATCTCATCCAGGGACACGGTGGTCATGACATCTCTGTATTCTTCCCTTATAAGACCCATAATTGAGTACAATGTCCCTTTGGCATGTACGTCAGAAAACACATGCAGCAGCTGGCGAGACCACAGAGGTTCCTCACCAGGAGAATCCAGGGCCTCAAACATCTACCCTACAGAGATGGGCTAAAAGCCCTGTCCCTCTACTCATTCTCCAACAGACTGCTCAGAGGTGACCTCTGTCTGGCATACAAAGCAATCTCAGACCCCACCTTGATGGGACTGCTGCATATCTGCAAGTAAATCATCTCCACATGAGTAGCCCACACATGCGACCTTAACCTGGCCTGTGACATCAATGGGACTTGCGGGCAGGACACATATGTGTCTTAGAGAATCCCCCTTTTGTGAAATAGACTCCCTCTCCACATCAAGCAGAGTACTTATTTAACCCTTTTTAAGCACAACCTGGTTAACTGGATGAGGAAGAGAAAATACACCCCTGGGATTCCACTTGTGTCCCTGCTAGACAGTGGCATAGGGTGCTGACTTTTTCGGAACATGGGCTAAATTCTTGGCTAGACTTGAAAAGCCTCAGGTCCAATAGCCTAGTAACCTCCTATGATCCTTCCTATGAAGCTTCACCCATTGCAACACCTTTGTGTTGATTATAATACTCGCCTTCAAAATAAATGAAATTGTTGTTCAAGACTGTTTTCATACACTGATAGACCAGACTTATGTCATTACTACTCAGTTCTGAGCCCTTCACCATGGATTACAAAAACAATTCCAGCCCCTGGTCATGAGGGATAACAGAGAAGCGGTTATTAATGTCAATGGTCACAAATAATCTCTCAGATATATATGGTAATCCAGCCATGGTCTCAAGAAAGTGCCAAAAGTCATTGAGTAAATGTCCCTTGTGGTTATAAAAATGCTTCAGTTTAAAAAGTCCAGAAATTTGTCTCTCGACTCAGTCTTGGATCCTTCTAAAGCCACAATTGGTCTAAGAGAAGGGTCACAGGAGGATTTGTGTATCTTCAGGATCCAAAAAATTGCTGGGATTCTAGGTTGTTTCACTGTGAAATATTCTTGAGTTTTAATATCCAAGTCATAGCTGATAGACATGTCTTCCAAGTTCATATCAGTACCATGGTGTGCAATACCACATGTCTTCCAAGTTCAGATCAGTACCTTGGTGTGCAATACCACGTCTTCAAAGTTCAGATCAGTACCATGGTGTGCAATACCACGTCTTCCAAGTTCAGATCACTACCATGGAGTGCAATACCACGTCTTCTAAGTTCAGATCACTACCATGGAGTGCAATACCACATATCTTCCAAGTTCAGATCAGTACCATGGTGTGCAATACCACGTCTTCCAAGTTCAGATCAGTACCATGGAGTACAATACCACATGTCTTCCAAGTTCAGGTCAGTACCATGGTGTGCAATACCACATGTCTTCCAAGTTCAGATCAGTACCATGGAGTGCAATACCACGTCTTCCAAGTTCAGATCAGTACCATGGTGTGCAATACCACATGTCTTCCAAGTTCAGATCAGTACCATGGTGTGCAATACCACGTCTTCCAACTTCAGATCAATACCATTGTGTGCAATAATGATTTCGTTATGGGAGGCATCTGTGAAAAATTCACCATTGTTTATAAACTCCAGCATATTGGATGAATACAAGAATTTATCCATCAACACAACCCTACCCCCCTACTTGGGCTTCATGATACGTACACTTTTGTTGTTACAGAGGGAAAACAACAGGACTCTTTCATCTGGATAGAGGTTATAGTATAACCTCCTCTTACTACAGCACCACTGTCTGATACTAGCTTCACAAAGGTGTTCAAAAAGTAAAACTGGTGGTATAAGGGGTGGGTTCAAAGTACGTATTCTACATAGCCCATTATATATTGGGTTAACACCTCCAAAATTCATAGTACACTGGAAGTTAAACTTTCTCGTGAACAATTTCAGTTCAGTTAACAGGTCAAGCACCTTTGGTTGGCTCGACGGAACAAACTTAAAACAATTCTGAGAAAGGGCATCAATGGTGGGGGTGATAGATATGGAGGAAAAATTATATATCTTACATCCTCCAAAAATACTATCTCGCTAGTCCCTGGATCAATGGAAATCGCTTGTGCTGTCTCTGGAATTGCTGATTCTGGTGATTTCCCTTGGGAAAATCTTGTTCCTCATAACTGTCATAGTCAGAAAAGTCACCACTTTGCCTACCCCATTTCTCCTGTAGTCTTTTGGATCACAGTGGGCCATCATAATCTTGTGCAACATCCCCATAATCCTCAGGAACTTGTTTATCGGATTATCTATAATCCCCATGGGGTTCTGGTGTCTCTGCTATTTGTTTACCAAGTGGTTTGGGGTAGACACTGGGATTCTGGTGTCTCTGCTATTTGTTTACCAAGTGGTTTGGGGTAGACACTGGGGTTCTGGTGTCTCTGCTATTTGTTTACCAAGTAGCTTGGGGTAGACACTGAGGTTCTATAATCCCCATGGGGTTCTGGTGTCTCTGCTATTTGTTTACCAAGTGGTTTGGGGTACACACACTTGTTTTTGTAGTCATTGATGTCCCTGATAATTTTCTTTTGTTTACATTTAAATGTAGTTGCTTTGCAGTTCTCCATCTTGAGAAACACACTTTTAAATTCATGTTGGTGGTAGCAAAATAATAAGTCAGACTTAATCTGACACTCTATATTGCATATTTGTTCCTCCAGTTTATTAATTTGTCTGATGTTGTCAAGAATCATAATCTCCATTAATTGTATGCTGGTCCTATCAAACAGTTCCAACAACTCATAATGGAGCAGTCAGCCTTCAAACATCCCGTTGGGGTATTTGTATATTCGGAGGCCCTTTGGGATACGTTTGTTTTGCACACAGTAATTAAGAAATAAATTGTCCATTCGAAGTGCTTTGTAATTTATGTAGAGTTTTTTGAAGGTTTTGATCATGTCTCATAAAGTAGGATGATAGTCATTCTCAGATTCTTGAAAATGGGCTTCATTCACATTGTCAGTAGATTCCCCAAATGAATGTTTAGCCAAAAATAAATCCTGAAGGCTGAGATTGTTCACACAGACAGCACCACAATCAAACCAACCACCATTGTAACTGATGTGCCTGGTCCTTTAAAATGAACTGCTTCATCAAAACTGAAAGGTTTAGACAGTCCATTAGATAAATTGTCACTATCTGTGGTGTTATTACTATTAACAGGACAAGATGTAATGTTCGGTCTATTAAAAGCACCAATATAGCTGTTTACCTGCTCCTTTAGTTGCTTGATAACTTTTAACAAGCCAAGGTTAGGCTGTGAGCACAAGCCATTTCAGGCTCAAGCAAGAGATCAGAGGCTGTGGCATTCGAGACACAGAACACATAAAACACTTGTAACCAAAAAACCATGACACAGTGTGCTCCAAAAACTGAAATAAAACAAAAAATGCTGACCAGAAAAGTCACAGCACACAGACAGTTTAATAGTTTGAGCGCTTTCATTAAAGTAAAGCAGGAACTTCCTCAGAAACAATGTAGCAAGTTTCTGTATTCCTTAAAAAGCCTTAAAAGCACCAAACATTACAAAAATTAAACACACATAAAGTGTTATTGTAAAATAAGAAACGATGCTAAGAAAACGTTTAAAAGACCAAGTCCAATAAATGGAAAACATTAAAAGTATTATATATAATATACTCATGTCTAAAGTAGTTTAGCACTTTATTTTATTTTACATTTGTTGACCGGGATAGTTCGACTGGAATCATGTCCATTTTCAGCAGAGGCCCGGGAGAAAAGCTTCAAGACAAACAGCAACAATTAAAATAAAAATAAAGACACTTTACAGATTTGATATTTACAAAGACAGAATAACAATTTCACCAGTAAGGGTAACTTTACCAGACTTCTTGTAGCAATTATTGTAGCACACAAACATGCCAGCACTAATAGTTCTACAAAGAAACCGCTCCAGTATTTATTAATGCCCATCACTCCAGGCATGTCTAAATGTCAGTTCCCTGTGCTTTCTCCTATTTACCTGGTGAACTTGGGCATCCTGAGGCAATGTAGCAACTGCCTCATGTACAACCCTCTCCTCTTACCTTCCAACACTCAGACTTGCGAGAGATGCACTTATATATCCAAATTGGAAGCCACGCACTCTCCAGACAAGACCAAAATAGCTGGTCAAGAGGAGAAGGTCAACACTTGCACCACACCACATGCAACACATAGCCCTCCAGAACAGACACCAGCACTGCCTTCACATAAAAACACAAACCACACACCCACCTTCACGGAGGCTCTCAATTAAAATCTACCCAAACAGCATAGACCTCCAAGGCAGAAACGCACCCAACCACCAAAAGACAACACTAATCACGAGACATATAGCTCTCTTAAATAGTGTGCACTCAACTAAAGCCACTAAGGCAAAACACCATGCCCAACACACTAGTCATAGGTGACTCGATAGTGAGGCACACTGATGTCCCACTCACTGGGTTGAATAAGGAGAAAGTAACAGTCAGCTGTCTGTCAGGCACCAGGATCTGCCACACAATACATGCACTGAGGTCCCTCAACAACAGGTACAAATATGACTCTGTCATTGTACATGTGGGTGTGAATGACCTGAGATGACCTTCCCTGGACTACATGAAAAGAGACATGGAAGAGCTCTTGGATTATTTAGCCCAGGTGGGTATGACCCTAGCCCTGAGCAGCATCCTACCATCACCCAGAATGATACCACAGTACAAGCAGAAAATGATTGATTTTAACAATTGGCTAAGTTTTTGGTGTCATTCTAAGGGGATCCAGCATCTGTCTGCCTGGGATGACATGACTGGCAGACCTCGATGCTTTGCCAGAGATGGCCTGCATCTGTCACCCCTGGGCTTCTGGATACTGGCCAAGGTTCTTGCCACCCCTATAGTGCCTTTTTAGGCAGTGTTCCAGAGACCAAATTACCACTGTAACAGGTACAAACCAATACAATCTGAGGTCATGCTGCTCAATGCTAGAAGTCTAAATCTCAAAGTGCACTCTCTCGAAGCACTCCTTAAAATGGAGAAGATCAACATTTGTACTGTTAACAGAGACCTGGTTCAAGGCAGCAGAAAGCACCCCTGCACTACCAGGCTATAACTCCTTCCACACCTTTCGGCCCCAAAACATGGACCAAAGCTTCAAAGGTGGTGGTGTTTCCATATTCATAAAGGATGAGCACACCTCCAGACTGGTAGCCCAGCATAATGCATCTGAGATACTTCAGGTGCAGCTAACATTGGGTAAGACAGCAATTCAAGTTGTAGCCTGCTATAGGTCCCCAACCATGTCCCAAGACTCACACTCCACATTCCTAAGCACCCTGGAGAATATTAGTGTCCAACCTAAAATTATCTTATTGGGCAGCTTCAACTACCCCTCTATTAACTGGGAAAACTACTCATGTACCAATACACTTGCCCAATGTTTCCTGGAATTCATTAATTCCAGTGCTCTGGACCAGCTCGTTCTTACCCCCACTAGAGGCAGCAACATCCTTGACCTGGTCATTACTAACATGGGCAACCATTGCTCTCCACCTATCATCAACTCCTCCTTGGTTAGATCTGACCACAAACTAATCACCTTGGAAATCCACATCCCTCCCACACCCACAAAGGTAACCACCATGAAAAACTTCTCCAAAGCTAACTTTGGGCTCCTAAAAACAGAGGTGGCCAACTTCATGGCACCCATGCAAATGGAGGATAGTTGCATGACTGCTGAATCATACACCAATGCACTGTACAAATACATACACAAATGCATGGATCTCGCCATAGAACCAAGACCCTCTCCTCCAAAAAAAGGAAGCCAATCTGGTGGCCCCCTGCCATAAACAAACTCTACAACAGAAGAAGGAAAGTGATGCGGAATAAGGTGAAGTCCCAAGACTAGAAAAACTCCCTTATCAGCCTCAACAAAAGGCTGAGATCCCTCAACAAATCCTGTAAAGCTAGCTATGAAAACAGAACTGCAGCAGATAGTAAAGACAACCACAAGGCCTTCTATAGTTATGTAAAGAATCTCCACGGCAATACCCAGATTTGCTCTGAGCTGCTGCACAATGGTACCTCCTATACCAAGCCAACAGATATTGTCAATATATTGGCCGACAGATTCAATGCTAACTTTACCCTTCTCTCCTCCCCAAAGGACCAATCACAATACCAGTCAATTGCCAGGCTCCCAGTATTAGTGCTGTACAGGTTAAAACTGCACTGTCCAAGGACAAGAATACAGCTTCTATGGGACCTCACAATATCCCTGGCTGTGTTCTACATGAACTACACAGTGAACTGGCACCTCACCTGTGTGCCCTGTTCAATCACAGCATCATCTCAGGCTGTGTCCCTATCAATTGGCATACTGCTACAGTCATCCCTCTCCACAAAGGAGGAGCAACTACAGACCCCGGGAATTATCGCCCAATTAGTCTGCTGAGTCTGATATCCAAAGCTATGGAACGCATCATCATGGACCTAATAAACAAGAATATAGGGAGTCTCCAAACTCAGGATCCTACACAGTTTGGTTTTATGAAGAGTAGATCATGCCTGCTCAACTTGGTCGACTTCTTTGAGTCAGTCACCAGAGCTGTGGATGAAGGCAAGGTGGTTCATACAGCCTACTTGATCGGGCTAAAGCCTTTGAGACCATTTCCCACTCAGGAATCATAGAAAAACTCACTAAGCTAGGCATAAACCCCTATATCACTAGGTGGGTTGCACACAGGCTCACAGATAGAACCCACAGTGTGAAAGTAGCTGACTCCAATTCAGACTGCCGACCAGCCACAAGTGGAGTCCCACAGGGTTCAGTCCTGGGTCTTCTCCTGTTTGGTATCTACTTCTCTGAAGTCCAGGCCAACATGAAGGGACTCTGGCTGACAAAGTTCTCAGATGATTGCAAGTTTGGAGCTATTATTAACTCCCCAAGTGATGTTGACATCCTACAGAAAGGCCTCAATGACACCAACGACTGGTGTCAGAACCATGGCCTTAAACTCAATGCCAAAAAATGTGCCGTCAACCCCCTTGGAGGAAAACCTGGTTCACTTGAATTACCACATTGATGGTAGTCCTCTGAACACAGAAGGCATTATAAGAGATCTAGGAACACAGGTTGACAGCAACCACTCTTTTGACCACCACGTGGTCAAAGTCCTTCTATGCGGCACATCTCATTACTAAGGGTTTTGCATCCAGGAAGAAATAGGTCATTGCCTCCTTCTACTCTTCCCTCATTAGGCCAATCATCAAGTACAATGCCTCATTTGGCATGTACCTCATTAGATACCTGCAACAACTGGAGAGGCCGCAAAAGTATCTCACAAAGAGGATCCTGGGCCTTAAACACTTGCGCTGTATGGACAGACTCAAAAAACTTCAACTATTCTCTGTCTCGTATCACCTACTTAGAGGCGATCTCTGCTTGACATACAAAGCCATATCTGATCCAGCTCTGTTAGAAATACACAAAACCTCCGCACCACACGCTCCAGAGACCTCAACCTCATTACCACAATCAACAGAACATGCTGGAGGGACAGGTTCATATCCCAGAGACTGCCCATGCTATGGAATAGACTTCCCATACATGTCAAGCAGAGCACCTCACTGGCCCTCTTCAAGAGAAATCTTGATGAGTGGATGGGAAATAGAAAATTCACCCCAGGGATCACTTCATTGGATCTACTCGACACTAGGAACTAAGGCCGGGTGGCCTGTGAACTTAAATTCTTCAAGTATGGCAAGACTATCGACACATTGTCAAAAAGGATTTACCAGCATATTTATGCCATTAAAAGGCACACAACATCAGCACTTTATAGCATGCCTCTCAAGTGTACCTCATTACGAGGAACATACCTTATTTGGGGGTCTTAAAAATTTCATGTTCCTCAAAGTTCCACATTGAAAGGGGCTGTCTTACATTCAGTGACAGAAATTTTTTTAACTGATATCCATGGTAAATAGAAATGAATCATATTAATTAAGTAAAAGATCTTTTTTATAAGTAAAACCAGCATATTTTAACCATCATATCACCTTCCTAGTTGAAGTTGTTAGTAAGCCATTAGTAAGTGTTTTATATTTTGCCCATTTGTTCCACATTATGATGGCTAGTATTCCTCATTTTGGAGATGGGAGATTGAGAGCTATGCCTTGTACAAGCATTCCATTAAATGCATGGACTTTAAAAAGTTTGGGTTTTCTGTGCTTGAGAAGATTCCAATGCCAGCTAGAGGTGAGGATTGGGAATTACATCTAGGACAATGTGAGCTGTTTTGGCAGATGCTTTTGAATGCAGTGACATTCCCTGGATTGAATGACTTTGTTTCCATAAAACTCATTTTAAGAATTAAGGCAGCTAGTATTTAACAAGCATGGTCGGCCTTTTGTCAACTGGTGCCCGAGGCAAAATGGCTCCACAGCCCCCCCCCCCCACACACACACACATGCAGCACCAAGTGCCCCCATCAAGGTCTACCTACACCATCCAGTTTAATTTTTTCTTTCTGTTTCTCACAGTTTGTCTTACTCTTTAGTTTTTCCTGTATTCATTCAAAATATTTTAAAGATACCATTTCTTTACTACAAACAAACAAATAAATAAATAATTACTGGAAAAGGACCCCTGCTGGATCAGCCCCCTAGGTGACTGCCTAGTTGGCCTATGCCTAAGGCGGGCTATGTTAACAAGATTCCTGGCATTTTATTACATTTAAATAAGGTTTTACAAGTATCAAGCTCTATGTCAACAAGGGTTGATGCCTCTTTTGGCACTTTGGTTTTAGGGAGTATTCTACACAGGTTTGTGTTCTGGGTTGACTTTACTTGAAGCATGTAGCATTTTAAATTTTCTACTTTAGACATGAGTATGTTATATATAATAATTTTAAGTTTTCCATTTATTGGGCTTTTGTCTTTTAAATGTTTCTTAGCATTATTTCTTATCTTACAATAGCAATTTATGTGTGTTTAATTTTTGTAATGATCGGTGCCTCAAAGCCTTTTTAAGGAATACAGGAAATTCTACATTGTTTCTGAGGAAGTTCCTGCTTTACCGGAATGAAAGTGTTCAAACTGTTAAACTCTCTGTGTGCTGTGCCTTTTCCAGTCAGTGTTTTTTTTATTTTGTGTTTTATTTACATTTTTGGAGTATGCTGGGGCATGCTGTTTTTGGTTATTGCTAGACAGAGAGTTTATTTTGAAACTTTGAAGGGTAGAAGGATCTCCATGTGATTTAGTGCTTTTGTACCACCATATGTTAAAGCTATTCAAACAGTTGCTATTTATTCTATTTGTCTTTCAAATGTATTTTTTTTAATCTTTATTGACGTGAATTGTCTGGGTTTCAGAAATCTAGTCCTTGTGTAGCTATAACCTTATAGTGAATGTCAAATTAGAATCAAAAAACTCTTTTCAGTGTTTGGGTGGAGTTTAATGATGGTTACCATAGGCCATCTCAGAAAAAGTGATACATTAGAAAAACTAGTCTGTCTGGAACTGTGCATGCCTGAAATAGTTTTACTTACTTTGCATGAGCTGCGATCTGACATATTTTCTATGAAATGATCCCACATGAATCATTTGTATATTGGCTCACTGTTTCTACTCACCTGTCTCTGTTTAAACTTTTAACATTTTTTTCTTTTCTAAAACCAAGCAATCTGTATTCATCATGGATCCTTGCAGCGTGCTGCGGTAAAATGTGAGATTTACAAACAACTGCGTTTGGTAAAGGACAAAAAAAGGTAACCATTAGTTGTCGTTTCTCTGCTTAATGTTTTGCTTTTAGCTTTTTGAACCAGCAACTGAATTCTTGTGTGAAAATGCAGCATGAAAGGGTGTAAGGATTTTGTAATGTAACAGAAAAAAAAAAACGCCAGCTAACTTTAAGTGAAAGAGCAAAGTACTGAGAGGACAAGTACATTTCTACTTAAAACCCATATCTGAGTATTGCTTCCTTTATTCTTTCATGCGTCTCACTCTGTTGGATTTTAGTTGCACTAGCAAGAATTTTTTATTTGCGCCCAGGGAGATGTTATTTTAGAGATCACAACTTATTTTTCTTAAATGCTCAAAGTTTCTTATGTTCATGCAAGGCGAATGAGAATCATGCAGACCTTGCTGTGTCTCTCACAGCCTTTGTTTCACACTACTAGAACCTAAACTCTCATATCACCTGTCAATAGTAGTTCCTAGCAGGTCTTAGAAAGAACATATGTAGAGTCTAGGTTCATAGATAAATACTAGACTAGCCCTTGTAGGCCATAGTAAGCTTTATTTCCCCTCCGACACAAGACTCAATCTCTTGCTTGTGTTGGTAAGGTAAACACCTTAACTACTATCCTAACATCTAACTTTTAATGCATATTGCAGATAAAAAAAATAAATGTTAACAGCTGAAGTTTCATCCTGTGCTCTTTTTGTAATAACTTCAAATTTAAAAATAGCAAATGAATGTTAACAATAGTGTGCATTGTTTACACCCTCAATTTTAACTGTAACATTTATTCTAGCAACATAACTAGGTTGAGATTTATTCATTACTTACCATAGGGATGACGACTCATGTATAAAAACAACTCAACACCTGTAAATTATATTTCCATAATATTCTTTATAAGGGGGATTGGTTGTTGTTGTGTCTTTCGGCTTTTCCCGGTTAGGGGTCGCCACAGCGGAACTCCGGTCTGCTAATGATTGGTAATTGATTTTTACGTGCCGAGTTACCAGCCCTGATGCACAACCTTCAATGAAGGTACACCCATTCACGCATGTCGCCATGCAGAAGATGCTCTAGCTGAGAATCGAACGTGACCGCGTCTTATTGTAAGGCCAAAACGCTACCGCAGCACCACCACCGTGGGTGCTTCTCCTTAATGTCCCATGTAAGAATTAAATCGTGGGGTGTTAAGGCAGCATCAGGTATCCTTTACAAACTTTATTACATAAAATACAGTTTACAGATAGAAACATCTGGGACATACACTAAGCTCTCACACAAGTGATAAAAATAGTCTAAGGAAGAAACGCCTCTTTGCTCCAGTGTCAGTAACACCACTACAGTGTACTTGGAGTTCTTGGGTTCAAGTCCTAAATAATCACTTTTCTGATTTTTAAACCTTTGGAATATTGCTGTGGGGAGAGGAAAGGCTAGGAGAGAAAGAAATGAACAGAATGTGTGAAAATAGGAAGAAGATGAAAGGGGGGAGCATGATGACGTGAGGCCTAAACACAATATGTATCTGAGGGACGTCTGTGTTTAAATACAGAGCATAGTATTAAGATGACTCAGCAAGAAGTAAAGTGATGCACTGGTTTATGTTATAGCTTCTTTCTTACCGTTAAGACTGAGGAGGTTCTTTGTGGAGATTTAGTTAATTATAAAATTCCTAGAAGGTGGAATATATATTTAGTAGGAGTGTTAATTGGATGAAAAAAAGTGGAAGAATCCCACATTTAATAGCTTATATAGTTAATAGGTTAGTACTAGACTAACTGCCCTTGTGGGACATTTTAAGCCTAGCCAATTACCCCATGTGCGAATCAAACCCTATACCTTGTGTCTGCAAGGTAAACACCTTAACCATTATGCCAACCTCCCACATGAAAGGGAAGCTGGAGACAGAGTGCATTATTGTTGTATTGTTGTATTGGTGAGTATTTCAGTTTTCAAATGATGTTGCAGTGATGCTGTTTCTTAGCTGCTAGTTGATGAATCTACACATGCTAGATGCTATGATCCGGAGGGATAGCACATTTTTCCTTGAAGCGTTTGCTAAGGCTGGTAGGGAGAATTTGAGTTGTACCAACAGAATGCCTTTATCAATGGCTGCACTGATTTCAAAGGAGTGGGATTTTTTTTGATCAGAAAACTAGTGAATTAATTCCTCATTTGGTTGTTTGTATGTGATGTTGGAAGTTTTTTTTCAGCCAGATTCTAGGTGTTTGAAGTCTGGGGTTGTTTCCAGGGCGTTGAATTGAGGTTGTTATATTGTACAGTTCAATGCTTGGGTACTGATCTGAGTTTTTGTTTAGTAGCAAAGATGATTGATTAAGATTTTGTAGTACTTAGTATGAGTTTAAGTTTGCTGTTAAATAAGCAAAATATTTCTCAGTTTCTTTTTTGAATTTAGAAGGAGAAAAAATAGATCTATAAATGACTGTGCCATTAGTGTGCAGAGTGATTTTATTCTAAGGCAGGTTCATTTGAAGTGTATTGATAAACAAGTGGATTTCTTGTCATGATAAAATTGATCCTTGAGGAGCTGTTTATTTAGGCTTGAGGCAGAGATGGCTGAATCGATTCCTATTTGAAATTATCTGTTATTGGGGTCATCTTTAAACCATGGGAGAGTACCTTGACTAATACTAGCTGAGAGGAGGTAACTGAGTACTAATTTATGACTGAGAAGGTTAAAGCCTTTAGTAAGCTTAAAATTTTGATTTGGGAGTGGAATGAGAAGCATAGTTAATTTATTACGAGTTTTAAGTGTGTAGAATTTTTTACAAATGGTTGGTATTGTTTTGAAATAGAGTTTAAGTGTTCCTGGGGAGGTGGTGGAGGGGGTGACGAGTAAGCACATACAGTAGTATAGTAGGAGAAACATCAGAGAGCTTGACATGGTTCAGAGTATGGGGGCCAGAATATGGGAAGGCAGAGCTGAGGTATCTCTGAAAGGAAAATGGATTTGTTAAAAAAGTATAGTAAATATTAAGTTTCTGAGAAGTCTTTCTTTGTGGTAGGTGATCGACTAGGTAAAAGGTATTGAAATGTCTTTGAATAAAATAAAGTTATTGAGGAGCAGTAAGAAATAAGCTGTGAAGCAACAGAGTTTTTATGGGTTACAGACTTGTTTAAAAGATGTTAATTATAGAAGGTAGATAGTTGATATATTTTGTAGACCCTTTAAACGTAGTTATGAAAACAAAACGTAGCAAAATGTCCCAAAAACTGAAGTGTTTTACAGCAAATTGTGCACTTGAAAAAAACTGAAAAAATGAGTAATGCAGCTGTACGGATTTATTGTCCCATGAAAAGTAGAAAACATTAATGGAAAGTTAATGAAAACAGGAGGGCCTGCATTAGAATAAGAAGTGAGAGACAGACTGAAAGAAGGATCCATGAAGATTCCAGAAAATGTAACACAGATCATCTGAAAGGTCAAGAAAGTCATAGAGAAAATGACAGCTGTGGATGCCAAGAGGTCTGGACAAAACATTACTTAGAGCCAATGCACAGGGACTATGGGTGGAAAGGGTAGGAACGTATCTGGGGGTGGTGGGTGGACTAAATGTGTGCCTTGTGAGCCAGAATTACTGAATTAGTTGTGTGATAGTAAAGTATCAGTATGTCAAGGAAATAATAAATGAGAAAACATAACTAGGAATAAAGAGGCAGAGCACAGTGTCATAGGCCATCCTTTAACAGTGAGTAATAACATGGCAAGTCATAGGCCATCCTTTAACAGTCAGTACTAACATGCCAAGTCATAGGCCATCCTTTAACAGTCAGCACTAACAGGCCAAGTCATAGACCAGCCTTTAACAGTCAGTAATAACACACCAAGTCATAGGCCATCCTTTAACAGTCAGCAGTAACACGCCAAGTCATAGGCCATCCTTTAACAGTCAGCAATAACATGTCAAGTCATAGGCCAGCCTTTAACAATCAGCACTAACATGCCAAGTCATAGGCAATCCTTTAACAGTCAGTAATAACACGGCAAGTCATAGGCCATCCTTTAGCAGTCAGTAATAACATGGCAAGTCATAGGCCATGCTTTAGCAGTTAGTAATAACACGCCAAGTCATAGGCCATCCTTTAGCATTCAGCAATAACTTGGCAAGTCATAGGCCATCCTTTAGCAATCAGCACTAACATGCCAAGTCATAGGCCATCCTTTAACAGTCAGCACTAACACGTCAAGTCATAGGCCAGCCTTTAGCAGTCAGTAATAACACGGCAAGTCATAGGCCATCCTTTAGCAGTCAGCAATAATACGGCAAATCATAGGCCATCCTTTAGCAGTCAGCACTAACACGCCAAGTGACAGGCCATCCTTTAACAGTCAGCTGTAATACGGCAAGTCATAGGCCATCCTTTAGCAGTCAGCAATAATATGGCAAATCATAGGCCATCCTTTAGCAGTCAGCACTAACACGCCAAGTCATAGGCCATCCTTTAACAGTCAGCAATAACATGGCACGTCATAGGCCATCCTTTAACAGTCAGCACTAACACACCAAGTCATAGGCCATCTTTTAGCAGTCAGTAATAAAATGGCAACTCATAGGCCATCCTTTAGCAGTCATCAATAACATGGCAAGTCATAGGCCAGCCTTTAGCAGTCAGCAATAACTCGGCAAGTCATAGGTCGTCCTTTAGCAGTCAGCTCTAACTCGCCAAGTCATAGGCCATCCTTTAGCAGTCAGCGATAACACATCAAGTCATAGGCCAGCCTTTAGCAGTCAGTAATAACACAGCAAGTCATAGGCCATCCTTTAGCAGTCAGCACTAACACGCCAAGTGACAGGCCATCCTTTAACAGTCAGCTGTAATACGGCAAGTCATAGGCCATCCTTTAGCAGTCAGCTCTAACACGCCAAGTCATAGGCCATCCTTTAGCAGTCAGCTCTAACACGCCAAGTCATAGGCCATCCTTTAGCAGTCAGCGATAACAAGCCAAGTGATAGGCCATCCATTAACAGTCAGCACTAACATGACAAGTCATAGGCCATTCTTTAGCAGTCAGTAACAACATGGCAAGTGATAGGCCATCCTTTAGCAGTCAGCAATAACACGCCAAGCCATAGGCCATCCTTGAACAGTCAGCAATAATATGGCAAGTCATAGGCCATCCTTGAACAATCAGCAATAATACGGCAAGTCATAAGCCATCCTTTAACAGTCAGCACTAACACACCAAGTCATAGGCCATCCTTTAGCAGTCAGTAATAACAAGGCAAGTCACAGGCCATCCTTTAGCAGTCAGTAATAATAAGGCACGTCATAGACCATTCTTTAGCAGTCAGCAATAATACGGCAAGTCATAGGCCATCCTTTAGCAGTCAGCACTAACACGCCAAGTCATAGGCTATCCTTTAACAGTCAGCACTAACACGCCAAGTCATAGGCCATCCTTTAGCAGTCAGCAATAACACAGCAAGTCATAGGACAGCCTTCAACAGTCAGCACTAACATGCCAAGTCATAGGCCATCCTGTAGCAGTCGGTAATAACACGCCAAGTCATAGGCCATCCTTTAACAGTCAGCACTTGCACACCAAGTCATAGAACATCCTTTAACAGCCAGCACTAGTACGCCAAGTCATAGGCCATCCTTTAGCAGTCAGTAATAACATGCCAAGTCATAGGCTATCCTTTAACAGTCGGCACTAACACGCCAAGTCATAGGCCATCCTTCAGCAGTCAGCAATAATACGGCAAGTCATAGGCCAACCTTTAGCAGTCAGCACTAACACGCCAAATCATAGGCCATTCTTTAGCAGTCAGTAATAACATGGCAAGTCAAAGGCCATCCTTTAACAGTCAGCAATAATACGGCAAGTTATAGGCCATCCTTTAGCAGTCAGTAATAACACGGCAAGTCATAGGCCATCCTTTAGCAGTCAGCAATTACACAGCAAGTCATAGGACAGCCTTTAGCAGTCAGCAATAAGTCAGCAAGTTATAGGCCAGCCTTTAGCAGTCAGCAATAACTCGGCAAGTCATAGGCCATCCTTTAACAGTCAGCAATAACATGGCACGTCATAGGCCATCCTTTAACAGTCAGCACTAACACACCAAGTCATAGGCCATCTTTTAGCAGTCAGTAATAAAATGGCAACTCATAGGCCATCATTTAGCAGTCATCAATAACATGGCAAGTCATAGGCCAGCCTTTAGCAGTCAGCTCTAACACGCCAAGTCATAGGCCATCCTTTTAACAGTCAGCAATAATACGGCAAGTCATAGGCCATCCTTTAGCAGTCAGCAATAACACGGCAAGTCATAGGACAGCCTTCAACAGTCAGCACTAACATGCCAAGTCATAGGCCATCCTGTAGCAGTCAGTAATAACATGCCAAGTCATAGGCCATCCTTTAACAGTCAGCACTTGCACACCAAATCATAGAACATCCTTTAACAGTCAGCACTAGTACGCCAAGTCATAGGCCATCCATTAGCAGTCAGTAATAACACGCCAAGTCATAGGCTATCCTTTAACAGTCGGCACTAACACGCCAAGTCATAGGCCATCCTTTAGCAGTCAGCAATAATACAGCAAGTCATAGGCCAACCTTTAGCAGTCATCACTAACATGCCAAATCATAGGCCATCCTTTAGCAGTCAGTAATAACATGGCAAGTCAAAGGCCATCCTTTAACAGTCAGCAATAATACGGCAAGTTATAGGCCATCCTTTAGCAGTCATCAATAACATGGCAAGTCATAGGCCAGCCTTTAGCAGTCAGCTCTAACACGCCAAGTCATAGGCCATCCTTTAACAGTCAGCAAAAATACGGCAAGTCATAGGCCATCCTTTAGCAGTCAGCAATAACACGGCAAGTCATAGGACAGCCTTCAACAGTCAGCACTAACATGCCAAGTCATAGGCCATCCTGTAGCAGTCAGTAATAACACGCCAAGTCATAGGCCATCCTTTAACAGTCAGCACTTGCACACCAAATCATAGAACATCCTTTAACAGTCAGCACTAGTACGCCAAGTCATAGGCCATCCATTAGCAGTCAGTAATAACACGCCAAGTCATAGGCTATCCTTTAACAGTCGGCACTAACACGCCAAGTCATAGGCCATCCTTTAGCAGTCAGCAATAATACAGCAAGTCATAGGCCAACCTTTAGCAGTCATCACTAACACGCCAAATCATAGGCCATCCTTTAGCAGTCAGTAATAACATGGCAAGTCAAAGGCCATCCTTTAACAGTCAGCAATAATACGGCAAGTTATAGGCCATCCTTTAGCAGTCAGTAATAACACGGCAAGTCATAGGCCATCCTTTAGCAGTCAGCAATTACACAGCAAGTCATAGGCCAGCCATTAGCAGTCAGCAATAAGTCAGCAAGTTATAGGCCAGCCTTTAGCAGTCAGCAATAACTTGGCAAGTCATACGCCATCCTTTAACAGTCCGCACTAACATGCCAAGTCCTAGGCCATCCTTTAACTGTCAGCACTAACACGCCAAGTCATAGGCCAGCCTTTAGCAGTCAGTAATAACACGGCAAGTCATAGGCCATCATTTAGCAGTCAGCAATAATACGGCAAGTTATATGCCATCTTTTAGCAGCCAGTAATAACATGGCAAGTCATAGGCCGTCCTTTAGCAGTCAGCACTAACACGCCAAGTCATAGGCCATCCTTTAACAGTCAGCAATAGTACGGCAAGTCATAGGCCATCCCTTAGCAGTCAGCAATAGCATGGCAAGTCATAGGACAGCCTTTAACAGTCAGCACTAACATGCCAAGTCATAGGCCATCCTTTAGCAGTTAGTAATAACATGCCAAGTCATAGGCTATACTTTAACAGTCAGCACTAACACACCAAGTCATAGGCCATCCTTTAACAGTCAGCACTAACACGCCAAGTCATAGACCATCCTTTAGCAGTGAGTAATAACATACCAAGTCAGAGGCTATCCTTTAACAGTCAGCACTAACATTCCTAGTCATAGGCCATCCTTTCGCAGTCAGGAATAATATGGAAAGTCATAGGCCAGCCTTTAGCAGTCAGCACTAACATGCCAAGTCATAGGCCATCCTTTAGCAGTCAGTAATAACACGGCAAGTTATAGGCCATCCTTTAGCAGTCAGCAATAACACAGCAAGTCATAGGACAGCCTTTAGCAGTCAGCAATAAGTCAGCAAGTTATAGGCCAGCCTTTAGCAGTCAGCAATAACTCGGCAAGTCGTAGGTCATCCTTTAGCAGTCAGCACTAACACGCCAAGTCATAGGCCATCCTTTAGCAGTCAGCACTAACACGCCAAGTCATAGGCCAGCCTTTAACTGTCAGCACTAACACGCCAAATCATAGGCCAGCCTTTAGCAGTCAGTAATAACAAGGCAAGTCATAGGCCATCCTTTAACAGTCAGCACTAACACACCAAGACATAGGCCATCCTTTAGCAGTCACTAACAACATGGCAAGTCACAGGCCATCGTTTAGCAGTCAGCAATAACACGTCAAGTCATAGGCCATCCTTGAACAGTCAGCAATAATACGGCAAGTCATAGGCCATCCTTTAGCAGTCAGTAATAACACGGCAAGTCATAGGCCATCCTTTAACAGTCAGCAATAATATGGCAAGTTATAGGCCATCCTTTAGCAGCCAGTAATAACATGGCAAGTCATAGGCCATTCTTTATCAGTCAGCAATAATACGGCAAGTCATAGGCCATCCTTTAGCAGTCAGTAATAACATGCCAAGTCATAGGCCATCCTTTAACAGTCAGCACTAACACACCAAGTCATAGGCCATCCTTTAACAGTCAGCACTAACACGCCAAGTCATAGACCATCCTTTAACAGTCAGCACTAACATGCCAAGTCATAGGCCATCCTTTAGCAGTCAGTAATAACATGCCAAGTCATAGGCTATCCTTTAACAGTCAGCACTAACGTGCCAAGTCATAGGCCATCCTTTTGCAGTCAGGAATAATATGGCAAGTCATAGGCCAGCCTTTAGCAGTCAGCACTAACATGCCAAGTCATAGGCCATCCTTTAGCAGTCAGTAATAACATGGCAAGTCATAGGCCATCCTTTAACAGTCAGCAATAATGCAGCAAGTCATAGGCCATCCTTTAGCAGTCAGCAATAATACAGCAAGTCATAGGCCATCCTTTAGCAGTCAGTAATAACACGGCAAGTCATAGGCCATCCTTTAGCAGTCAGCTATAACACAGCAAGTCATAGGCCAGCCTTTAGCAGTCAGCAATAACTCAGCAAGTCATAGGCCATCCTTTAGCAGTCAGCAATAACATGGCAAGTCATAGGTCATCCTTTAGCAGTCAGTAATAACATGGCAAGTCATAGACAGCCTTTAGCAGTCAGCAATAACTCGGCAAGTCATACGCCATCCTTTAGCAGTCAGCACTAACACGCCAAGTCATAGGCCATCCTTTAGCAGTCAGCAATAACACGCCAAGTCATAGGTCAACCTTTAACAGTCAGCACTAACACGCCAAGTCATAGGCCATCCTTTAACCATCAGTAATAACACGGGAAGTCATAGGCCATCCTTTAGCAGTCAGCAATAATATGGCAAATCATAGGCCATCCTTTAGCAGTCAGCACTGACACGCCAAGTCATAGGCCATCCTTTAGCAGTCAGCACTAACATGCCAAGTCATAGGCCATCCTTTAACAGTCAGCACTAACACGCCAAGTCATAGGCCATTTTTTAGCAGTCAGTAATAACATGGCAAGTCATAGGCCATCCTTTAGCAGTCAGCAATAACTCGGCAAGTCATAGGCCATCCTTTAGCAGTAAGCACTAACACGCCAAGTCATAGGCCATCCTTTAGCAGTCAGCACTAACACGCCAAGTCATAGGCCATCCTTTAACAGTCAGCACTAACATGCCAAGTCATAAGCCATCCTTTAGCAGTCAGTAATAACATGGCAAGTCATAGGCCATCCTTTAGCAGTCAGTAATAACACGCCAAGCCATAGGCCATCCTTTAGCAGTCAACAATAGCACACTAAGTCATAGGCCATCCTTTAGCAGACAGCATGTCCACCACCACAAACTAGACATTGCAGAAAAGTGGACTGAAAAGTTCATGTGATGTTTTTTGTCCCCACATCCCCTTCACTTAGGGAGAGCCCCTGCATTCTCCAGTTAATATAAGAACTTTTGAAACCAGTGCAGCTCTGGAAACATTATGCCATGACCCCAGAGACTGATGACTCATACACTTGGCAGTGGATAAGTTGGTGGTGATAGAATCATCAATGACGTATGAATTAACGGAAGAAGTAGAGGAAGATCTTAAGAGGCTTTGCTCAGGTAAGGTGGAAGTATTTCAGTGAACCAAACAACATGATAGTAGTACTTAGTGATGCATGCAAAAAGTATTTTTTCATTATTAATTGAAATGGTCCAATGTGTGTAAAGGCTGGTGACTTTAGATCCATTACAGAAAGGTGAAAATAGGAAGGTTTGACACAGTGACATGCCTGTCAGTCTCATTTCCTTTTCAGAACGCATTCTGGACATGATTCTGCATGATAGGCTAGCAGACTTATTGGATGTTAACTCTCTTCCCACTGTTTGACAGCAGGATGTGACATAGCAGAGGTCTTGACAGTTTGGTTTAGTTCTTTAATGTTTGAGATCGACATGAGTAATGTGGACATGCAATATCTAGACTTCAGCAAAGCCTATGATGGTGCGTTTCCTAGGGTCTAGTCATGAAGTCTAAACATGAAACTGTGACACAAACGGTATGGTGTTTAAAAAATTGGCAGATTTTGGAGAACTGCCAAGAGAAAAGCCAATACACTGTCAGAGGGGTCAGTGGTGCCTGTAGTGGTCTTATTTAGTATATCTATGTTATATATTGCTCTAGAGCATACCTGTCTGCATTTCAGTTCAAGAAATCTGGACAAAGCTTCAAATAATGGGGAAACAACGCCCCAAAAATAAAGACAGATTCTAAATGTATTTATTTTATTTATTTATTTTACATTTGTTGACTGGGAATGTCTGACTGAGCCGAAGCTCTTTCTCAGCAGACGCCCGTGGAGAAAAGCTCCAGTAAAGACATATAACATTTAGTAATTATTACAGATATTATACAAGTGGAATAGGCAATTAGCTAAGGCTAACAAGGCTAGCAGACTACAAGAGCATTTTGAGAGTATACAGATTACATTTCATCATCATACAAATATTATGTAAGTAGAAAAATGTTAAAAACAGCTAGATTACAGCCACAGCATTTTTAAAAGTAGTAGTTAGTATAAAAAAGCAACATAGGAGTGAAAATATATATTTTTTACAATTGAATCTAACAGGATACAGTAAATGTATAAGAGAGAGAGAAATACATTGATTAGCCGAGTGAAGTAGAGAGTTTGCAAGGAGGGTTTGAGCATTGGCAGATCCATTTCCTGTTGAAATATTCTTTTAGAGTTAGTTTAAATTGTTTGGGGTGCATGTGTGTTCGAATTTCGAGGGGAAGTTTGTTCCATTCAGTAGAGGGCTGGTAGCTGTATAAGTTACACCCTGCTTTAGATTTGGGCGTATAGATTTTTAAGACATCTTGGGAAGAGCTACGGAGGTTTCTTGAAGGATCATAGTGGGAGATGATAGAGTGTAAGGCTGGACAGAAGGATGGCTGCTAAAGAATTGCATGTATGGTTTGAAGCTGAGAGAGAAGGAGGAGGTGAGGCAGCTCAAGCCAGTTTATATATTTTAGAGAGAGACAGTGGTGAGACTGATAGGATTGTTGAGTTGAAAATCCATCTACTTTGTGGTACGTAGTCTGAAGTCTAGTGAGGAGGGAGGAGTTAAGGTTAGTAAGGATTTGTGAGCAATATGTTAAGCAGGGAAGAACATAGGCGTGAGTGAGAGCAATTCTTGCTTCCTGAGTGAGAATTTTTTTATTTCTATAAAGTAGACCTAATTTAAGATGGGTTTTCCTGACACAATTATTTATGTGGAGGTCGAATTTTAGTTGATCATCGATTGTGATACCAAGGAGTTTTGAGCTTGGTTCAACTACAATAGGAGTCTTGTTGAGTGACAGGATAGTAAAAGAGGTCGTTATGTGGTTGGATGTTTTAGGGAGGAAGAGTAGGAGTTTTGTTTTTCTAGGGTTGAGGATGAGTTGGATTTTCAGAGCCATGTTTCTATTGAGTTAAAGGATGACTGGGTAGCCGTTAAGAGTACAGAGGGAGAGTTAGCTATTGTTATAACTGTAGAGTCATTGGTGTATTGTATAATAGAGGAGAGTGGGCAGGAGGTATAGAGCAAGTTTGTGAAGATGTTGAATAGTAGTGGCCCTAAAATGGATCCTTGAGGGACACCCATTTGTATTTGAAGGGGAGTAGATAAAGCAGTATCCCATTTTACAGACTGGAATCTATCTTTTAGATAGCTTTCAAACCATGCCACTGTATCAGGGGAGAAGTTGATGTTAGACGGTTTGTTTAACAGTAGAGAGTGAGAGACAGTATCAAAACCCTTTGAGAGATTGAGGAAGAGACAGGAGATACATTTATGGTCATCTCTGGCCAGGGAGATAGTACTGAGAAAGGATAGAAGTGCAATATAGGTGCTATGTTTTGGTCAAAAACCATGTTGTGTAGGAGTAAGTAGGTTTTCCTGAGAGAGATGTTCCATGACTTGAGTATGTATGCATTTTTCTAGAACTTTTGACAGGGGGAGAGGATAGCAATAGGTCTGAAATTAGAGATTTCAGTGGAGTTACCTCCTTTGTGGATAGGTAGGGTGTAGAACTGTTTCCAGATAGATGGTACTTTGGATTCAGAGACTGAGCAGTTTATGATGATACAGATGGGAAAGGCAAGTGAGTGTGCAGCTGTCTGAAGAAAGTATGATGGGATGTTATCAACAAATACTGAGCATGGTTTCAGTTTGGAGAATAGGGTTCAGATGTATGTTGTGGAATTGGGCTTGAGGGAGAAGATTTTGGGATGGGTGGTTGTTGAGGAGGAAGCTGGGTTTATGGGGATCATTGTATTGGAGCTATTGGAGTTAGAGTTTTTTATATAGATTCAACAAAGTAAATATTGAAGGTGTTGGCAGTTTCTCCTGGTGTTTTTTCTGGGGTAGGGTTGGGTGAGGTAGGGTTTCCAGGATGAAGTATTTGATTGATAGCATTCCAGAATTTTTTTGGGGCAGATTTTAGTGTTGTAGGGGGGTTATAATAGAATAATTTTTTGTCTTTATTGATAAGCCTTTTGGCCAGGTTTCTTTGTTCTTTATATCTTTGTAGATCATTTAGGTATTTTGTTTGTAGCCATTTTTTGCAGGACGTATCTCTAGACTTCATGAGAGATCTTGTGTTTTTTGTTAGCCAAGGAGATATTGTTGCTTTTGTCCTAACTTTATGAGGTGGGGCTAATGAGTTTACAATATCCAGAAAAGTAGAGTTGAAAGCAATGCCAGCTTCATGTAGGGGGAGCTGAGTGAGGAAGTCCCAGCATACTCTAGATATGAGAGTGTTAAATGTTTCTGGGTTAAAATTGGAGAGATTATGTCTAGTAATATATCTGTGTGGTTTAGAGAGGTGGTTTGTATATTTTAGTACCTTTATGGGTGAGTAGTCACTCAGGAAATCAGGAAGGGTTTCCGGATTGTGATATTTGGAAGGAGCTGAGACAAGTATCCAATCAATGAGGGTATTTGTAGTGTGGGTGTTGTTAAAATGTGTTCACTTAGTAATTAGCTGAGTAAATCCATATAAATTAATATTGTGTGGGGATCATGGGTTGTTTAGGTTAAGCCAGTTGATATTTATGTCACCAAGGAAGATTGTTTCATTTGAGATGTTCGGGGAGAGAGAAGAGAGAATGTTTTCCAGTAGTGGAATATTTTCCCCTGGTTTTAAGCCGGTGGCTATTATCATGATTGTAGTGCAGTTGTTTAGTTTAAGGTTAACTGCCAGTATTTCTGCTGGGTGGAAAGATGGGATGGAATATGTAATGTGCGAAATAGTAAGATTGCTAGTATAGAGTATAGCAGCCCCCCCACCCTTTTTGTTTTTGCGGTCAAGGCGAATTATGTTATAGCCAGGGGGGAGGATATCATTATCTAGGATGTGGGGTTTAAGCCAGGTTTCTGTTACTGAGATGACATCTGGGGTATGATTGGCTATCCATGCATGAAACTGACTAACTGTGTTAAGAATGCTTTGGGTATTAGAATAGAAGGAGACTTGTTTTTGAGGAGCAGTATGGTGGGCTGGGGTGAGAGGGGTGTTTGGGATAGAGGTAAGGTTAGAGTGTGGACCTGGATTTGGGTGTATGCCACCTGCTGTTAGTATTGTAGTGGGGAAGCTTTTAATCTTTGACGTGAATGGGTAGTATCTAATAAGCTTTGTCTTGTTTTTTGAAGATGGGGAGTAAGAAGGAGATATTTTTATTTTAGGGAGTTGATTGTTAGAGGGTAAGATAGAGGGAGAGATGGTGACAATATAGTTTGAGTAAGGCTGATCCTTTGGGAGTGGGTTGGTGGGATGTTTATGGAAGGAGGGTAAAGGTGCATAGGGTGCAATGAGATGAAGTAAGAGGATTAGCTGAAATAGCAGAAGGTTGGTGAGCAATACATAGTGAAAATCAGATATAGAAATAAGTTTGAAGATGGAGTAGGTAGAGAAGGGGGGAGAAGTTTGGTGAGGTAGTGGTATGTGAGATTAGAGTTTGAGTGGGAGTAGCTGATTTGTAAGAGGCTGGGACATTAGGGTTTAGTGGATGAATGGAGGTGGAAGAGGGTGAGTGTTTGGAGAGAAGGCATTTAAAGTAGGAGTGTGGGGTGTGGGAGTGGGAGGGGACTTTATTCCTGAGGGAAGATGATAGGTAGTTGTAAGGGGGGGGTGTTTATTTGGACTATAAGCATAGGAGCACTGGGGCCGTGTGGGAATTGGATGCAGGGTAAGGGAGCAGAGTGAGCCTGTAGGGTGAACAGAGTGGGCAGAGCAAAGGAAGTGAGTACATCAGAAAAAGTATCAGTAACTGTAGTTTAATAACTAAAAGCAAGAAGGTTTTTAACTATATTGTAAGGGAAAGTAGTGTAGGCAACTTATGTGGGGTTTTTTTTAGCAAGGCGGGAGAGGGAATTTAACAGTTATAGAAAAAGGGAGCAGGAATAGAAATATCTACCAGCTTTTGGTAAAAAACTTCGGGAGATTAATGTTGTACTAGCTTTTACGTTAGTAAGTTCTGTCACCTAATGGCAAAAGGAGACAGCAAACAGAAGAGATGAGCTAATCATCTTATGTTGCAATTTATTATGTTAAGTATTGCTCTTATAAACTTTATAAAGTTGCTAGAATAACAAGATTTGTGTTAGCATGCATTTTTTGAAGAATATGTTTTTGTTGTCTTTCGGCTTTTCCCGGTTAGGGGTTGTCACAGCGGAACTCCGGTCCGCTAATGATTGGCAGTAGATTTTGATGAACGCCGAGGTGCCAGCTCGACGTTCAACCTTCAACGAAGGCACGCCCATTTACGTAAGTCTTTCGAGCACTCACCCAACCGCGGGGAGGACATGCCGACTCCACACAGAAGGCACTCCCCACACTCCAACCGAGAATCGAATGGGAGAACCTCTTGATGTGAGGCAACAACGCCACCACTGTACCACCGCGGATTACTCATTTTCTGAAGAATATGAAGTCTGAAATTCAAATGTATCTATGTAATTATCTAGTGACTTCAGTCCTTGGTAATTTCCCAGAAAACCTGAAATATTATGAGGAACAGACCATAAGTATGAGGCAAAATCTGGACTTTCTGTGAAAATCTGGACAGTTGAGAGCTCTACCTACAGTTAGACATCAACATCTTCTCATATGCTAACAGTACAAAGGTTGTTGTTATAATCATGGAGGACTGAGTCAAAATCCATAAAGACTTTCTTTGATCTGCAGGGTTATTTTTGGGTGAGCCATGATGTAAAAAATTAAAAATGTATGCTCTCATGGAAGTGTTAATTCTTAATGTGGTGTGTAACATTTAATATTTAAAATAAGCAGGTAAATCTAATCAAAAAATTGGACTTGCAAAGTTCACCTAGTCAATATCTAGTAACAGAAAACACACACAGCTGCTAAGATATAGGACTACCTGCTTGTTTAGCATTCAAGCATACAAAATATTACGTCAAATGATATATATTTGGAAAATGTGAAAGGGACTAAAAACACCTGTTTCTTAATGATACACATAGACATGTATATAACATTCCTTTAAAGTCTCTTCTGTGATGAATATGGCGCATTGCACATGGAGATTGCATTCTCTAATAGGTAGAAGTTTATTTTCAACTGAACTACTGCTATAAGATCCTATTAGTGTTTAAAGTATTTATTTGTATCGGTTACAAAGCTGAAATATTATGGCAAGGATTCATAATTTTTTTAATGCATTTTGCATTACAAATTATTGCAATCAGCAGCACACAGGCTGTATGAAATTTACAGATCTAGGCTGCATAGGCAAAAAAGGGGAAAATAACACAATATATAGTCCATTCAAATGATTGTATAATATTATTGAAATGAGGATCCTCATAAAAGTGAGGTACGTGGATTATGCAAACTCTGACATGAAACACATCAGAGTGATTCAGACAAATACAAAGCAGGCACTGTGGACGATGATGCAAACTTATCCTGAACACCTGAGATTCATACGTCAGCAGAAGTACAAGGAGTATCACCAGGTAACCATGTGAAATGTTGTGACCTACTAGAATGGGTCCCAAAATATGAACGCTGAATATACAAAAGATTGGACTTATAAGTCTGAGATGCTGTTTCTCAAAATATTCCCTTTTCTCCAATGTATGGTCATCTCAGAGTTGGTATGTATAATTCTGAGGGGTGTGGGGAGTTGCCCCCACATGGAAATGCAGGAAGGGCTTGCCCACCTGCCAAAAAAAGCTTAAAAGAGAAGACCAATTTTTCATATTTGGTCTTCTGTGTTTCCAGTCTAGTTTTTTTTCAGCTTGTTGGCTCTCTGCATTTCAAGTGCTGACATTTCAATGAGGAGCTGTATCATCAACTACAGCAGAACACTGTACCTCCATGAGCACTATCAGAAATATTGTACACCACACGATATACTACAGACATTGCCATATGATATACTACAGACATTGCCACATGATATACTGCAGACATCGCCACATGATATACTGCAGACATCGCCACATGATAGACTGCAGACATTGTCACATGATATACTGCAGACGTCGCCACAAGATATACTGCAGACGTCGCCACAAGATATACTGCAGACGTCACCACAAGATATACTACAGACATCCTCATCACGGTATACTACAGACATCCTCATCACGATATACTCCAGACATCCTCACTTCTACAGTACATACTATCAATGGCTTGTGTATCACCACCTCACTGACTACTGCCATGTGAACAGGGAGACCATATGAGACGTACTCAAACTCTCAACCACAAGTGGAATTGAGAAGTTTTGTGAATTGCTGTTCTCAGAGGACAGAGACATATGTGTTGCATTAACCGTATTAGTTACAGGGATTTTTCAATGATCTACTGGAGATGCTTTAAAGATATTGCAGATGTCTAACCTATATCAGTCCCTTGACATCATGTTTCCTCATATGGATGAGTATATCTGGATTGGACCTACCACTCCCTCAACTGCTGGGTGGAGTCTAAGCCAAGGGCCTTATATGTGTTGAGTCTGTGGGCTACTCAAGAAGTTCCCATGGTAAGCACATAATGGTGCACATTCATCCCATAGCACTGGATCATGTGTGGGGCCTTCTCACAGTGTGTTCTAATCAGCACTGATACAGATAAGAGAATTACAGAACTTATACACAGTTATCATGCAGGCAGGAAGAAAGCCACACATAAATTCATAACCGTATGTTGAAACCCATGCCAGATATGCCATAGAGTCCTGGATGATGACTCCTAAGCACAACCCTCCCCCCACAGGACATGGCAGAGGTGGTGTACAACACAACCTATGTGAAAACACAGAATGTTATGGAAATCATGTTCAGAAAACTCAAAGGATGCTTCTATTCCATGAACATGAAAGGTAGTTTGTATTGCAATGTCGACCTAATACCTGCAGTAAACTCTTTGTAGCATGTGCCATATTGCACCATATGGCACTATTGGGACAGGTGGTGCAGCAGGAAAATATCCAACCAGGACCCTTAGTGACCACTTACCCATCTTCACTCACCGACTCACCCAAAGTCTACATCGCACTCATAATTACATCACTATCCGTGACCAAAAAAACTTTAACCCAACAGCCTTTTCAAACTCCCTAAAAGCAATAAACTGGAACACTCTAAAAACATTATCTCTAGATAATGCAGTTGCCCACTTCAATTCAACATTCTTGAAAGTAATAGACTCCCAAGCTCCCTAAGGACAAAGAGGATAAAAATTAAAACTGCCCTTTGGCTTACCAAAAACACACTATCAACCATGCGGCACAGAGATAAAGTCTGGGCATATTACCAGAAAAACAAGAGTCCCCTACTCCATAATGAATACAAAATACTTCGCAATAAAGTAAAAAAGCTCATCATCTCAGATCGACAAAATTATTTCACCATACTCCAAAATAATAATAAAACAAACCCTCAAAAATTCTGGAAAGGTATCTCTACTCTCCTTAACCCCAGCAAACCAGTCACCCCCACACCAGACACTAATGCTCCTGACTTAGACTTAGCTACTCAATTTAACTCTTTTTTCATTGAATCTATTTCCAAATTAACCTCTGCATTCTCAAACACCACCACAATCTCCAATACACCCCTACCTTCTCCTGCTAACACTCTTCCCTGCACAATTACCTCTCCCTCATTACCATCTACTAACTCCCTATCCTCCACTCCGTCTCCTAGTCTGACTTCCTCAACATCCTCATCTCCTCTAAATACCCCCCTTCCCACTCTCCTTTATTCTCATTAAAACCTATACCCACTTCTACTATAAAGAAACTCCTTTTGAAACTGAAACCATGCACTAATGCTCCTGATAACATCCCTTCTTACTTTCTCAGTAAAGCTGCTGAAGCAATTGCCTACCCCATTAGCATTCTAATCAACCACTCCATCCAAGAATGTATAGTACCTCAAATCTGGAAAAAGGCCTTTATCATACCTTTACATAAAGGTGGCAACAATAACAATGTTACTAATTTTCGCCCCATCGCCATCTTGTCTCCCATCTCCAAACTCCTAGAAAAATGTATCCAACTTCAAATCCTACCACATCTCTTAGATAATCACCTACTAACCCCTACACAACATGGATTCAGACCAAATCATAGCACTATGACAGCCCTCCTCTCCTTCCTTGAAACTGTAAATAAAGCTCGCGACTCTGGCCAGATTGTTTTTACCCTTCTTCTTGACCTCTCTAAGGCCTTTGACACAATCTCACACAGCCTGCTTTTAACTAAACTCTCACAACTTAACCTCTCTCCCTCCTCTTTAAAGTGGTTCTCCAGTTACTTATCTGATAGATATCAAGCAGTAAAATGGAAAAAGGCCACATCCTCATTTCTTAATACCCCTACCGGAGTTCCCCAAGGCTCCATACTGGGTCCCCTTCTCTTTAATGTATTTATAAATGATTTACGCAACTCTATCCCATTCTCAAACATCATCCAATATGCAGATGATTCTACTATTATCTGCTCTGCCACATCCATCCCCACACTGCTAAAGCTTACTCAAGATGCCTTCTCAACCACTGAGCAATGGATGAGAAATAATCACCTAGGACTCAATGCCTCTAAAACCAAACTAATGCTATTTACCCCCTCTAAAGTCACTTCCTTCAATATAAACACTTTCTCTATTACTAGTCAAAATAACTCACCTCTAGAACTGGTGATAGAGACCAAGTTACTTGGGGTCCAAATTGATAACCAGCTCAAATTTAAATCCCACCTTCAACTAAATATCAAAAAAAAACATCAAAAACTAGGTATGCTCTACCGACAAAACCATTACCTTACACCTGCCACTAAAATCACTCTTTCTACTTCCTTTCTTATCCCCTCCCTTCTCTATGGAGCTCCACTCCTAACTAATCTACAGTCCTCTCTAATAACGCAACTTTCCTCTTGCTATAACAAAATCGCCAAAGTCGCTACCAGTCACAAATCCTCCACCCACCACTGTTCCTCTCTCCAAAAACTAAAATGGCTAGAACTACCCAATCACCTCACCTACACTCAACTAAGTCTTGCACACAAGCTCATTTTCAACCCCTCCCTCTGTCCCTCCCTTTCTACTGCTTTTAAAATGCACCTACCTGATAGAGTATTAAGGTCTAACAATCAAAATCTACTAGAAATCTACATACCAACTCGTCCCCCAGGAAAAAATCTTCTATCCTATAGCCTAGCACGCCTCTGGAACTCCCTACCACCATCCATTCGCACAACCTGCAACCACTTCATTTTCACAAAATCTCTCCATTCACATCTAGTATCTCAGTGGGAATGCTCATGGTCGCACCCCACATAACTAACATTGGCAATCTGCATCTTCCTTCCTTCTCCTGCTTACACCACAAATGTACTATTATTTTCCCCTAACTCCTATATTATTATTATTATTTCCTATGGTATTTCCTAAAATTCACTTGACTGCACCTCCTAATGTGTATGCTTCCTAATATATCATGTCTTTTCAGTATTTACTTTGCAACATTCCTCTCTTAGTCTGTATCATATGTAAGTTTCATCACAACTCTGTATTACCTCTAATGTTTCATGTACTACTGCAATTGTTTGAATCTTACTTTTTGTATAATAACTTACTGTAACCTAGATTATGTGGAGCTTTTCTCCCCAGGACTCCATTGAAAATTGGTTCTTTTTGGCCCAATGGACTATCCTGGTAAACCAACTGCAAATAAATAAATAAATAAATTAGAGCGAAGGAACCAGCAGCAGAACAGTAGCGTTTCGAGTTCGGGGCTGCGAAGACATCAACAGTGCCCCAGGTGAGGCACAGGCAGAAACAATACCTTGTGACACCGGCAAAGGCATCAACAGTGCCCCAGGTGAGGCACAGGCAGAAACAATACCTTGTGACACTGGCAAAGACATCAACAGTGCCCCAGGTGAGGCACAGGCAGGAACAATACCTTGTGACACTGGCAAAGACATCAACAGTGCCCCAGGTGAGGCACAGGCAGACACAATACCTTGTGACACTGGCAAAGACATCAGCAGTGCCCCAGGTGAGGCACAGGCAGGAACAATACATTGTGACACTGGCAAAGACATCAACAGTGCCCCAGGTGAGGCACAGGCAGACACAATACCTTGTGACACTGGCAAAGACATCAACAGTGCCCCAGGTGAGGCACAGGCAGACACAATACCTTGTGACACTGGCAAAGACATCAACAGTGCCCCAGGTGAGGCACAGGCAGACACAATACCTTGTGACACTGGCAAAGACATCAACAGTGCCCCAGGTGAGGCACAGGCAGGAACAATACATTGTGACACCGGCAAAGAGACAGTGTTTTTTGCTTAACCATGGGCCATAAGATTAGATGTGTGTGAATGGGCAAAGTATAACCCCCAGCACTGTCATCATAACATGTGGAGACCCCCAGCACTATCATCATCACATGTTGGAGACCCCCAGCACTGTCATTATCACATGTTGGAGACCCCCAGCACTATCATCATCACATGTTGGAGACCCCCAGCACTGTCATTATCACATGTTGGAGACCCCCAGCACTGTCATCATCACATGTTGGAGATATAGATATATCCACCATGTGATGATGACAGTGCTGGGGGTCATTCTGTGCCCATTCACACACATCCAATGGAATCTGCCACACTGTTATTGATATCTCCAACATGTCATGATGATAGTGCTGGGAGTCATTCTGTCTCCATTCACACACATCCAGTGAAATCTGCCACACTGTTATTGATATCTCCAACATGTGATGATGACAGTGTTTGGGATCCTTCTGTGTCCATTCACACACATCTAGTGGAATCTACCACACTGTTATAGATATCTCCAACATGTGGTGATGACAGTGTTGGGGTCATTCTGTGCCCATTCACACACATCCAATGGAATCTGCCACACTAAGAGCAAATAATACCCCTAGCAGAGTGGTAGCAGTCCCCATGGTTTACACTGACCACTGGCCCTGGTGTAGTTGTTGCAGTCACCATGGCTTACACTGTCTACTAAACCTAGTGGAGAGGTAACAGTACCCTTGGCTTACACCAGCTCATGCCCTTGGTGGTATGGTGGCAGTCACCCAGGCTTACACTGTCCATGTCCCTGGTGGTGTGGCAGCAGTCTATTTGGCTTACACCATCCTCTGCCCCTTGTGGACTGATAGGAGTCACCGTAGCTTACACCAAACGATACCCCTAGTGAAGTGGAAGCTTTCAAACTGACTTATACAAGCCATTACCTCTAGTGGAGTGATAAAAATGTCCTTGGTTTACATGGGTTGATGTCCCTGTTGGAGTGGTAGCAGTCACCATGGCTTACAGTAGCTGGTCCCTGTTGGAGTGGTAGCAGTCATCATGGCTTACAGTGGCTGATGACCCTGTTTGGAGTGGTAGCAGTCACCATGGCTTACAGTGGCTGATGTCCATATTGGAGTGGTAGCAGTCACCATGGCTTACAGTGGCTGATGTTCCTGTTGGAGTGGTAGCAGTCACTATGGCTTACAGGGACTGATGACCCAGGTGGAGTCATAGCAGTCACCATGGCTTATAGTGGCTGATGACCCAGGTTGAGTGGTAGCAGTCACCATGGCTTACAGTGGCTGATGACCCAGGTGGAGTGGTAGCAGTCATCATGGCGTACAGTGGCTGATGACCCAGGTGGAGTGATAGCAGTCACCATGGCTTACAGTGGCTGATGACCCAGGTGAGTGGTAGCAGTCACTATGGCTTACAGTGGCTGATGACCATGTTGGAGTGGTAGCAGCCACCATGGCTTACAATGGCTGATGTCCCTGTTGGAGTGGTAGCAGTCACCATGGCTTACAGTGGCTGATGTCCCTGTTGGAGTGGTAGCAGTCACCATGGCTTACAGGGAATGATGACCCAGGTGGAGTCATAGCAGTCACTATGGCGTATAGTGGCTTATGACCCAGGTGGAGTGGTAGCAGTCACCATGGCTTACAGTGGCTGATAACCCAGGTGGAGTGGTAGCAGTCACCATGGCTTACAGTGGCTGATGACCCAGGTGGAGTGATAGCAGTCACCATGGCTCACAGTGGCTGATGACCCAGGTGGAGTGGTAGCAGTCACCGTGGCTTACAATGGCTGATGTCCCTGTTGGAGTGGTAGCAGTCACCATGGCTTACACTAGCTGATGCCCCTGTTGGAGTGGTGGCAGTCACCATGGCTTACAGTGGCTGATGACCCAGGTGGAGTGGTAGCAGTCACCATGGCTTACAGCTGCTGATATCCCTGTTAGACTGGTAGCAGTCACCATGGCTTACAGTGTCTGTTGCATATGATTCATATCTTCAGGAATTAATTCAGAAGATGATACAAGAATTATACTCTAGGTTATGATGCATCAGTGTGGACTACTCTCAGATATCTTTACACCTGGAATCCCATGCCTTGAAAATCTAGTTTGTAGTACATTGATCACAATTGTGCTTGTAGCACCAGCTAAGTTTGTAGTAATAAGAATGATTGAGCAACAGTACAGATTAATTCATTACAGCTGAATGTGCCTCCAGGTATTTCTGCAGTTAACTCCTACTGACGCTTCTAGGTGTCAGATATTGCTTGTTCATATTTACATTAATAATTCCAAAACCATGCTACATACAAAGTATCAGAAGATTTCACCTTAAAGCGCAGATGATGGCAAACACAATTGTATTGATATTTATCCTCTGTCTAATGCAGCTAAAGATCTATTGAATATTATTGTATACTGTTTATCTGTATTGTTATAATTTTCATATTTCTCTAAATATCTCAAAATTCAGACAACACAGGCAAAACTGCATAGCCTCTCATGAAAGCTCACAACTGTATTAAAATCCTGATGGCAATGTCTTGCTGGAATAGTTACTGAGATATTAGCTGTTTATACAATATTACAAAATTAATATTCACTGCCTTTGTTTTGGCTTATAAAATCTAGTTTAAAAGCACTGAACTGAATGACTGCCACTGCTGTAAAGATTAATGTATCCTGAACATTTGCCATTTACAATTTTCTAGTAACACTTATGGTTCTAGAGATATGAATATTTGAACTGTAAGGTGATAACTTCATTTTTAAAGGCTCAAGCCACATCCAGTGGGAGGTAAAGGTACAAGCTCAAAAGAGCTGTACTGGAGGGAATGAGTTAAACAAACATTGTCTTGATACTGAATCTGTTCCCGTTGTAGTCCATTTTCTCCCTTAAATTAAATAAGAAGTCATCTCTTGTCTTGGGAGATTATGATAAACATTATAATGGTTACAATTTTGAAAATCTTAATGTATTTATACTGATATTATTGACCTGTACAACAAATCATATCAAACGTTCTTTCTAAGTCTGAGTCGTGTTGTTGCCAACATCTTTCCTTTCAGACAAGGGCACTACACTAGCCTTAATCATCAAGCCTTTTATATATGCAGTTACTTCCATCCTTGAATAAACATTACTGCAGTATTTACTTTTTCACAGCTAGTTTCTATTCTAACCCCCCCTCAGAAATATTTCTCAAAGCATTAGTATTTCTGAATCATTCACAGTAACCTGCTAAAACATTTTAATCGTACATCACATATCACGCAACTTTGAAATTATCCAGTTAATTTCCAGTTTGCCAGACATCAAAATTTCTTGCTGCTTCAACAGGTATGACTGTTTTTGTGCATCTCTTATAGGCGTTTGTTTCCTGATTTATACACTGCCACTATGCCACACTTGTGTAATCATGGCATTGTCTGCAGTCTTGGCAATGCCTTGTACAAACAGCCATATACTCACTAATAACTTGTGGTCTGTTCACATTTTCCAGTAGAAATATTAATGGGACTTTTCACAACCATATAATAATTATCTCTTTTTATTAAACAACATACATTTTTTTGGCATTCTGTAATGGTTCTTTATCAATAAGCAACCAATGTATGTTCTTGCAGAATGATTGTTCCACTTCCATTCTGGCTGGCATCTATTTGTTTTTTTACTGGTCTCTTCACATGAAAAAACCTTTGTGGTCACCCCTGTCATTACTTATTGAAGCATTTCCAAAGTACTTTCTTGCTTCAGATTTTATCTTCCCTCTAGATCTTATTCCATTATCTTCCTTAGTGCCGAACTATGCACAATAAACTTTAAACATGCTGCATCATACAAAAAATCTCATGACAGCTTATTTGTGGAGGCCTTTGCACTACTGATATAACTTTCTTGTGTTCTGCTTTCTTTGAAGGCTTTACTAATTTCCTGATTTTTCTATCTCTTAAAGGATACAGCCTTTATCAATCCCCCTGCAACTGCTTCTGTGATTAATCTCTGATGGTACTACATCCAACATTGAACTTCACTGTACCCTTCAAAGTTATACTGTGATAGCTACTGTAATCGTTATACAGTGTAAATATTGGATCCCTACTAAATTCTTGGGACTCAGTAAGTGCTAATAAAAAGGCCAAAATACAGTAGAAGAGCACTTATTGAGCAACACTTTTATTTTTTAAACTTACTTTTTGTAGGGGAGCAAACTCACCTGCAATCCTTGATGAGGAAGGGGTAAGCCCCCTCAAACTTACGTAGCTATACAATTTCTGACAACACCATATCTTGGAGAAAAGGAAATATGAAAAATGCAGTCTCAGTCATTCCACCACTCTGCATTGAGAATTTAAATGGTTACCATTTATATTTGTCATCTCTTGGTGACATTGTATTTATAATTTCTTCTGGTTGCAGAAGACCGTACTGTACCATGTGTTATCTTGTATTCCTTAAGTTGTATGTTGTTTAATACTGGTCTGCTCTTTGAGCTTGGGTCATAGCAATAAGCATCAACAAACCATACTACCTACCTATCACATAGTAATAAATAAGCAAAATTAATAGTTTTGTTCAGCTTGAAATTATTTTTATAATCTCTTCAGTAAGTGACTCTATTTAGCAGAATACATTTGTTTAGTCTGACTCCCACACAACTATGTCAGCAAAAATATTTAGAGTATCATTAAGTCTGTTGATTATCTGTGTAGTTGTTCTCTAAAAATCTTCAAGTGTTAACATCACACCAAAAGGAAGTTTGAGAAGATTGTATCCTCTCAATTGAGAAATGTATATTATCTCATTGGATAACTTGAATGCACAACTTGAAAATTTCTTAGTCCAACTTAAAGTGTATTGGTTATGTTTGGAAATGTCTTTGTTTTACAGCTAATTTCATATCCCGTTCTGGTCCGCAGAACAAAGTTTCAAGTCATTTTACAAGAAAAAATAGTGTGCTGTTTGTTTTACTTTATTTACTCAGTTTTTTTATATAACCAAACTCACAAAATAGTGTCACTGTAGGTATTGAGAAATGAGTAATATGCAACAGCAAAGCATTCTGGGAGATTTACCTCTTTAGAGGGCAGTTTCTTATTTAGACTGTTATTTCACATTAACTTGTTTTAAATTTCAATGTAAAGTGTTCAAGAACTGTATGACAACTTTCATTTCTAGAAAGTAAGAAACTACTAATGGTGTATTTAGCTTGGAAATACAGTAGCCTATACACTGATTTAGGCAGTAAGCCATTGTGGGCTTAGTGTTTTATTACATCATGGCAAGGAGTTTCAGCTCTGAGAAAAAAAATATGGGGGGCATCCTTAGCAACAAAATAAAATGCAAAAACAGCAAACATTTTGCAACAGAAACTGTATGATTTGGAATTGTATGTGGTAAGGAGGCCATGCCTCACTCTAAAGACTTATTGCCCACACTTACTTCAGAACATGACCAAGACACTTTATTAGTCAATATTCCTGATTAACATCAAGCGCAGAGAAATAATTTGCTTCTGCCATATTAAGCATCACTTCTTCGCCTACCTACATTGAAAAGTGTTCTCTTTTTATAGTTTTTCTTAGATCTCATGGAGGAATGCAAATATGAATCTGATCTCCTTTCAGAGCATAAATTATTGTTTTTATGCAGTCAGCAGGCTCAACTTCATTTTATAAGTTCATAGGTAAGTACTAGGCTAGCTATCTTTGTGAGCCATTTGAAGCCCTCTGTTATACCATCTGTCTGGAACGGAGGCTTGCTTTTCCTGTTTCTATTGCTACACATTGTCAGAAAGGGACCTCCAATTTGGTCCATTTATGATCAAGCCTGTGATGCACATAGTAAGAGAAAGACACCCAGAGTAGAATCAAACCACCAACAAGTCTACACGCCACAAGTCAGTACATCACGAAAGAAGCTATTTCATTCTTGGATTCCTTCCCTATTAACTATGTAATCCCTAAATTAAATTGGTAGAACCTGCCACTGAAAACACCATGCAAAACGCATGGCACCATGAAGATAAATGGTCATAATGGCATATTCCATGGAGCTACAGAACCTGGTGTAGAGGTTGTTGAAAAATTATATGGAGCTGCTTACTGTGATGAATTTGAAGTCTTTTTAAGACACTCAGTCTTGCTGGCTGGATTCTGCTGAAATCAAAGTCTGGTTATATTTGCATTCACAGTCTGTTGCATACAGAAACTTGCAGAATATACACTGTTGAGAGAATACACTTTGCAGCATCAACTTAGAGCAGTAACAAATAACTTTTTATAATAAACCAGACGGAGTAATGTTGCAGCTTAAAGTACTGTCCCATGTAGTACAGATGATGTGAGAGATATAACATTTACCTAAGGACAAATGTGTCCCTACCAATACCCCTAACATAACTGGATTAATATAGCTCTTTATATACAATTTTAGTCATGTACACACGTATACATTTCCTCTTGGTATTCTATTTTGGAGAATTGCTCATCCTGTAGAAACAATACTGATTGTTGCAGATTCTGACGCAAACTGCTGACTTGATATTATTTTTCAGCTTTTCTGACAGCGTGAATATCCTGTTTTTTTGTCTTTAAATACAGAAAAATATGTTTTTTAAGGAAACACATTATATACATGTCCTGTTGTCCATTCTTTTTATATGCAGAAAAACATGTTGTTTAAGGAAACATATTGTGTCCATTCTTTTTATATGCAGAAAAACATGTTTTTAAGGAAACACATTGTCACAGTGTTCTTTGAAAGCAGATTTTACATTTTTGCTCTTGTATACATCCTGTTTTTAAGTCTGTAAGGAAAAAAATGTCCGTTCAGCAGATTCCTTATTTTCCAAGCCATGGTTATTTAGTATGGATGCTGATCACATATTACTAAACTCTGTTTCTGCATTTAAGCAAGCTTTATTTTATACCTTATTTATGTTACATATTTGTAACATAATTACTTTCAACCTTAGAACCCTGTTGGGCATAATCTTACAGTTGTTATCCCTCTGTTTTTCTGCAAACAATTGGTCACTCAGAAGAAGGTCTAGGAAGACTGGTACTTTGAGGTCCTGCCAGCAAATACAGATATGGGTCAGTTATTTTGTGGTGGGTTCTGTAGAGAATGGAGCAGGCATCCTATTGTACAATAATGCATACTACATTACCAGGCATTTGGCACTAGATGTAAAAGGGCTGTGAAATTTTAATGCATTTGAATTGAAAAGTAATATTTATTAACACCTACTATCATGCAGCTATTAAGTTCAATACACAGACTGTCAAAGGTTCTGGATGGAAACACATTATTTAATAAACTAGTATCATGATACAGAATGTCTCAACATATACAGAAAGAGTCAACCATGTGAACAGATATAAGCCCTTTTATGTTTTCTAAAATAGAAAAAACATACAAGGTTTAAAGCTGTCATGACCATGATAGAAACCATACACACATTTTCAATGTAAAATGAGTAAACAAGTGCAGATGGATAAATAACTCAAAACATTTTGCATGCTATTATCTTGACATGGTTTATATGTTCACTCTCAACATGCTTATCTCCAACTATGTCCCATGCAAGTACCGGGTACATAAATTTCATTCAAGGTTGTATGATTAGAAGAACAATTTTCCAACTATTTGCTAAGCTCTAATGAATGTTAATAAAAGTTAAGCTGTTCTTTGTATGAGAAATAACTATGTAAAATCACTACAGTAGTTTTAAGCTAGACGTTTTATAAAACGAGCATTAAATAAATATATACCTACTACAGCTTCCCCCTTTGATGTTATAATGTGTCACACTCCAAGAGTCCAAGATTATTTTGAATTATATCATTGTCAAACATATAAGCACTGGGATGTATTTCTTTGGGTATAACACCATACTGGCATGCCATGTATAACAACCACTGCATGTGTACTTTTTCTCACAAAGCAGTGTATTAGCAGATTTTTTATAGCAGAATATGCACAAGCTATAAAAAGTATGATTATAAAAGTAATTAAACTTTGCATTATACTGGTGCCATATTTCCAAGCATATTATCCAACCACCCTAACAAGTTCCAACCAGACTCAGTTTTAATGCTCTTAATGGCCAATTGTTCCATAAACTCAGCCACATTTTCTTGTTCATTTTGAAAGTCTGAAACAAAAGTACAGCACTATTTTCTAATCAGATGGCCAACTCTGCCCTTTGAGGCCAGTGCGTAATCAAGAGCTATTCAGTTTTGTAAGGCGGTAGCTTGGACTTCAGTCAGTTCTTTGTTTGCCATGGGAAGATGTTCTGATGTCTTATTAGCCATTTCAGTTAATGTAAGGGATAACTGATTCCCTTCATGCACAAACATTGGAATGTGCCCCATTTAGCATCATGGGGAACAAATTCACAAACTTAGCAGTTGGAAACATTTAGGCCAGTGGTATATTGATGCAACAATCAAAAAAAAGTTTTTTTTTTCTCATGTTGATCAGAAGTAGTAGAAGGAGGAGGAGACTTGGTGATGTCAACAGAAGGAGGCGTACCTCTCGGAAGGAGGAGGAGACTTGGTGATGTTAACAGAAGGAGGCATACCTCAGAAGGAGGAGGAGACTTGGTGATGTCAACAGAAGGAGGCGTACCTCTCAGAAGGAGGAGGAGACTTGTGATGTCAACAGAAGGAGGCGTACCTCTCAGAAGGAGGAGGAGACTTGTGATGTCAACAGAAGGAGGCGTACCTCTCAGAAGGAGGAGGAGACTTGGTGACATCAACAGAAGGAGGTGTACCTCTCAGAAGGAGGAGGAGACTTGGTGATGTCAAAAGAAGGAGGCGTACCTCTCAACTGTACAGATTTTCACAAAGTCCAGAATTTTGTCTTATATTTTTGGTCCATTTTTCATAAAATTTTGGTGTTCTAGAAAATGATTGAAGATTTAAGTCAGAAAATAATGACAGACATTTGCATTTCAGACTTCATATCCTTCAGAAAATTCATGCTAATGCAAAACCTATTATTCTATTTACTTTCTAAGTTTATAAGAGAGATTGTTTAAAAATTGTCCCTATTTTTGGATCTTTGTCTCACCATTATTTATGACTTTATCTAGATATCTTGCTCGAAGGAGGTGAGATGCCATTTTTAGTTGACTCAGGAGATGTCAAGCAGGTTTTCTTGCAATATGAAGCATTGCCCCAAGTCTGTATTCTGGTACACTTTACTGCAGTATAAGTAGTTAGGAGGATAAGATGAGGTCCCTTCCACTGCAGCTCCAAGGAAGATTTGTGTTGGAACACCATCACATAGACTCAGTCACATAGCCATAAGTCATGAAAGGGAACTGTTGCAGGTTGGGGAAAGGGCCTCCTTAATGCATTTATAAAAGTCTTTAAGATAGAAACAAGTTTTGAATAACAGTTCAGCAAAGCTTCAAAAGCAAATGCCAGTTCACAGTTTCGCATTACTGGGGAAGATGGCATTCTCATGGGATGACCCATAAGAATTTCATGAGGACTTACTTTTACGAGTATTGTTTACAGTTCTTTCCATACACCTCAGAGCCAGAGGAAAACATCTATTTTAGCCCTGTTTCACTATAAACTTTGCTAATTCTGATTTTAAGACTTTGTTTAGACCATTCAACAATACCAGATGAATGTAGGTGATGGGGACAATGTAACTGCAAATACATTTTTAACACTTAATACCATTTCTTAACAATTTCAGCATAAAAATGAGTACTTCTATTTGATTTAATATTGTGAGGTACACTAAACCTAAAAATACATTATTTTAGAAATGTCTTCACTACTGTTTCAGTATCACACTTAGCACATGGATAGGCTTCCACCCATACAAAAAAACACACACAATAACCAAAATATATGAAAATGAATGTAGCACATTTTCTCATCTGGAGAAAATCAATTTGAAAATGTATGAAAGGTCCCCAAGGTGGGGGTAATGTAGAAGTATTTTTACAGAAGATGCAATATTATGTGATAAATAGGTCCCACAATTATTTACATAATATGGCTAACTAGAGACCGAGAAAGAAAAGCAAACTAACACCCCTGAATAAAATGAAACAGTCCGTGCTTACCAGAGTGACTCGGGAAGTGGTGTGCCCTTACCAAGCAGAGTAGCACCGCCAAAGGTGACACCCCTGAATAAAATGAAACAGTCCGTGCTTACCAGAGTGACTCGGGAAGTGGTGTGCCCTTACCAAACAGAGTAGCATGGCCAAAGGTGACACCCCTGAATAAAATGAAACAGTCCGTGCTTACCAGAGTGACTCGGGAAGTGGTGTGCCCTTACCAAGCAGAGTAGCACCGCCAAAGGTGACACCCCTGAATAAAATGAAACAGTCCGTGCTTACCAGAGTGACTCGGGAAGTGGTGTGCCCTTACCAAGCAGAGTAGCACCGCCAAAGGTGACACCCCTGAATAAAATGAAACAGTCCGTGCTTACCAGAGTGACTCAGGAAGTGGTGTGCCCTTACCAAACAGAGTAGCATGGCCAAAGGTGACACTCCTGAATAAAATGAAACAGTCCGTGCTTACCAGAGTGACTCGGGAAGTGGTGTGCCCTTACCAAGCAGAGTAGCACCGCCAAAGGTGACACCCCTAAATAAAATGAAACAGTCCGTGCTTACCAGAGTGACTCGGGAAGTGGTGTGCCCTTACCAAGCAGAGTAGCACCGCCAAAGGTGCCAGTATCCTACCATCAGGGTGTGTTCATATTAAACTGTCATGCTTTTTACAACACACACACTGATCCACCTCTTTTTCTCAGTCTCTGAAGCTTCATTCTGTAAAATAATCAAATCATTTAAATTACAAGGATTGTCAACCTTTGTAGATGCTGCCTGATAAAAACAAAATATTTAGTGACCGTCACATCCAAACTAGTAGCTTTCTTGACTACATAATCTGTTAACTGGTTACCTCTCACAGTGACAGTGCCTCTGCTAACAGGTTACTTCTCACAGTGATAGTGCCACTGCTAACCGGTTACCTCTCACAGTGACAGTGCCTCTGCTAACTGGTTATCTTTCACAGTGACAGTGCCTCTGCTAACTGGTTACCTCTCACAGTGACAGTGCCTCTGCTAAACAGTTACCTCTCACAGTGACAGTGTCTCTGCTAACCGGTTACCTCTCACAGTGACAGTGCCTCTGCTAACCGGTTACCGCTCACAATGACAGTGCCTCTGCTAACCGGTTACCTCTCACAGTGACAGTGCCTCTGCTAACCGGTTACTTCTCACAGTGACAGTGCCTCTGCTAACCGGTTACCTCTCTCACAGTGACAGTGCCTCTACTAATTGGTTACCTCTGACAGTGACAGTGCCTCTGCTAACTGGTTACCTCTCACAGTGACAGTGCCTCTTCTAACTTGTTACCTCTCACAGTGACAGTGCCTCTTCTAACTGGTTACCTCTCACAGTGACAGTGCCTCTGCTAACCGGTTACCTCTCACAGTGACAGTGCCTCTGCTAACCGGTTACCACTCACAGTGACAGTGCCTCTGCTAACCAGTTACCTCTCACAATGACAGTGCCTCTGCTAACCGGTTACTTCTCACAGTGACAGTGCCTCTGCTAACCAGTTACCTCTCTCACAGTGACAGTACCTCTGCTAACTGGTTACCTCTCACAGTGACAGTGCCTCTTCTAACTGGTTACCTCTTACAGTGACAGTGCCTCTTCTAACTGGTTACCTCTCACAGTGACAGTGCCTCTTCTAACTGGTTACCTCTCACAGTGACAGTGCCTCTGCTAACTGGTTACCTCTCACAGTGACAGTGCCTCTGCTAACTGGTTACGTCTCACAGTGACAGTGCCTCTGCTAACTAGTTACGTCTCACAATGACAGTGCATCTGCTAACCTGCTAATAGAGAGATGAAAAGTGAGCAAGCAAGTGAGAGTAGTAGTGCTGAAATTGAATTCATCCATAAGTCTTGTTGAGTACCTTCGTGAGGTGGACCCTGTTTTTCACAAAATCTCACCAAGGTGACATTGATATATATAGACTGTATATACCATATGTCATGGATGGAAGTAAGGCAAAAACAATAAAAGATAGCTGGTATACAAGACCCAGAATAAAAAAATTGCCCAATCCTGGTAGGCGCACTGGTGCCAGGACTGGAAAAAATGACAATGTAGGATCCTCAAAGTACGGAAACATTCCTACAATAGGGCCAGGCCAGGCCCAGGAGGAAGATAGCCCCCCTGTTGAAGAAGGAAGTAGCAGTCCACAAAAATCACAAAAACTGATTGGCCAAAGAAGAGCCATAAAGACGATAAAGTGGACGATTGCGGATAAGAAAGAAATTATGTATTGTTACTATTATGCAAAAAGTCCAGAATTTCCAGATACAAGATATACGAAATGATTAAGAGAGAAATTAGAGGAAAGAAAAATACTTCCGCAGGAAAAACTGTCAGAAGCTTCAAATAAAAATTTGCATTCATTAATACAACAGATTTTTGAAAAACAGTATATAGATCAAGAAACTTTGATCTGTTTGGAAAAAGAAGCATCTGAGAAAGTGCGAAAATATAAACAACAAAACCTAGAGATATTTTAAAAATATAAAAAATAGATATGGACATGGGAAAGAGAGAGATTTGATTTGGTGCAATATTTATGCAAAAGAGAAAGCCAAGTTAACTAATATAGAGAAGGCAGTCCCAAAGTTATTTGAAGAGAAATACAGGCAAAAGCATCCAGATATGGAATATTTCACAATAAAAAATTAATATCACAATGATGGAATGTGGAAAAGAAGATTAGTAAAGCAGAAGTTAAAGAAATAGAAGTTGAAGTTATGGAGTGCCTGCGAAGTGAAGGATTTAATGTAGAAGGTGTAACACAGACTACATCACAGCATGATGGAGTGAGTCCCCAGAATAAGGAAACGCAAGAAGATCAGGAGACTTGAAGAAGAAATATAGACATGAGAAAGGGAAAGAGATTTAATATGGTGTAATATTTATGTAAAGGAGAAAGCAAAACTAACTAATACAAAAAGAGCAGCACCAAAGATATTTGAAGAAAAATATAAGGAAAGGAATCCGGATATGGAAAACTTTACAATACAAAAAATAAGGAGATTAAGCAGAAAGGTGGAAAAAGGGATTAGTAGTGGAGAAGTCAAAGAAATAGAAATTGAGGTAATTGGCAAAGAGAAGGATTCAGTGTAGAAAATCAAATGCAGAAAGCACCGCAACAGGATAGAGCAATGGATATCCAAATTAAGGGGAAACCAGTGGAACAGGAAGGAATTGGTCAGGTGCCATATCAAGATATTTTGGAGCCTTCCACAGTAAATCAGTATAAACATTCACTTGAAGCTAGACAGCAAGGGAAGGAACAGGAAACTGTGGAAACTCTGATGCAGTCAATGCTGAGGAGTGATAGGCCAGTGAGTTCCCATATGACAGAGCAATGGATGACATCGGATGAAATTGAAGAGAATGTGCCACAAGAAGATGCTACAGAACTTTCTATAGAATACCTGCAGGAAATGGAAAACAATGGACGTGCTCTTAGTTTGGAAGAAAAGGAGTTAAGAGAAGAGTTGCTCGATTTAATAGACAAAGACAGATATATCAAGATCAATGAGAGAAATAGACTGCAGAAGGTCAATAAAAACCCCAAAAGTCAGAAGCTTAATAAAACAAATGAACACAGTAATTAGGACTATCCATAGAGATCTATGTGATATAACTGTGCAGCTAAATTAATAACTGATAAAGTTATACCACAAGAACACAGGGTAGTGAGGGAAAGGAAGGGGAGAAATCGAATACCATCATGGGCAGATCATGCTACTAAACCTGGCTGACTTCTTTGAGGCAGTCAATAGACAGGTCATAGTCAAGGGAAAGGTGGTTCACACAGCCTACCTTGACCTCGCCAAGGCTTTCGACACCATTCCCCACTCAGTTATTACAGAAAAACTCACCAGCCTGAACATAAACCCTTACGTCACAAGATGGGTTGCCAACTGGCTTACAGACAGAACTCACACGGTAAGAATAGCACGCTCCAGGTTCGACTCTAAACCAGTCACAAGTGGTGTCCCACAAGGCTTGGTCCTGGGACCCCTACTGTTCGGCATATACTTCTCAGAAGTACAGGCAAACACAGGAGGACTATGGCTAACCAAGTTTGCTGATGATTGCAAACTGGGAACCATAATTGACTCTCCAGCTAACACGGACATCCTCCAAAAGGGCCTTACTGAGACAGACACCTGGTGTCAAAGTCATGGCCTCAAGCTAAATGACAAAAAATGCATAGTCATCCTGTTTAGGGAAAATAAAACACCCACAAATTACCACATAAGTGGCAGCCCCCTTAATACAGAAGAGGTAATAAGAGATCTGGGGACCCAGGTAGATAGTAATCTCTCCTTTGACAATCATATTGCCAAAGTAGTTAGGAAATCCTTCTATGTGGCCCATCTAATTATTAAAGGGTTCACATCTAGAAATAAAGAGGTTATAGTGCCCCTCTACTCATCCTTCATTAGACCCATCATAGAGTACAATGCCCCATTTGGATGTACCTCACAAGACACTTCCAACAGCTGGAAAGACCACAAAAGTACCTCACCAAGAGGATTACTGGTCTCAAACATATGTCCTATGCAGCCTGACTGAACAAACTCCATCTATACTCAGTGGCATATCACTTACTCAGAGGTAATCTCTGCCTGACTTACAAAGTCATGTCCAACTCAGAATTGATGGACATGCTCCACCTAAAGAAATCCAAGTCACTGCGAGCCATGTGCTCTAGTGAGCTAAACCTCACCACAACAATAAATAGAACATGCTGGAGGGATAGATTCCTTTCACAGAGACTCCCCATGCTTTGGAACAAAATTCCTAACTACATTAGGCAGAGCCCCTCACTAACACTCTTCAAATGAAACCTTGATGAGTGGATGGGTAACAGAAAATACACCTCTGGGATCACTTCATTGGCTCTGCTTAACAGAGGATAAATTAATTAATCAATTGGGGGTGAAAGCCGACATACTCTGGCTAGGCTTATAAATGCCCTCGGGCAGATAGCCTAGTACCTACCTATGAACCTAAGTATCGAACAGAGAAAACTACAAAGCAGCTAAGACAAGAAGTGTCACTGTTAGAAGTTTATATAAGAAGGAACAGACCAACAAAAATAGTAAGAAAGATAGAGGTTATAAAAGCAATGTGCAGTATTAGAACAGACCATGTGCAATTGCAAATAAACTAAAAATTTCAGCATAGGTGGAAAGACTTAGAAGATACACAGATAAATATAAAGGAAAAGTACAAAATAAGCAATTTATTGATGATCCAAAAAACATTATAGAGAACTGGGAAATAAGATAAAAGGAACTGAAAGCACAAAAAAAAAAGAAGAAATAAATGCATTTTGGAGAAGTATCTGTGAAGATCCTGTGGAACATAACAAAGATGCTAAATGGATAGAAGTAGTAAAAGAAAGAATAAAAAGTTTAAAGGTACAGGATATGAAATGGGATGAAGTAACAGCCAGAGAGATTGTAACAAAGTTAATAAAAGCCTCTAACTGGAAAACCCCAGGCTCAGATGCAGTACCTAACAATTGGATGAAAGTATTAACATCTTTGCATGAGGATTTAGCCATGAGTAAGAACTATTTATATGTGCACCCCAAACACATACCGCACTGATTAACAACAGGAAAAAAAACAATGCTCTTAAGAGTGAACCTAAAAACTACCACAAAAATTATAGACCAATAACTTGTCTTCCAACGACGTATAAATTATACATGGGAATTGATGCCGACTTTATAGTCATTTAGAAGAAAACTCAGTTATGGCAGTTGAACAAAAGGGCAATAAAAGAAAATCATATGGAACAAAGGATCATTTGTTGTTAAATAAAGTAATAGTGGAGAACTGTAAAAAGGGGAATAATCTAAGTATGGCATGGAGTGACTACAAAAAAACATTTGATATATCTCACATTAATGGATAAAAGAGTGCTTAAAAATGTGTAAGATACACCCTACACTGACTACATTACAGTAACCATGAAACAATGGCAGACCACTTTGCAATTAAGCCATGATAAAGGACAGATTATTATTCCAGGGATAAAAATTCAAAAGAGGATATTCTAGGGTGACTCTGTCACCATTGCTGTTCTGCCTTTCCATTAACCCATTAAGCTGTCTACTTAACAGCTTAGGCCATGGCTACAATTTGGCTCCTAGAAAACAACAAAGTCTGACTTCTCATCTTCTCTTTGCCGATGATTTAAAACCGTATAGCTCATCAGACAAGGAATTGAAAGCACAACTGCAGGTTGTCAAAACTTTTCCAGATGATATTGGAATGTCATTTGGTCTTGTTAAATGTGCAAAAGCAACCTTTAAAAAAGGAAAACTGCAGCGCCAGAAAAACATCAGTTTGGGATAAGAATGTGATATAAAACAACCTGAGCAAGAGGGAGTGTATAAATACTTGGGAATGGATGAAGGATCAGCAACAAAATATGAACAAATGTGAATAAAACTCAGTAAGGAATACTTTAGAAGACTTAAATTAATCCTGAGAACAGCATTGCCATCTAGGAACAAGATCCAATCTATAAATCAGTTTCCTCTTCCTGTCCTAATGTACAGTTTTGGAGTGATTGACTGGCCCCAAAAAGTGTTGGATAGATTGGATATTAAAACAAGAAGGATGCTTCATGCTTACCAAAAGATTTATAAAATTCAGAGTATACCAAGATTATATATTCCCCTCTCTGAAGGATGGATGGGCCTCCTTGAAATTGATTACATGTATAGATTATAGATCTGCAATCGTGGGACTCCACACATATCTACTGACCCCACAAGATCCAAATGTAGTGAAAGTTTTGAAACATGAGGAGAATAAATAAGATGACTTTTCTGCTTAATTTAGCAGAAGCATATTGACGCCAAGCAGGAATGGAAATCAAACAAGAAATAGATAAAAAAACAGGCAGCAACTGAATGTGCCAAAAAACAAAAGAAAGAATATAAGGTGAAGGACCAGATGAGAAGGCAAGAAATGTGGAAAAAGAATAAATATAGTTGCAAGTATAGAAAACTTCTGGAAGATCCTCATGTTGATCAAGAACAAACACAGGAATGGTTAAGGAGAGGTGAATTCACATCAAGAAATGAAAGGTTAATATTGGCAGCCCAAGATAGTGGGCTACATACACACTGGTTTACAAAGTCCATTGAACATGTGGGAGAAACAAACAAATGTAGGTTTTGTAAAACAGAATTGGAAACAGTCACACACCTTGTTGCTGGTTATGACAGACTAATGGCAGAAGGACTGTATACTGAAAGGCATTATAATGTTGCAAGACTGTTGCACTGGGGATTATGTAAACATTATGGTATGAAGTAGCTGAAAAACACTGGAAACGAGCCACAAAACACCATAGAAAATGAAGTCTACATCACATGAGATTGAAACAATACTAATTTAATGAACTTTACTCATACTTTGACTTAGGAATGGGGTCCATTAATGTCATGGTATTAGAAACCCAGAAGACTTGGAGAAATTAAAAAAATTGCCTCTGCTAACCAGCTACCTCTCACAGTGGCAGTGCCTCTGCTAACTGGTTACCTACAGTGCCTCTGCTAACCTGTTACCTCTCTCACAATGACAGTGCCTCTACTAACTGGTTACCTCTCACAGTGAGAGTGCCTTGACTAACTGGTTACCTCTCACAGTGACAGTTCCTCTGCTAACTGGTTACCTAACCAGTGACAGTGCCTCTGCTAACTGGTTACCTACAGTGCTTCTGCTAACCTGTTACCTCTCTCACAATGACAGTGCATCTGCTAACCGGTTACCTCTCACAGTGACAGTGCCTCTGTTAACCGCTTACCTCTCACAGTGACAGTGCCTCTGCTAACTGGTTACCTAACCAGTGACAGTGCCTCTGCTAACCTGTTACCTCTCTCACAATGACAGTGCATCTGCTAACCGGTTACCTCTCACAGTGACAGTGCCTCTGCTAACCGCTTACCTCTCACAGTGACAGTGCCTCTGCTAACTAGTTACCTGTTACAGTGACAGTACCTCTGCTAACTGGTTACCTGCAGTGCCTCCACTAACCGGTTACCTCTCACAGTGACAGTGCCTCTGCTAACTGGTTACCTCTGACAGTGACAGTGTCTCTGCTAACTGGTTACCTCTGACAGTGACAGTGCCTCTGCTAACTGGTTACCTCTCACAGTGACAGTGCCTCTGCTAACTGGTTACCTGTCACAGTGACAGTGCCTCTGCTAACTGGTTACCTTTCACAGTGATAGTGCCTCTGATAACTGGTTACCTCTCACAGAGACAGTGCCTCTGCTAACTGGTTACCTCTAATAGTGCCTTCTTTTATATGAGCTTGCACTTTAACTACAGCTAAAGCCTTTGGTAACAGCATCTAATAAGTCTTTTACAAATGTTCCATTTCTTATTTCAGTACCTGCTGATGTTAAAAATCCTCTCTGTCACCACAATTCCCCAAAGTCATGGGCTACCCTGAAACTATAACAGCTATCAGTATAAATGTCCACAATGTTATCTTTAGATATTTTACTGACTTTGGTTAATGCAATCAATTCAGCAACCTGTGCAGAGGTAAAGCCTTTCTATTCTTTCCTGACAGAATACTGTATGTTTATTACATATAGCAATGTCTGCAGTCAGGTTTCCATTTCCATCTCTCCAGATGATCCATCCACAAACAATTCCATTTCTGAATTGCCCATTGGAGTATCTCTCAGATTGGGTCAAGGATAAAGCACATGGTTAGTCATAATTTTACAATCATGTGATTCACCATCTCCTCTCATAGGCAGGAGGGATGCCAGCTTCAATACCTGTCATCCCTCAATGTTGATTGAAAGGTTAGAAATATGCAACAAATCGTATTTGCTTAACTTGGCAGCTGAAATATATGGTGTCTTAGATTTTAGCAACAGTACAGATACTACATGGGGAACTGTAACTGTAAGTTTATGTCCTAGGACCAATGCTGCAGATATTCTACCATCAGTGCAGCTGTACATTTGTGTCCTGGGACCAATGCTGCAGATGTTTTGCCATCAGTGCAGGTGTATATTTGTGTCCTGTGACCAATGCTGCAGATTGTTCTAGCATCAGTGCAGCTGTAAGTTTGTGTCCTGGGACCAATGCTGCAGATTGTTGTACCATCAGTGCAGCTGTACATTTGTGTCCTGGGACCAATGCTGCAGATTGTTGTACCATCAGTGCAGCTGTACATTTGTGTTCTGGGACCAATGCTGCAGATGTTCTACCATCAGTGCAACTGTATGTTTGTCTCCTGTGACCAATGCTGCAGATTGTCGTATCATCAGTGCAGTTGTATGTTTGTGTCTTGGGACCAATGCTGCAGATGTTCTACCATCAGTGCAGTGGTACGTTTGTGTCCTGGGACCATTGCTGCAGATTGTTCTACCATCAGTGCAGCTGTACATTTGTATCCTGGGACTAATGCCACAGATTGTTCTACCATCAGTGCAGCTGTATGTTTTTGTACTGGGGCCAATGCTGCAGATTGTTCTATCATCAGTGCAGCTGTACCTTTGTGTTCTGGGACTAATGCCACAGATTGTTCTAGCATCAGTGCAGTGGTATGTTTGTGTCCTAGGACCAATGCAGCAGATGTTCTACCATCAATGCAGCTGTATGTTTGTGTCCTGGGACCAATGTTGCAGATTATTATACCATCAGTGCAGCTGTACATTTGTGTCCTGGGACCATAGGTTTATAGGTTCATAGGTGTGCACTAGGCTAATGGCCCTGGAGCCTTTGCAAAAGTAGCCCATAGGATTACCCTGGCATCATGCCACTCGGCATTAGTTCCCACTGCCTCTGTTAAATAGAGCCACTGGAGTGATCCCTGGGGTGTATTTTGTATTTCTCATCCACTCATCAAGGTTTCTCTTGAAGCTGGCCAGTGAGGTGCTCTGTTTGACATGTATGGGAAGTCTATTCCATAGCATGGGCAGTCTCTGGGTTATGAACCTGTCTCTCCAGCATGTTCTGTTGATTGTGGTAATGAGGTTGAGGTCTCTGGAGTGTGTGGTGTGGAGAGATTGGGATTTCTGTAGATGTAGAATTTCTAACAGAGCTGGGTCAGACATGGCTTTGTAAGTCAAGCAGAGATCACCTCTAAGTAGGCGATATGAGACAGAGAATAGTTGGAGGGTTTTGAGTCCTTCTATATAGGACAACTGTTTAAGGCCTAGGATCATCTTTGTCAGGTATTTTTGTGGTCTCTCCAGTTGTAGGTGTCTAGTGAGATACATGCCAAATGGGGCATTGTACTCGATGACTGGCCTAATGAGGGAAGAATAGAGAGAGAGAGAGACAATGACCTCTTTCTTCCTGGATGGAAAACCCTTAGTAATGAGATGTGCCACACAGAAGGACTTTCTGGCCATAGTGGCAATGTGGTGGCCAAAAGAGAGGTTGCTGTCAACCTGTGTTCCCAGATCTCTTATAATGCCTTCTGTGTTCAGTGGACTCCCATCGATGTGGTAATTCATGGGAAATGAGTTTTTCCCAAAGGGGATGACGACACATTTTTTTGGCATTGAGCTTAAGGCCATGGTTCTGACAGTAGTCATTGGTCTCAGTGAGGCCTTTCTGCAGGATGTCAACATAATTTGGGGAGTTAATAATAGCTCCCAACTTGCAATCGTTTGTGAACTTTGTCAGCCAGAGTCCCTTCATCTTGGCCTGGACTTCAGAGAAGTAGATACCAAACAGGAGAGGGCCCAGGACTGAATCCTGTGGGACTCCACTCATGACTGGTCGGCAGTCTGATTTGGAGTCAGCTACTTTCACATTGTGGGTTCTATCTGTGAGCTAGTTCACAACTCATCTAGTTCTATAGGGGTTGAAGCCTAGCTTAGTGAGTTTTTCTATGATTCCTGACTGGGAATGGTATCAAAGGCCTTGGCTAGATCAAGGTAGGCTGTATGAACCACCTTGCCTTCATCCACAGCTCTAGTGACTGACTCAAAGAAGTTGACCAAGTTGAGCAGGCATGATCTACCCTTCACAAAACCAAACTGTATGGGATCCAGAGTTTGGAGATTCCCTATATCCTTGTTTATTAGGTCCATGATGATGCATTCCATAGCTTTGCATATCAGACTGGTCAGGCTAATGGGGCGATAGTTCCCAGAGTCTGTAGTCACTCCTATGTGGAGAGGGATGACTGTAGCAGTGTGCTATTCGGTAGAGACAAAGCCTGAGGTGAAGCTGTGATTGAACAGGGCATACAGGTGTGGTATCAGTTCACTCTGTAGTTCATGTAGAACACAGCCAGGAATATTGTCAGGTCCCATAGAAGCTGCATTCATGGCCTTAGACAGTGCTGTTTTAACCTGTGCAGCAGTAATACTGGGTGTCTGGTAATATACTGGTATTGTGATTGGCCCTTTGGGGGGGTTGAAGTTGGCACTGAATCTGTCAGCCAGTATATTGGCAATATCTGTTTGCTCAGCATAGGAGGTACCATTGTGCAGTAGCTCAGAGCAAATCTGGGTATTGCCATGGAGATTCTTTACATAACTATAGAAGGCCTTGTAATTGTCTTTACTATCTGCTGAAATTCTGTTTTCATAGCTAGCTTTAGAGGAGCTGATGAGGGATCTCAACCTTTTGTTGAGGCTGATAAGGGAGTTTTTTCAGTCTTGGGACTTCACCTTATTTTGCATCAGTTTCTTCCTTCTGTTGTAGAGTATGTTTATGGCAGGGGACCACTAGATTGGCTTCATTTTTTTGGAAGAGTACATCTTGGTTCTATTGGGTATGGCGAGATCCATGCATTTGTGTACATGTTCATACAGTGCATGATTTAGCAGTCATGCAACTATTCTACATTTGCATGGGTGCCTTGAAGTTAGCCATCTCTGTTTTTAGGAACCCAAAGTTAGCTTTGGAGAAGTTTTCATGGTGGTTACTATTGCGGGGGGGGGGGTGAATTTCCAAGGTGATGATTAGTTTGTGATTGGATCTAACCAGGGAGGAGTTGACTATTCGTGCAGAGCAACGGTCGCCGATGTTAGTCATGACCAGGTTAAGGATGTTGCTCCCTCTAGAGGTGGTAAGAACGAGCTGGTCCAGGGCATTGGAATTAATGCATTCCAGGGAATGTGGGGCAAGTGTATTGGTACATGAGTAGTTTACCCAGTTAATGGAGGGGTAGTTGAAGTCGCCCAGTATGAGAGTTTTAGGTTGGACCCTAATATTCTCCTGGGTGCTTAGGAAAGTGGAGTGTGAGTCCTGGGACATGGTTTGGTACCTACAGCAGGTTACAACCTGAATTGCTGTCTTACCCATTGTTAGCAGTATCTGAAGTATCTCTGAAGTGTTATGTTGGGCTACCAGTCTGGAGATGTGCGCATCCTTTATAAATATGGAAACACCTTCACCTTTGGAGCTTTGGTCCAAGTTCTGGGGCTGAAAAGTGTGGAATGAGTTACAGCCTGGTAGTGCAGGGGTGCTTTCTGCTGCTTTGAACAAGGTGTCTGTTACAGCACAAATGAAAATATTCTCTATTTTAAGGAGTGCTTCGAGTGTGGGCATTTTGAGATCTAGACCTCTAGCCTTGAGCAGCATGGCCCTAAGATTGCATTTGTTTGCAGCTGTTATGGTGGTAATTTGGTCTTTGGAACACTGCCTAAAAAAGGCACTATAGGGGTGGCAAGAGCCTTGGGCAGTATCCAGAACCACAGGGTAACAGATGCTAGCCATCTCTGGCAAAGCATCGAGGTCTGTCAGTCATGTCATCCCAGGCAGGCAGATACTGGAGCCCTGGAATGACACCAGAAACTTAGTCAATTGCTGAAATCAATCATTTTCTGCTTGTACTGTGGTATCATACTAGGTGATGGTAGAATGATGATCAGGGCTTCGGTCATACACGCCTGGGCTACATAATCCAAGAGCTCCTCCATGTCTCTTTTTATGTAGTCCAGGTAGGTATGTCTCAGGTTATTCACAGCCACATGTACAAAGACATATTTGTACCTGTTGTTGAGGGACCTGAGTGCATGTATTATGTGGTGGATCCTGGCACCTGACAGGCAGCTGACTGTTACTTTCTCCTTATTCAACCTAGTGAGTGGGACATCAGTGTGGCTCACTATCGAGTCACCTATGACTAGAGTGTTGACCATGCTGTTTGGATTAGTGGCTTTGGTTGAGTGGCGCACTGTTTAGGAGAGTTATGTGTGTCATAATTAGTGTTGTGTTGTGGTGGTCAAGTGCATTTCTGCCTTGGAGGCCTCTGCTGTTTGTGTAGATTTTTATTATGAGCCTCCATGAAGGTGGGTTTGTGATTTGTGTTTTTATGTGAAGGCAGTGCTGATGTGTATTCTGGAGGGCTATGTATTCCATGTGATGTGGTGCAAGTGTTGACCTTTTCCTCTTGACCAGCTATTCTGGTCTTGGCTAGAGAGTGAGTGGCTTTCACTTTGGATATATAAGTGCATCTCTCGCAAGTCTGAGTGTTGGTAGGTAGGGGAGAGGGTTGTCAGTGTACATGGGCATCCTGAGGCAATGTAGCAACTGCCTCACGTTCTTCACATTAATAGACGAAAGCACAGGAAACTGACATTTAGACATTCCTGGAGGGGTGGGCATTAATAATATATACTAGAGCCATTTGTTTGTATAATGTTTAGTGCTGGTAGTACGTTTGTGTGCTACAATAATTGCTACAAGAAGTCTGGTAAAGTGCTAGACTTATAAACTAGTAAAAGTGCAGGACAGAAGAGAAGTAGCAGATCTAACGGAAAAATTGAAGAGCAGACATTTTGGCATCACTCAGAAGCTTACAAACAGTCCTGGATACAGGAAATCTGTATCTAGACTACACTACTTACAGGAAAGTCAGGAAACAAGCACAAACATTGGTTTTTAAACCAGAAAGTTGAAACAGATGGAAAAACTGCCCAAACGGCCAGTAAACTACAATTTCTTGGTCGGAAACCACTCCTCTTGTGCTGCAGGTTGTTCTACCATCAGTGCAGGTGTACCTTTATGTCCTGGGACCAATGCTGCAGGTGGTTCTACCATCAGTACAGCTGTAGATTTGTGTCCTGGCACTAATGTTGCAGATTGTTCTGCCATCAGTGCAGGTGTACATTTCTGTCTTGGGACCAATGCTGCAGGTGGTTTTACCTTCAGTACAGCTGTATATTTGTGTTCTGGTACCGATGCTGCAGATTGTTCTACCATCAGTGCAGCTGTAAGTTTTTGCACTGGGACCAATGCTGCAGATTGTTCTATCATCAGTGCAGCTGTACATTTGTGTCCTGGGACCAATGCTGCAGATTGTTCTACTATCAGTGCAGCTGTATGTTTGTGTCCTGGGATCAATGCTGCAGATTGTTCTACTATCAGTGCAGCTGTACATTTGTGTCCTGGGACTAATGCCACAGATTGTTCTAGTATCAGTGCAGTGGTACGTTTGTGTCCTAGGAGCAATGCGGTAGATGTTCTACCATGGTGCACCTGTACGTTTGTGTCCTGGGACCAATGCTGCAGATTGTTCTACCATCAGTGCAGCTGTAAGTTTTTGCACTGGGATCAATGCTGCAGATTGTTCTACTATCAGTGCAGCTGTACGTTTGTGTCCTGGGACTAATGCCACAGATTGTTCTACTATCAGTGCAGCTGTACGTTTGTGTCCTGGGATCAATGCTGCAGATCGTTCTACTATCAGTGCAGCTGTACGTTTGTGTCCTGGGACTAATGCCACAGATTGTTCTAGCATCAGTGCAGTGGTATGTTTGTGTCCTAGGACCAATGCGGTAGATGTTCTACCATGGTGCACCTGTACGTTTGTGTCCTGGCACCAATGCTGCAGATTGTTCTGCCATCAGTGCAGGTGTACATTTCTGTCCTGGGACCAATGCTGCAGGTGGTTTTACCTTCAGTACAGCTGTACATTTGTGTCCTGGCACCGATGCTGCAGATTGTTCTACCATCAGTGCAGCTGTAAGTTTTTGCACTGGGACCAATGCTGCAGATTGTTCTAGCATCAGTGCAGTGGTACGTTTGTGTCCTAGGACCAATGCGGTAGATGTTCTACCATGGTGCACCTGTACGTTTGTGTCCTGGGACCAATGCTGCAGATTATTATACCATCAGTGCAGCTGCTGCTACTGCCTACAGTCAGCCTAACAATCCTCTGTCCACTGAGTCTAACAATGAACTGTAATATGCAATAGGAATAAATGCATTACCGTGTTTTTACTAGTACACCTGCTGCATATCCCCAGTTTCATAACAGAACAAAGTAAAAGGTTTCTTACAACGTGGAAGTCCAAAGGCTTGGGCCGTAGCGAGGACTTGTTTTAACAAAGTAAAAGCATTGTCTTCCTTTTCTTTCTAGGGCAATGGCTGTCATGTGTCTTGTTTGTACCCATGTCCCTCATCGATAGGGGTAGTTGGTGTTTATCACATACTCGCTCTGGAAATTACACCCATCTAACCAAAGCCAATTGATGCAACTCGGGATTAACATGGCCAGGCTTGAAAGGGCTGTAAGGACACAAGTCTACTGATCTCCTATGAACATATCAGTCGAAGGTCTACCAATGTCTGCAAAATTGGGTACTCATTGTCTAAAGTATCCAGCCAAACCTAAAAAGGCTTGCAGCTGCTTTTGAGTAACAGGACAAGGTGCCTTTATGATAGCCTGAACACATGAAGGCAGCAGATGCCTCTCCCCATGAGATATTAAGTGTCCTAAAAGCTTTACCTTAGGTGACCACAACTGAAGTTTTTCCTTTGACACTTTGTGTCCCTTTTTTTGCTAATTCAGTCAGTAAATGTATGGTGCCCTGCTGACAATGTTTTAATATTTCTTATGGTATAAGTATTTCATCTACATATTGTACCAATATAGATTTGCATGGAAACCAGACGTCTTCAAGCTCCTCCTTTACAATTTGTGAAAAGATTGAGGGACTATTGACAAACCCTTGTGGCAGTCATGGCCATGTATATTGAATTCTCCCTTATGTGAAGGCAAATAACTGGCTACCTGGATGAACAGGGATGGAAAAGAAAGCTGAGCATAAATCTACTACAGAAAAGTAAGTAGCCCACAGTGGTATGTTGCTCAATATGGTTGCTGGATTTGGTACTACAGGGTATGATGGGAGGAGAACCTGAGTAACTACTCAAGTCCTGTACAAACCTTTGTGTGTCTCTGCCTGGCTTTTCTAACTGGAACAAATGAGGGTATTACAGCAACTATTTGTTTTTGCTATAATTTCTTGCTGAAGCAGAGATTCAATTACAGGTTTGATTCCTTTAGTTTTAAAGGATACTGTGCTATATGAGAAAGTGATTTCACAGGATCCATACATATTTTTACAGATATGGCAGATTATACCAGACTTGCGTCATTCGAATGTTTTGGCCCACAAAATGTCAAGAACCTGGTGTCAATGTTAAGTCTGTTGTCTGCACTCGAATATAGCTCTTCTGTTCTTTCCTCAGTAACTCTAAGTACAGTGATCACTTCTTCTTCAGATTTGGCTGGTACATCTAAATAAGTATACAATGCAAAATATATTACATTGTAATTTACAAAGCAGAGCCCTACCCATTAAGTTTGCTAGAGCCGAGGTGCTTAATAGAAAGGTATGCTTATTTTGAATTGGTCCTAAATAGACCAGGATAGCTTTAAATACAGAGAAAAACAATGGAAGTGTTAGTGATACCCACTGCTGACACTTTTTCAGGTGATAATGGAATTTTGTCCTGGTCACTTATTTTCAACACAGATTGAGTCGTATAAGTGTCATTCAGAAATGTGACACCTTTTTATCCTATTTTTAACTTAACAAAAGGTCCTTCTTAGTCTATTTGCATTAACATTCTTATGTGTATCTCATATTTTCCCCACAAATGTTGCCAGTACATTCCTCCTGACATTTGTTGCCACTCTGGGGGTATGGGTGGTAGAAAAACACTGGAACGATTTTGATTTTGCCACTGCTGTATTTGCTGTATTTGCTGTATTTGCTGTATTTGCTGTATTTGCTGTATTTGCTGTATTTGCTGTTGCTGCTGTATTTGCTGTATTTGCTGTATTTGCTGTTGCTGCTGTATTTGCTGTTGCTGCTGTATTTGCTGTTGCTGCTGTATTTGCTGTATTTGCTGTATTTGCTGTTGCTGCTGTATTTGCTGTTGCTGCTGTATTTGCTGTATTTGCTGTATTTGCTGTTGCTGCTGTATTTGCTGTTGCTGCTGTATTTGCTGTATTTGCTGTATTTGCTGTTGCTGCTGTATTTGCTGTATTTGCTGTATTTGCTGTATTTGCTGTATTTGCTGTTGCTGCTGTATTTGCTGTATTTGCTGTATTTGCTGTATTTGCTGTACTTGCTGTATTTGCTGTATTTGCTGTATTTGCTGTATTTGCTGTACTTGCTGTATTTGCTGTATCTGCTGTATTTGCTGTATTTGCTGTACTTGCTGTATTTGCTGTATTTGCTGTATTTGCTGTATTTGCTGTTGCTGCTGTATTTGCTGTACTTGCTGTATTTGCTGTACTTGCTGTATTTGCTGTATTTGCTGTTGCTGCTGTATTTGCTGTTGCTGCTGTATTTGCTGTATTTGCTGTACTTGCTGTATTTGCTGTATCTGCTGTATTTGCTGTATTTGCTGTACTTGCTGTATTTGCTGTATTTGCTGTATTTGCTGTTGCTGCTGTATTTGCTGTATTTGCTGTTGCTGCTGTATTTGCTGTATTTGCTGTTGCTGCTGTTGCAGGTTAGGGCATTCTCCTATATGATGTCCCATGTGTCCATAGTTGTGATAAGCCCCCCTTCTGGCTTGATTTTGTTGATCATTCATTGTTCTTCCTCTACCCTGTCCACCTTACCTGCCTCTGCCCCTGTCCCCTTACTTACCCCTGACCCTGTCTCTACCCCTTACCTACCCTTGTCCCTGCCCCTACCCCCTTATCTACCCCTGTCCCTGCCTCTACTCCTCCTTTCAAAACTCTGTATTTGTAATTGCATAAGTTTACCTTCTGCATCTCTTTTCTTCTTATCTACATGGTCCATGTAGTGCTGTGTGAGTTTTATTAACTTTTTGATATCCTCCTCCTGCCACGTTACCTGGCTTTGTTTTATCAATGTCTGCACATTAGGTAAAATCTGTGCAGAAAACCAGAATTAAAAGCTGCTTTAGCATTTGCCATTTGATCTGCAATACCAGGATGTGCTGAAAATGCTCCCTTAAGTCTGTTAAACTAACGCTGCTCCATTATCTTGCTTACATGCAGTCATTTTCTCACAATTTCATTTAACAGGACTTGTTAAAATTTCTTGCAAGCAATTCTCTTGGCCTTCTGTTAATAAGCTCTTTTCCTTTCAGAGGTTGAGTAATTTCAGTCCCCTGCTGGGCCAAATTTGGCTTTGTCTTTCAATTTTTCATACATAGCAGGACTATGGCTTTTATCAACTGCTTAGGTCTGCCTGGGTGGGTTCCTATATTTGAACATCAATGCTTAATTCAGCCTTAATTCTTTGTGGGTCTTGCCTGATGTTAGAAAAAGATTTTAACTATAGAATATGATCAGTAATTGTCCGAGGTCTGTGGACTAATGCCGCAGTACCATCTAGATGTGGTGTTTCTCTGTGGGGATATACAGAATTATCAGTTTGCAGGTTGGGCTGTTGCTGATGCTGAGGGTGCTGGTGCAGGAGGGGTGACATGTATAGATACACTTTTCCTTGGACTTGTAGACTGACCTCTGTCTTGTTGGGATGAGTGGGGGACCTGATCTTTTCTGCAATGAGGGAAGAAGTGAAGTTAATCATCTTCCCTGGAAGACCCAACCCCAACCACTGTATGGTCATTTGAAATGGCTGGATACAAAGTAGCAGTTGGTATGATATCACATGCTTTTATTATGCTTAAGTGCCTTAACTTGAAACAATTTGTCATTTGTATTTTTTAACCCCTTTACGGTGGATTCTTTCTTCTATTTAAATTTTCAGTTTACCAGTCATTATAACTGTTCCACTGGTCATTTTTTGTCTTACTACTCTTGTGTTCTAATTTTGTTCATAAATGCAGTATTTTAGTTTTACCAAAGACTCCATTGTCAGGAAAGCCTAAATCTAAGTTTAGTTTAGTCAGTTCATGCCAGCATACTATGTACTGACAATATTTCCCCCCATATTTGCAGTACATATAATGAGTTGGAAAACCTACACATGGTTCAATGATTTTAGTGCCTGATTTACCTATAGTATGCAATGTATTACACTGTTTCATATTTTAACTTTAGTGTCTAGTACAACAGAGTACACTTAAGCATGCACACGCATTTATACCAACTGTCAGGCACACACATCCACTACTTTCAGCTCCCCTGCCTGCTCTGCATCTATGACTGAATCCCAATTCAGTCTAAGTACTGGGCTCCTCCAGGGCAGGTCAGTACTTGTAGCATTTGCTGTAGTGAAACCACATGATTGTGAAAATAAAGCTAAACATACAATGCATTCATCAGTACAATAACTAATACAATCCAAAGCTGCAGTAACAATGAAACTCACAAAACCTCAAAGACCAAATGTAAGTTAAAAGCACTTACTGAAATGGATGCCCACTATTTCTCAAAGAGATAACTGCCCAGAGGCTTCAGTGATATTATCCAAACAAGTAAACCTTGGTTAGGATCGAGATTCCATCTGAGAAGTAATATTTGTTAACACCTACTATCATGCAGCTATTAAGTTCAATACATAGACTGTCAAAGCTTCTGGATACAAACATACTATTTAATAAACCAATTATCGTTATACAGAATGTCTCAACATATAAAGAGATTCAACCGTATGAACAGATACAAGCCCTTTTATGTTTTCTAAACTAGAAAAAAACATACAAGGTTTAAAGCTTTCATGACCGTGACAGAAACCATGCACACATTTTCAAATTAAAAGAAATAAACAGATGCAAATGGAAGGATAGCTTAAAATGCTTCATGCTATTATCTTGACATGGTTTATATGTTCACTTTCAACAAGCTTATCTCCAACTATGTTCTGTACAAGTACAGGGTACATAAATTACTTTCACAGTTGCATGATTAGAAGAAACATTTACATCCTGCTTGATAAGTTCTAAAGAACTCTAATAAAAGTCAAGCTGTTCTTTGTCTGAGAAAGAAATATGTAAAAACACTAAAAGTAATTTTAAGCTAGAAGTTTACAGAACAAGCATTAAAGAAATATATACCCACTGCAGGATGTACAAGCACTATATATGGTATATGCCTGGCAATCTGTGTGTGTTAATACATCGGGATGTACAAGCACTATATATGGCATATGCCTGGCAATCTGTGTGTGCTAATACATCGTGATGTACAAGTACTATTTATGGTACATACCTGATAATTTATGTGATAATGCACTGAGTTGTACAACTGCTATACATGGTGTATGCCTGACAATCTGTGTGTGTTAATGCATTGGTCCGTAGAATACGATATAAAGTATATGTCCAGCAATTTACATGTGCACTGTTTGGAAAATGTGTTTGCTTTTGATGTAGAGTAAGACATTTCTTCATGTTGTATTATCGGAGTTTGTAGACTATCATATCACTTTAAAAATGTTACTACGAGGGAACCATTTTGCACAGCACTGCACATTGTGTTGCAGTGTTTAGGACTTTACATTGCCTTTCTTTTTTTAATTCAGTTTAACTGCAGTGTTGTGCTTAAGAAATTTCATGTTAGATACGTTAGAATTGTGTGCGAGTGTATGCGCGCATGAGTCTGGGTCTCTAGGGGATAGAGCTGATCTGACTTTGGTAGCAGCAGCTGTATATTCCAAGTGCATGAATGATTTGTGTGGGAGCACTGTATGTACCTTGTGCATTGGTCAGCGCTGTATAGTGTTGCACTATACTTATTAATATTATATTATCTTTAATGTTATGCGTGTTGATGGTGCTCCAGTACTTTCTGTGGCTTAAACATGGTGATTTTATTTTGCAGTGTTTTGATCAGACTTGTGCCATTTTGTCTGTTTGTTCTGGCTGGCATATGCCATTGCTGTTTGTTGCCAAATGAGCTTCATATGAGAGACTACTGAATTTCTAGTATATTTAATTAGAGTGGTTTTGTGTCCATTGGCTAGCAACAGTCTGTACATGAGAATGGCATGCTTTATGCAGATGCTATTATGTGTCTTTTGCCTTACCTTGCCTGCTTTTTTGCATTTTGATATAAATATCTAGATCAGGGGAGGTCATCGTGCCTCTTTACTCATCCCTCATCAGGCCCATAATTGAGTACAATGCCCCTTTTGGGATGTACCTTACCAGACACCTGCAGCAGCTGGAAAGACCCCAAAAGTACCTCACCAAGAGGTTCAAAGGGCTCAAACAGATGCCATATGCTGCCCGGTTAAAGAAACTCCAGCTCTACTCAGTGGCATACTGCCTGTTCAGAGGCGATCTGTGCCTGACGTATAAAGCCATGTCCAACCCAGAATTAATGGACATGCTGCACCTCAGAAAATCCAAATCCCATCAAGCTACGCGCTCGAGAGACTTGAACCTCAGCACTGAAATAAATAGGACATGCTGGAGGGACAGATTCATAACCCAGAGGCTCCCTTCACTCTGGAATAAAATCCCAGTCCAGGATAGGCAGAGTCCCTCATTGACTCTCTTCAAGAGGAATCTTGATGAGTGGATGAGAGATCGTAGATTTACTCCGGGTATCACTTCTGTGTCACTGTTAGACAGATGCACAGTATACTAACCTCGAAAAAGGGCATAGCAAAATTAATTTTAAAATGGGTGGCGAAAGCCAAACACACTCTAGCTAGGCTTGTAAATGCCCTAGGGCAGATAGCCTAGTATGAACCTATGAACCTATATATGTTTAAGGAGTGTCTAGGCCCTTACAAAAGTGTACTGTTTCAGTTATGGTATTGTGTCTTGTTCTCCTTGTATAACATTTTTTCCCTTTTTGGTGATTATTTCAGGTACTGCACTGTGTCATAGCTTCATCATGCCTACTCCTGTATTTTGTTTCTTTTGGTGACTAGTATGGAACAATGCAGGTAACTCTGCTAGCCCTGGTGCTGGCCTTAGTTTATGCTGTTCCTACAGTAATAATCCTTTTCCAGTCTCTTTATCCAGTTTATATGTGCCTTCCTGATTTTAACTCCTTTCATCTACTTAAGAATTAAGCATTAAGTGCCCCTGCAACACCATATGTAATGACTGCATTCTTTCCATGGGAACCAGTATGAGCATTTCATATCAACGAATACTAATAAATTGAACAAATAATGCCACTTTATTAATAGTTCTGCTGAGTGTGGAATATACATGAGCTATTTGCACATGTGGTGACATTTACTTGAGCTATACAAAATGAACGTGGAAACAATACATTTTGTTGCACCTGAGTGACATAAGGTGCCACAGGAGCAGGATTACCATCTATAAACATACTTTAAAACATGGATCAGGCCATTTTTGTTCATAGGGCTTGACTGGGTTAATTTTAACAAGATCCATCTCGTATTCCGGCAAGGCATTTTTGATAACAAAAAAGAAACCACAAAACATATTAATTTGGCTGCAGTCTTTCTGCCTGATTTAAGAGTTTGAATCTGGCTTTTTAAATACTACCGGATGATTATTATCAATAATACCAGTCATATGTTTTGTATCAAATGTATATGTTTGCAGATATGAGTCTTTCCTGCAGCCAAGCCAACCCTATTTCTATTTCCAGTAATGCTAATCAGATATGCATGCAGCAAGGCTGTTGTGTATAATGGGAAGCCTCTTGTCAGACAGTAAGACGGACCCACGTCCAGAGTAAGGGAAAATACCACAGGGCCACATCAAAATACAAGCAGCTGAGGTAAACAATGATGATGTATGAGCACCTCGCAGTAGTGGATGGCAGTGCATGTGAACAGATGTATAATGTGATATAATCAACAGCAACAAATGCATACATAGACAAATGTGCAAAGGAAAGGAAAGTATTACAGATCCTGAGGCGGGAGGAATGGGCATAGTATAACAGCAGAATCCACAGATAGAGAGGGCATAAAAGTGCTAATGGAGTCATGAAAGAAAACAATTCATGAAAAAAAACAGAACAAAGAAGGTGCTATGCCACAGTACAGTAGCTTTGAATAATGTAAAGTAGACACAGTAGAGGTGGGATATAATAAAGTAATGGGGTATAACAATCTGCACAAGACCTGACAACATCAGGCTGTCAACACTGGTCACAGGAGACGTGGAATATAATACAGCAATGTGGTACAACAACCTTCACAAGACCTGACAATGTCAGGCTGTCAGTAGTATACACAAGAGAGTTGGAATATAATAAAGTAATGCAGGATAAGAACCTGCATAAGACCTGACAATGTCAGGCTGTCACAAGTCTACACAGGAGATGTGGGATATAATAAAGTAATGGGGTATAACAACTTCCATGAGGCCTGACAACACCAGGCTTCAGCATAGTTCATAGCAGACGTGGGTATAATAAAGAAATGGGGGATAAGAAGCTGCACAAGACCTGACAATGTCACACTGTCATCAGTGTACACAGGTGAGTGTTGGATGTAATAAAGTAATGGGGCATAACAACCTGCACAAGACCTGACAACGTCAGGCTGTCAGGAGTGTACACAGGAGAGGTGGAATATAATACAGTAGTGGGTTATAACAACCTGCATGAGACCTGACAACATTAGGCTGTCAGCAGTGTACACTGGACAGGTGGGATATAACAAAGTTTTGGGGTATAACAACCTACACAAGACCTGACGATATCAGGCTGTCAGCTGTGTACATAGGAGAGTTGGGATATAATAAAGCAATGGGGTATAACACCCTGAACATAAGACATGACAATATCAGGGTGTCAGCAGTGTACCCAGGAGAGGCAGGATATAATAAAGTATTGTGGTACAACAGCCTGCACAACAGCTGACAACATCAGGGTGTTAGTGTTCACAGTAGAGGTGGGATATAATAAAGTAATGGGGAATAACAAACTGCATAAGACCTGACAATAATAGGATGTCAGCAGTGTACACAGGAAAGGTGGAATATAATAAAGTAATGGGGTATAACAACTTGCACAAGACCTGACAACATCAGGTTGTCAGCAGTGTACATAGGAGAGGTGGGATATAATAAATTAATGGGGTATACCAACCTGCACAAGACCTGACAACATCAGTCTGTCAGCAGTGTACATGGGACAGGTGGGATATAATAAAATTATGGAATATAACAACTTTCATAAGACCTGACACTGTCAGGCTGTCAGCAGTGTACATTGGACAGGTGGGATATAATGCAGTAATGGGGTATAACAACCTCTACAAGACTTGACAATATCAGTCTGGCAGAAGTGTATACAGGAGACATGAGTTATAATAAAGTAATGGGGTATAGCAATCTGCACAAGATCTGACCATGTCAGACTGTCAGCAGTGTACATAGGACAGGTGGGATATAATAAACTAATGGGGTATAACACTTGCACAAGAATTTACAACATCAGGCTGTCAGCAGTCCACCGGGACAGATGGGATATAATAAAGTAATGGGGTAGCACAACCTGCACAAGACCTAACAAGGTCAGGTTGCCAACAGTGTACACGAGAGGTGGGATATAAAAAAGTAATGAGGTACAACAACCTACAAAAGACCTGACAATGTCACTCTGTCAGCAGTATACACAGGAAAGGTAGGATATAATAAAGTAGTGGGGTATAACAACCAGCACAAGAGCTGACAACATCAGGCTGTTAGCAGTGTTCCCAGGAGAGGTGGGTTATAATAAATTAATGAGGAATAACAAACTGAGTAAGACCTGACAACATCAGGCTGTCAGCAGTGTACACAGGTGAGGTTGGATATAATAAAGTAATGGGGTATAGCAACCTGCACAGAATATGACAACATCAGGCTGACAGCAGTGTACACAGGTGAGGTTGGATATAATAAAGTAATGGGGTATAGCAACCTGCACAGAATATGACAACATCAGGCTGTCAGCAGTGTACACAGGTGAGGTTGGATATAATAATGTAATGCAGGATAAAAACCTGCATAAGACCTGACAATGTCAGGCTGTCACATGTGTACACAGGAGAGGTGGGATATAATAAAGTAAGGGGGAATAGCAACCTACACAAGAGCTGACAACATCCGAATGTCAGCAGTGTATGCAGGAGAGGTGGGCTATAAAACTGTAATGGGGTATAACAAACTGCATGAGATCTGACAATATCTGGCTGACAGTAGTGTACACAGGACAGGTGGGATATCTTAAAGTAATGGGTTATAACAACCTGACAAGAGCTGACAATGTCAGGGTGTAATCAGTGTACACAGGACAGGTTGGAGATAATAAAGTAATGGAGAATAACACCATGCAGAAAACCTGCCAACATCAGGCTGTCAGCAGTGTACACCTGAGAGGTAGGATATAACAAGGTAATGAGATATAAAAATCTGCACAAGAACCGATAACATCAGGCTGTCACCAGTGTACACATAAGAGGTGGGATATAATAATATAATAGGGTATAACAACCTGCCCATGACCTGATAATGTTAGGCTGTCAGGAGTGTACACAGCAGAGTTGGGATATAATAAAGTAATGTGGTATAACAACCTGCACATGACTTGACAATGTCAGGCTATCAGGAGTGTACACAGCAGAGGTGGGATATAATAAAGTAATGGGGTATAACAACCTGCACAAGACCTGACTACATCAGGCTGTCAGCAGAGTACGCCAAAGAGGTTGGATATAATACAGTAAAGGGTTATATCAACCTGCACAAGACCTGAGAACATCAGACTGTCAGCAGGGTACACAGAAAAGGAGGGAAGTAATAAAGTAATGGGGTATAACAACCTGCACAAGAACTGATGACATCAGGCTGTCAGAAATGTGCACAGGAAAGGTGGGATACAATACAGTAATGGGATATACCAATCTGCACAAAACCTGACAACATCAGGCTGCCAACATTGTACACAGGAGAGGTGGGATATAATAAAGTAAAGGGGTATAACAACCTAGACAGGACCTGAGAACATCCGGCTGTCAGCAGTGTACACAGCAGAGGTGGGATATAATAAAGTAATCGGGTATAACAACCTGCACAAGACCTGACAATGTCAGGCTGTCAACAGTGTACACAGGAGAGGTGGGATACGATAAAGTAATGTGCTATAACAACCTCCACGAGACCTGATGACATTAGGCTGTCACCATTCTACACAGGACAGTGGGATATAATAAAGTAATGGAGTATAACTACATGCAGAAGACCTGACAACATCAGGGTGTCAGCAGTGTACACAGGCGAGGTGGGATATAATAAAGTAATGGTGTATAACAACCTGCACAAGACCTAAAAACATCAGTCTGTCAACAGTGTACACAAGACATGTGGGATATAATAAAGTAATGGGGTATAACAACCTGCACAAAAGCTGACAACATCAGGCTGTCACTGTGTACAAATGACAGGTGGGATATAATAAAGTAATGGGGTATAACAACCTGCAATTGGCATCAGGCTGTCAGCAATATACAAAGGACAGGTGGGATATAATTAAGTAATGGGGTATAACAACCTGCCCAACACCTGACAAAATCAAGCTGTCAGCAGTGTACAAAGGGGAGGTGGAATATAATAAAGTAATAGGGTACAACAACTTGCAGAAGAGATGACTGCATCAGACTGTCGGGTGAACACAGAGGAGGTGGGATATAGTAAAGTAATAGGGTATAACAACTTGAACAAGACATGGCAACATCAGGTTGACAGTAGTGTACATAGGAGAGGTGGGATATAATAAAGTAATTGGTTATAACAATCTGCACATGACCTGACAATGTCAGCAGTGTACACAGCAGAGGTGGGATATAAAGTAGTGGGGTAGAACAACCTGCACAAGAGCTGACAACATCAGGCTGTTAGCATTGGTCACAGGAGAGGTGGGATTATAATAAAGTAATGGGGGTATAACAAACTGCATAAGGCCTGACAACATCCAGGCTGTCAGCAATGTACACAGGACAGGTGGGACATAATAAAGTTACAGTATAATAACCTGCACAAGATGTGACAACATCAGGCTGTCAGCAGTGTTAACAGGAGAAGTGGGACATTATTAAGTAATGCGGTATAAGAAACTGCACAAGACCTGACAATGTCAGGCTATCACCAGTGTACACATGAGAGGTGGTATATAATAAAGTAATGGGGTATAACAACCTCCATGAGACCTGACTGCATCAGGCTGTCAGCATTGTTCACAGGAGACGTGGCATATAATAGAGTAATGGTGTATAATAACCTGCACAAGACCTGACAGTATCAGGCTGTCAGCAGTGTACACAGGAGAGGTGGTATATAATACAGTAATGGGGTATAACAACCTCCACAAGAACTGACAACATATGGATGTCAGCAGTGTACTCTGGAGAGGTGGGATATAATAAGGTAATAGGATATAACAACCTGCACAAAACCTGACATCAGGCTGTCAGCAGTGTACACAGGACAGGTGGGATGTAAAAATGTATAACAACCTGCACAAGAACTGACAACATCCAGATGTCAGCAGTGTACGCTGGAGAGGTGAGGTATAGTACAGTAATGGGATATAACAACCTGCAAGGGAACTGACAATATCAGGCTGACAGCAGTGTACACAGGAGACATGTGATGTAATATAGTAATGGGGTATAACAACCTGCACAAGACCTGACAATGTCATGCTGTCAGCAATGTACACAGGGCAGGTGGGATAACCTAATGGGGTATAACAGCCTGCACAAGAACTGACAACATCAGGCTGTCAGCAATGTGTGCAGGAGACATGGGATATAATAAACTAAAGGGGTATAATAACCTGGACAAGGCTGACTACAACAGGCTGTCAGCAGTGTACATAGGAGATGGGGATATAATAAAATAATGTGGTATAACAACCTGCACAGGATCTCACCCCATCAGGCTGTCAGCAATGTACACAGGAGAGGTAGAATATAATACAGTAATTGGGTATAACAGCCTGCATGGGACCTGACAATATCAGGCTGTCAGCAGTGTGTGCAAGAGACATGGGATATAATAAAATAATGGGGTATAATAACCTGCACAAGATCTGACAATGTCAGCAGTGTACACAGGAGAGGTGGTATGTATAAAGTAATGAGGTATAATAACCTGCACCAGACCTGAGAAGATGAGGCTGTCAACACTGTACACAAAACAGGTTGGATATAATACAGTAATGGGGTATAACACCATGCTCAAGACTTGACAACATCAGGCTGTCAGCACTGTACACAGGAAAGGTGGGATATAACAAAGTAATGGAGTATAACAACCTGTACACGACCTGACAATGTCAGGCTGCCAGTAGTATACTCAGGAGAAGTGGAATATAATAATATAATCTGGTATAACAACCTGCACAAGACCTGACAACATCAGGCTCTTAGCAGTGCTTACAGGAGAGGTGGGATATAATAAAGTAAAGGGGTGTAACAAACTGCTTAAGACCTGACAACAAGCTATCAGCAGTGTACACCAGAGAGGTGGGATATAATAAAGTAATGGGGTATAACAACCTGCACAAGACCTGACAAAATCAGGCTGTCTGAAGTCTAGACAGGAGAGGTGAGATGCAACAAAGTAATGGGGTATAACAAATGCACTAAACCTGACAACATCAGGCTGTCAGCAGTGTACACAGGACAGGTGGGATATAATACACTAATGGGGTAGGAGAAGTGGCTATAATTAAGTAATCTGGTATAACAATCTGCACAAGACCTGACAACGTCAGTCTGTCATCACTGTATACAGGAGAGGTGGGCTATAATACAGTCATGGGGTATAACAACCTGCACCAGACCTGGGGAGATCAGGCTGTCGGCAGTGTATAAAGGACAGGTTGGATATAATAAAGTAATAGGATATGACACCATGCTCAAGACCTGTCAGCATCAGGCTGTCAGCAGTGTACACAGAAGAGGTGGGATATAATAAAGTAACGAGGTATAACAACCTGAACAAGTCCTGACAACATCAGGCTGTCAGCAGTGTACAAAGGACAGGTGGGATATAATACAGTAATGGGGTATAACAACCTGCACAAGACCTAACAACATCAGGCTGTTAGCAGTGCTCACAGGAGAGGTGGGATATAATAAAGTAATGGAGTATAACAAACTGCTTAAGACCTCACAACAAGCAATCAGCAGTGTACACCAGAGAGGTGGGATATAATAAACTAATGGGACATAACAACCTACACAAGACCTGACAAAATCAGGCTGTTAGCAGTCTACACAGGAGAGGTGAGATACAACAAAGTAATGGGGTATAACAAATGCACTAAACCTGACAAAATCAGGCTGTCAGCAGTGTAAACAGGACAGGCGGGATATAATACACTAATGGGGTATAACAACCTGCACAAGACCTGACATGTCAGGCTGTCAGCAGTGTACACATGAGAGGTGGCTATAATACAGTCATGGGGTATAACAACCTGCACCAGACCTGAGAAGATCAGGCTGTCAGCAGTGTATACAGAACAGTTTGGATATAATAAATTAATGGGGTATAACAACATACACAAGACCTGCCAACATCAGGCTGTCAACAGTGTTATACCCCATTGCTTTATTATATCCCAACTCTCCTATGTACTCAGCTGACAGCCTGATACCGTCAGGTCTTGTGTAAGTTGTTATACCCCAAAACTTTGTTATAGCCCACCTCTCCAGTGTACACTGCTGAAAGCCTAATGTTGTCAGGTCTCGTGCAGGTTGTTATACCCCATTACTTTATTATATCCCACCTCTTCTGTGTACACTGCTGACAGCCTGATGTTGTCAGGTTTCATTCAGGTTGTTAACGGGGTATAACAACCTGAACAACTCCTGACAATATCAGGCTGTCAGCAGTGTACACAGGACAGGTGGGATATAATAAAGTAATGGGGTATAACAACCTGCAGAAGAGATAACAACATCAGGCTGTCAGCATTGTACACAGGTGAGGTGTGATATAATAAAGTAATGCGGTATAACAACCTGTACAAGAACTGACAATGTCAGGCTGTCAGCAGTGTACACAGGGGGGGTGGGATATAATGAAGTAATGGGGTATAACAACCTGCACAGGAACTGACAACGTCAGGCTGTCATCAGTGTACACAGGTTAGCTGGGATATAATAAAGTAATGGGGTATAGCAACCTGCACAATAACTGACAACATAACGTTCTCAGCAATGGACAGAAAAGAGGTGGGATATAATAAAGTAATTGGTATAACAACCTGCACAAGATGTGACAATGTCAGCTGTCATCAGTGTACACAGAAGAGGTGTGATATAATTAACTAATGGGGTGTAACAACATGCACAAGACCTGACAACATCAGGCTTTCAGCAGTTTATACAGAAGAGGTGGGATATAATAAACTAATGGGGTGTAACAACCTGCATAAGACCTGGCAACATCAGGCTGTCAGAAGTGTACACAGAAGAGGTGGGATATAATAAATTAATGGGGTATAACAACCTGCACAAGACTTGACAACATCACATTGTCAGCAGTGTACACACGAGAGGTGGGATATAGGTTCATAGGTTCATAGGCAGGTACTAGGCTATTGGCCCTAGGTCCTATATAAACCTAGCCAAAAGGTACCTTGGCTTTCGTCACCCAAGAAAATTAGTTTCCTGTACCACTGTCGAGCAGAGCCACAGAAGTGATCCCCGGGGTGAATTTCCTATCTCCCATCCAATCATCAAGATTTTTCTTGAAGAGTGCTAATGAGGAGCTTTGTTTGATATAGATAGGTAGTTTGTTCCAGAGTATGGGAAGTCTCTGGGACAGGAATCTATCCCTCCAGCATGTTCTGTTTATTGTGGTGACAAGGTTTAGGTCCCTAGAGTGTGTAGCTCATAGGAATTGGGATTTCTTTAAGTGGAGCATGTCCAACAGCTCTGGGTTTGACATAGCTTTGTGTGTTAGGCAGAGATCGCCTCTGAGTAGGCGATATACAATGGAGTAAAGCTGCAGTTTTTTTAGATGGTCTGCGAAGGGCATCTGTTTGAGACCAGTAATCCACTTTGTGAGGTATTTTTGCAGCCTTTCCTGTTGTTGTAGATGTCTTTGAGGTACATACCAAAAGGGGTGTTGTACTCTATAATGGGTCTAACGAGTGATGAGTAGAGGGGAACAATGACCTCTTTTTTCCTGGATGAGAAACCTTTTGTGATGAGGTGTGCCACTTAGAAGGATTTCCTGACTACTGTGGCAATGTAATTATCAAAGGAGAGACTACTGTCTACCTGTGTCCCAAGGTCTCTTATCACACTTTTGGTGTTAAGTAGACTACCGCCTATGTGGTAGTTCATGGTACAGAGTTGTTACCGAAAGAGATGACAATGCACTTTTTGGCATTGAGCTTGAGGCCATGGCTTTGACACCAGGCATCTGTCTTAGCGAGGCCCTTTTGTAGGATGTCCACATCTTTTGGAGTTTTGATTATGGCTCCTAGTTTGCAGTCATCTGCGAACTTCTTTAGCCAGAGGCCTTCTGTGTTAGCCTGTACTTCAGAGAAGTAGATACCAAACAGGAGAGGACCCAGGACTGAACCCTGTAGTACTCCACTTGTCACTGGTCTGAAGTCGGATTTGGAGTCTGCTACTTTCACAGTGTGGGTTCTGTCAGTGAGCCAGTTGGCAACCCATCTTGTGACATAGGGATTTATACCTAGTTTAGTGAGTTTATCTATAATTCCAGAGTGGGGGATGGTGTTGAAAGCCTTGGCGAGATCTAGATAGGCTGTGTGAACCACCTTACACTCATCTACGGCTTTGGTGACTGCTTCAAAGAAGTCTATCAGGTTTAGGAGACATGATCTGCCTTTTACAAACCCGAACTTGGTGGGGTCCTGAGTTTGGAGACTACCAATGTCATCGTTTATAAGTTCCATGATGATATGTTCCATAGCCTTGCAGACCAGGCTTGTTAGGCTAATGGGGCAGTAGTTTCTGGGGTCTGTGGTGGCTCCCCCTTTGTGGAGTGGGATAACCATTGCTGTGTGCCATTCAGTGGACACATAGCCTGAGGTGAGGCTATGATTGAACATGGCACTTAGGTGGGGTGCCAGTTCGTTCTGTAGTTCATGTAGAACACAGCCTGGGATGTTGTCGGGTCCCATGGATGCTGTGTTCTTGGCTTTGGATAGTGTGTTTTTTACCTGTGCAGCAGTGATTACAGGAACTTTGCATTCTTCTGGTATAGAGATGGGCCCTTTAGGGAATGACAGGGGGGTAAAGTTAGCACTGAACCTATCTGCCAGGATGTTGGCAATATCAGTTGGTTCTGTATATTTAGTGTCATTGTGCTGTAACTCAGAGCAGATCTGAGTATTGCCACTGAGATTCTTGACATAGCTATAGAATGCTTTGTGGTTGTCTTTAGAGTCAGTGGCGATTTTGTTTTCGTAACTAGCTTTGGAGGATTTTATGACGGATCTCAGCTTCTTACTGAGGCTGACCAGAGAATAATGGGGTATAACAACCTGCACAAGACCTGACTACATCAGGCTGTCAGCAGGGTACACAGGAGAGGTTGGATATAATCCAGTAATGGGGTATATCAACCTGCACAAGCCTTGAGAACATCAGGCTGCCAGTAGGGTAGGTACACAGGAGAAGAGGGATATAATAAAGTAATGGGGTATAATAACCTGCACAAGAACTGACAATGTCAGTCTGTCAGCAATGTACACATAAAATGTGTGATCTAATACAGTAATAGGGTATAACAACCTGCACAAGGAGTGACAAAATCAGGCTGTCAGCAGTGTACACAGGACAGATGGAATATAATAAAATAAAGGGGTATAACAACCTGCACAGGACCTGAGAACATCCAGCTGTCAACAGTGTACACAGGAGAGGCGGGATATAATAAAGTAATGCGGTATAGCAACCTCCAGGAGACCTGACAACATCAGGCTGTCAGCATTTTACACAGGAAAGGTGAGATATAATAAAGTAATGGGGTCTAAGAACCTACACAAGACCTGACAACTTCATAGTGTCTGCAGTGTACACAGTAGAGGTGGGATATAATAAAGTAATGGGGTATAACAACCTGCACAAAACCTGACAATATTAGCCTGACAGTGGTGTACACAACAGAGGTGGGATATAATAGAGTAATGGGGTATAACAACCTGCACAAGACCTAACAATGACAGGCTGCCAGCAGTGTACACTGGAGATGAGGGATATAATAAAGTAATGGGGTGTAACCACCTGCACAAAGCCTGACAACATCAGGCTGTTCACAATGTATACAAGAGACATGGGATATAATAAAGTAATGGGGTATAATGATCTGCACAAGAACTGAATCCATCTGGCTGTCAGTAATGTACACAGGAGAGGTGGGATATAATACAGTAATGGGATATAACAACCACCACAAGGCCTGACAACATCAGGCTGTCAGCAGTGTACACAGCAGAGGTGGTATATAATAAAGTAACAACCAGCACAAGGCCTGACAACATCAGGCTGTCAGCAGTGTACACAGCAGAAGTGGTATATAATAAAGTAATGGGATATAACAACCAGCAAAAGGCCTGACAACATCAGGCTGTCAGCAGTGCACACAGCAGAGGTGGTATATAATAAAGTAATGGGGTATAACAACCAGTAAAAAAGCTGACAACATCAGGCTGTCACTGTGTACAAATGACAGGTGGGATATAATAAAGTAATGGGGTATAACAACCAGTAAAAAAGCTGACAACATCAGGCTGTCACTGTGTACAAATGACAGGTGGGATATAATAAAGTAATGGGGTATAACAACCAGTAAAAAAGCTGACAACATCAGGCTGTCACTGTGTACAAATGACAGGTGGGATATAATAAAGTAATGGGGCATAACAATCTGTGCAAGACCTGTGCACATCAGCCTGTCAGCAGTGTACACAGGACAGGTGGGAAATAATAACAAATGGTGTATAACAACCTGCACGAGACCAGAAAACATCAAGCTTTTCACAGTGTATACAAGGGAGGTGGGATATAATAAAGTAATGGGGTATAACAACTTGCTCAAGACCTGAGAACTTTAGCCTGTCAGCAGTGTGCACAGGACAGGTGGGATATAATAACAAATGGGGTATAACAACCTGCACAAGCCCTGACAATGTCAGGCTGTCAGCAGTGTATGCAGGAGAGGTGGGACATAATAAAGTAATGAGTTATAACAATCTGCAGAAGACATGACAACATCAGGTTGACAGCTATGTACACAGAAGATATAGGATATAATAAAGTTAAAGGGTATAATAACCTGCACAAGATGAGACAATATCGGGCTGTCAGCAGTGGAAACAGGAGAAGTGGGACATTATATGCAGTATAAGAAACTGCATAAGACCTAACAATGTCAAGCTATCACCAGTGTACACAGGAGACATAGGATATAATAAAGTAATGGGGTATAACAACCTCCATGAGACCTGACAACATCAGGCTGTCAGCATTGTGCACATTTGATGTGGGATATAATACAGTAATGGGGTATAACAACCTGCATAAGGGCTGACTATATCAGGTTGTCAACAGCATACACAGGAGAGGAGGGATATAATAAAGTGTAATGGGGTATAATGACCTGCACAAGAACTAAACACATCAGGCTGTCAGCAATGTACACAGGAGAGGTGGGATATAATACAGTAATGGGGTATAACAACCTGCACAAGACCTGACAACGTTAGGCTGTCAGCAGTGTACACAGGACAACTGGTATATAATAAAGTAATGGGGTATAACAACTTGCTCAAGACCTGACAACATCAGGCTGTCAGCAGTGTACACAGTAGAGGTGGGATATAATAAAGTAATGGGGTATAACAACCTGCGCAAGTCTTGACAATATCTGGCAGTCAGCAGTCTCCACAGGAGAAGTGGATTGTAATAAAGTAATGGGTTATAACAACTTGCAGAATAGATGACATTATCAGGCTGTCAGCAGTGTAGACAGGAGTGGTGGGATATATAAAGTAATGGGATAGAAAAACCTGCACGAGACCTGAGAACATCAGGCTGTCAGCAGTGTACACATCAGACATGGGATATAATAAAGTAATGCGGTATAACAACCTGCAGAAGACATGACAACCTCAGGTGGTCAGCAATGTATGCTGGAGAGGTGGGATATAATAAATTAATGGGGTATAGCATCCTGCACAAGACCTGATGATATCAGGCTGTCAGCAGTGTACACACAAGGGTGGAATATAATAAAGTAATAGGTTGTAACAACCTGCACAAGACCTGACAACATCAGGCTGTCAGCAGTGTACACAGTAGAGGTGGGATATAATAAAGTAATGGGGTAGAACAACCTGCGCAAGACCTGACAATATCAGGCAGTCAGCAGTGTACAGAGGAGAGGTGGGTTATAATAAAGTAATGGGTTATAACAACTTGCAGAATAGATGACATCATCAGGCTGTCAGCAGTGTAGACAGGTGTGGTGGGATATATAAAGTAATGGGATAGAGAAACCTGCACAAGACCTGAGAACATCAGGCTGTCAGCAGTGTACACATCAGATGTGGGATATAATAAAGTAATGGGGTATAACAAGCTGCACAAGGCCTGACATCATCAGGCTGTCAGCAATGTACACAGGACAGGTGAGATATAACAAAGTAATGTGGTATAACAATCTGCACAAGACCTGACAACATCAGGCTGTCAGCAGTGTACACAGTAGAGGTGGGATATAATAAAGTAATGAGGTAGAACAACCTGTACAAGACCTGACAATGTCAGGCTGTCAGCAGTGTACACACGAGGGTGGGATATAATAAAGTAATGGGGTGTAGCAACCTGCAAAAGATATGACAACGTCAGGCTGTCAGCAGTGTATACAGTAGACATGGGATATAATAAAGTAATGGGGTATAACAACCTCCAGAAGATATGACAACATCATGCTGTCAGCAGTGTACACAGGAGATGTGGGATATATAAAGTAATGGGGTATAACAACCTTCACCAGACCTGAGAAGATCAGGCTGTCAACAGTGTACACAGGACAGGTTGGATATAATAAAGTAATAGGATATGACACCATGCTCAAGACCTGTCAGCATCAGGCTGTCAGCAGTGCACACAGGATAGGTGGGCTATAATAAAGTAATGAGGTATAACAACCTGCACAAGACTTGACAATGTCAGGCTGTCAATAGTGCACACAGCACAGGTGGGATAAAATAGAGAAATGGGGTATAACAACCTGCAGAAGACCTGACAATATTAGGCTGTCAGCAGTGTATACATGAGATGTGGTATATAATAAAGTATGGGGTATAACAACCTGCACAAAAACTGACATGATGTCAGCAGTGTACACAGGAGAGGTAGGATATAATAAAGTAAAGGGTATAACAACCTGGACAGGACCTGAGAACATCCAGCTGTCAGCAGTGTACACAGCAGAGGTGGGATATAACAAAGTAATGGGGTATAACAACCTGCACAAGACCTGACAATATCAGGCTGACAGCAGTGTACAAAGGAGACATGGAATATAATAAAGTAATGGGGTATAACATCCTGCACAAGACCTGACAATGTCAGGCTGTCAGCAATGTACACAGGACAGGTGGCATATAATAAAGTAATTGGGTATAACAACATGCACAAAACCCGACAACATCAGGCTGTCAGCAGTGTGTGCAGGAGACATGGGATATAATACAGTAACGGGGTATAACAACCTGCACAAGACCTGACAATGTCAGTGTCTCATTACTATACACCAGAGAGGTGGGATATAATAGAGTAATGGGATATAACAACCTGCAGGAGACATAGGTCATACGTCATAGGTTGTTACTAGGCTAACAACCATTTGGGCCTTTGAAGCCTAGCCATGCACCCAAAACCATTTGGGTCCCAAGTATCATATGGGGGTGGGGTGGCACATTAGTGTGAAGGTAGGTAAGGATTTGTCAGGTGTGTTTGTTAGGGTAATGCTTTTCTTAGTGATGGCCTCAGTCCATAATGGACATGGGGGCCAGACCAATGATTACATTCACGATCTTCCATCCAATCATCAAGGGTTCCGTTCACTAGGGTCAGTGATGAGTTCTGTTTTACATGGATAGGAAGCCTATTCCATTGTGTGGGGATGTTTTGGGGCACATATCTTTCTCTCCCATGTTTTGCTTATGTCTCAAATGAAGTTCAGATCTCCGGATCTAGTGTATCTGGTGCTGTTTGTTTTGTGCATGTGCAACAGATCCATCAGAGCTGGGTCTGAGATATCCCTGTAAGCTAGGCAAAGATCCCCTCTTAGCAGCCTGTAGGAGACTGAATACAAAGACAGAGCCTTTAGGTGATTAGTGTAGGATAGTGTATTCATGCCCACAGTTCTCCTGGTGAGAAACCTTTGTGGGCAACTGTTGCAAGTGATACATAGATACATGCCAAAGTGCTATTGTATTCAGTGATAGGTCTGATAAGTGGAACTATAAATTCCTTGGACCTGGATGCCAAATCTTTACATACAACTTGAGTAATAGAATGATATTCCTATTATCTTAGCTACATATTGTTCAAAGGCAGACTACTGTCTACATATGTTCCGAGATCCCTTACTACTGAGTCGACTCTTAGGGGAGTTTTATTGATGGAGTAATTAACTTGCATTGATAGTTTCCCAAAAAGCATTGTAATGATTTTTTGTGGCCTTAACTTTTAGGCCATGGCTTTGGCACCAGTCATTTGTCTGTGTTAAACCCAGTTGCAAAATGTCTGTGTTTTGGGTGGAATCTATAATAGCTCCCAGTTTATAATCATCTGTAAACTTGGTGAGCCAGAGGCCTTTAACACTAGCATTGACTTCTGAGAAATCTATGACAAACAGGAGCGGGCCCAGGATGAAGGTCTGTGGTACATTGGTGACTGGTTTCTTGATGGAGTTTGTCAGCTGACATGACACCATGAGGCTGTCAGCCACGTAAACAGGAGAGGTGTGATATAACAAAGTAATGGGGCATAGCAACCTGCACAAGACCTGACAACATGAGTTTGTTAGCAGTCTATGCAAGACAGGTGGGATATAATAAAGTAATGGGGTGTAACAACCTGCACCAAACCTGAGAAGATCAGGCTGCCAGTAGTGTACACAGCAGAAGTGGGACATAATAAAGTAACGGGGTATAACAACCTGCCCAAGACATTACAACATCAGGTTGACAGCAGTGTACACAGAAGAGGAAGGATATAATAAAGTAAAGGGGTATAATAACCTGCAGAAGATGTGAAAATGACAGGCTTTCAGCAGTGTACACAGGAGAGGTGGGATATAATAAAATAATGTGGTGTAAGAACTTGCATAAGACCTGGCAATGGCAGGCTGTATCAGTGTGCACAGTAGACATGTGATATAATAAAGTAATGGGGTGTAACAACATCCATGACACCTGACAACATCAGGCTGTCAGCATTGTTCACAGGAGACGTGGGATATAATAGAGTAATGTGGTTTAGCAACATGCATAAGAACTGACAATATCAGGATGTCAGCAATGTATGCAGGTGAGGTGGGATACAGTAACGTAATGTGGTACAACAACCTGCACAAGACCTAGTAATGGCAGGCTGTCAGAGGTGTACACAGGAGAGGTGGGATATAATAAAGTAATGGTGTATAATAACCTCCACAAGACCTGACAATATCAGGCTGTCAGCAGTGTACACAGGAGAGGTGATATATAATAAAGTAACGGGTATACAAACCTGCACAAGAATGGACATCAGGATGTCAGCGGTTTACACAGGAGAGGTGGGATATAGTAAAACAATAAACCATGGCTGGGTGTGGGTAATGCTGGATTTACCCACGGTTGGCATGGTTTGGTCACGAGAGCGAAGCCCGAGTGACCAAACAAAGCCAACCGTGGGTAAATCTAGCATTACCCACACCCAGCCATGGGTTATTGCTATTATACAATGGTGTTAGTTTGTTTTGTATTATCTTTGTGTTGTTGTTGTTTAGGTTTTTGTTTGCTTTTCTTTGAATTCTTCCACTTTTTGTGAGATAAAATAGTCCACACTTTCATTTTGTGTTTATTATTTATTTCTGTTTTAATTTAAATACAAGATATTTTTTAATTTTTCAAGAAATGTTAGGAAATAATTAAATAAGTAGATATAGTTGTAAAGCTTTTGGTATGTCTTCATAGTTTTAAAGCTTTTGGTATGTCTTCATGTTGTAGTTTCTTTTATATTTCTGTATTGGTTCTGCCTTGATGGTTGTCTATGTTCATATGTTGGCTTGAGTTCTTCTTAGTGTAGTATCTGTAATGAGAAATTGTGTTTATAGTTAATTTTATGTTTATATATTGCATCCTATATATATATATATATATATATATATATATATATATATATATATATATGGTTTTAGTATAAATTTAGAGTTTACTTACTTATTTTGTTGGGTTTCTATGTTGTATATGTTTATTGTTCCATAGTTTATAATCTGTTGTTTGTCTTGTGGTTTTTCTGATTCATTTTCCAGGTATGGATGTTCTGTGTTATGGACTTTTATTTTTTTTTTCTTGGTCCATCGTCTGTTGTGTTATTGATATTGTCTTCATGTATTGGATTTTTTGGTGTTTCTTGTGTTCCAGATATTATTTTTCCCCATGTTTTAAATTCATCTACTGATGGCTGATAATACGATCGTAGTGATTTTTCACTTTTATGCCCTGTCGCAGTCATTATTTGTCATGCTTCCATCCCTGATTGCGACAGTAATGTTACTGCTGTTGCTCTTAAGGAATGGTTTGTGTATCTCTTTGATAGGGTTGCTTGTTTGCAGACTTGTGGTAACGTTTGCAAGATAGTTTATTCCCATCAGTTGTGTTGTGTACCATGTATCCATTTTGTCAAGTACATGTTGTGGATGTGATTTTGGGTGGAGGAACAGTTGTTTTGTATTAGGTGGCCTTTTTTGTAATTTTGTATTTTTTGAAACTTTTTACAGGACATAAAGGGTCTGTGCGGTTTTCGAACATGAATCCTCTTAGCAAATGTTTTGTAACATCATGTTCTTTGTGGTTTTTTGTATGTTCATTAAATTTTTTTGTTACATATTCTGTGCCATCTGCATCTTTGTTTATTATAAAACTGTCTTCTGTGAGGTATCGTACTCCTTCATTCCTATGTCGTGCAGTGTAACTGTATATCAAACCATACTTTTCTTACGAGTCCGTCTCCTGTGTTTGGGGAAAGTGCTTGGCTGTTTCTCAGTTGTGTTATTTCTTGCATTGTGAGTGGCTCATGGTGTTCTGCTGTATCTTTTCCTTGTCTTCTGTAATTTTTAATTACTGATTTAAATACGTTATTTGCATTTGTTAGACATATGTCTGTTATGATGTTAATCTTTCTGTTTAGTGGTGGGTTGTTTATATATCTGTTAAGTCCTGCACGTAAGGATACAAATGCACTTGTTACATATTCTTCTCCTTTTGTGTTTCGTACTGTAGCATAGAATTCTCTAAGTATTGTGTTTAAGTTTTCTGGTGTAATAGTGTGGAAGTCTATGTTGTATTTTTTTTTTTTTTTTGCCAGTTTTGAAATATGTTTATAGCCCACTGTGTTTGTTTTCTTGTACTTAATTCTTGTTTTCCTAATTCTAGTATTTCTATTTCTTTGAGTTTTTTCTGTATGTCTTTTGTTAGGTTTAGAGTGGAATAGGCTTTTAATGTTTTTTTTACCTTTCTGAAGTATATGGCTTGTCATACTGTTGTCTTCTATAAGGGACGTGTTATGCTGTAGTAATTCCTGTTCTTGTGGTTGGAGAATTTCCTTGCTTGTTGATGGTTTCATCATGGTTTCTGGTATGTTCTTAAATATTTCTTCTATTTCACTGTCACTTATTAGTTCAAAGTTTACTTCTATTTTTTTTTATTATTTTCTATCTATGGTGTCTCTTGTTTGGGTGGTTTTTCTTGTCTGAGTTTGTAGTGTTTCTGTTTAACAGGGCTTGTGCAGGTTTTTGAAGGGATGTTATCAAAAGGGCTAGGTGGTGCTGGGTAAAATATAGTTTAAGAAGTGTAGAACTTTATAACGTGTAGTTATGTTTTAGTACTTATAGGTATGTTAGAAATCTGGTCCAGTTTTAATGCACATTAGCTTTTTTAAAATATAATGTAGTTTTACTAATTGGTCACTAGATGGTGATGTGGTATGCACTTTTAGAAGGTATATGCTGGTTTGGAAGTTAGGTATGGTGTGTCTTTTTAACTTTGCGAGGGGTGTGTGCTGTGTTTACTTTTAGTGTATACATTTTTGGAGTTGTTGTTTGTGTATAGCTATTGCAGGGAATACAGCTGTGTGAATGGTTTTATCAGAATGCTTGCTTTTATTGTATTATTAGTGGTGGTTATGTAGTGTATGTGGTGTATTTGCGACTGCATGACAGTTTATTTAATTACTGTTCGAGGTGAGGGACTGAGGACTGTAATAGGGGAATTGGTGACTTTTGTGTGATTAGGTGTACTTGTTAGGTGTTTAGGTTTACTTCGTGGTGTAAAATTTGCTTATGTTTACTTGCTGTCGCCACAGCATGATATCTTAGCGATATATCCGGTTATATGCCTTTATTTCTTGTTTGATTTACTATGTGCACGCTGGTTGGATTAGCCAATCAGCGTGCACGTTTATCGGCTTTTCTGAACATTGCATAGTATAACGGGGTATAACAACCTGCACAAGACCTGACAATATCAGGCTGACAGTGGTGTACACAGAAAAGGTGGGATATAATAAAGTAATGGGGAATAACAGCCTATAAAAGACCTGACAACATCAGGCTGTCAGAAGTATACAAAAGAGAGGTGAGATGTAATAATATAGCAATAACCCACGCCTGGGTGTGAATAATGCTGGATTTACCCACGGTTGGTGTGGTTTGGTCATGAGGGCGAAGCCCGAGTGGCCAAACAAAGCCAACCGTGGGTAAATCCAGCATTACCCACACCCAGAAGTGGGTTATTGCTATTATACAATGACATTATTTAAGAAAAAAAATAATTAAATTTCTTAAATAATGGCATTGTATAATGCCTCCTTGCTGCCCTTCCGCAGCTGTCTGGTATTCTGCGGCAGTTATGATGTACTGCGCATGCGTATGCCTACGTAGTACATCAGAGCTGTGGGCAAAAGCAACGGAGAAAGCAAGATCTCCGTTGCTTTTTACAAACTGTTTCGCTATGTTAAATGGGTTTAACATAGCGAGACAGTTTTGAAAAAAGCAATGGAGAAAAGCAAGATCTCCATTGCTTTTTACAAACTGTCTCGCTATGTTAAACTCATTTAACATAGCGATGCAGCTTTAAAAAAAGCAACGGAGAATCTCCGTTGCTTTTTTTAAAGCTGTCTCGCTATGTTAAATGAGTTTAACATAGCGAGACAGTGTGAAGCAATGGAGATCTTGCGTTCTCCGTTGCTGTAAAAAAAGAGTTATAGTAATGGAAAAAGTCCGGGCGACCGGACCTTTTTCCATTACTATAACTCTGGTTTACAATGTGCACACTGACCAATCAGCATGCACGGTTTTGAATATTAATGGGGGGTCATTGTATAATGCGGTATAACAACCTGCAGGAGACATGACATCATCAGGCTGTCAGCAGTGTACACAGCAGAGGTGAGATATATCAATGTAAAGGAGTATAACAACCTGCACAAGACCTGACAACATTAGGCAGTAAGCAGTGTACACAGGACAGGTGGGATATAATAAAGTAATAGGGTATAACAACCTGCACAAGACATGACGTCAGGCTGCCATCAGTGTACACAGGAGAGGTGTGATATAACACAGTAATGGGGTATAACAACATTCACAAGACCTGGTGTCAGGCTGTCAGTAGTTTACACCGAAGAGGTGGGATATAGGTTGATAGGTTGGTACTGGGCTATCTGCCTGAAGGCATATATTAGCCCAGCCACATTGTGCAGTATTCACCGCCCCTTTAGTAGTTCCCTAGACCCTTGTACTAGCAGCTAGTACCCTTGGCCCCTATCTAGTAGTGCTGTTGGTGTGATCCCCGGTGTGAACTTTCTGTTACCCATCCACTCATCAAGGTTCCTCTTGAAGAGTGATAGTGAGGGGCTCTGTCTTATGTAGATCGGGACCCTGTTCCATAGTAAGGGAAGTCTCTGCGAAGGGAATCTATCCCTCCAGCATGTTCTATTCATTGTTGTGTTGAGGTTTATATCCCTAGAGCGTGTAGCTCGAGTAGATTTGGTTTTGCTAAGATGGCGCGTGTTCAACAATTCTGGGTTGGACATGGATCTGTACGTTAGACAGAGATCGCCTCTGAGAAAGCGGTATGCAACAGAGAACAGTCTTGGCTTTTTCAATCGTGCTGCATAGAGCAACTGTCTGAGGCCAGTAATCCTCTTGGTTAGGTACCTCTGTGGTGTCTCCAGCTGCTGGAGATGTCTAGCCAAGTACATTCCCAATTGGTGCATTGTACTCAATAATGGGTCTGATGAGGGAAGAATAGAGGGGCACCATTACATCCTTAGATCTTGATGCGAACCCTTTTGTGATCAGATGGGTCACATAGAAGGATTTTCTAACCACTTTGGCAACATGGTTATCAAAGAAAAGCTGACTATCTACTTGGGTCCCTAGATCCCTTATTTAATCTTCAGATTTCAGGGGATTGCCTCCTATGTTGTAGTTTGCGGTTACTCTGTTTTTTCCAAAGGGGATTACTACGCATTTTTTTGCAATTAGCTTGAGACCATGGCTTTGACACCATACATCAGTCTCATTTAGGCCCTTCTGGAGGATCTCCATGTCGGCCGGAGACTCTATTATAGCACCCAGTTTGCAGTCGTCCGCAAACTTAGTCAGCCACAGCCCTTCCGTGCTTGCCTGTACTTCTGAGACGTATATGCCAAACAGAAGGGGCCCCAGGACAGAGCCCTGAGGCACACCACTCATTACTGGTCTGGATTCGGACATAGATCCCGCTACTCTTACTTTATGGGATCTGTCTGAGAGCCAGTTTGCGATCCATCTTGTGACGTAAGGGTTTATGCCCAGGCTGGTGAGCTTATCAATAATACCTGAATGAGGAATGGTGTCAAATGCTTTAGCAAGGTCAAGGTAAGCCGTGTGTACCTCCTTTCCCTTATCTATAGCCTGTGTAACTGTCTCAAATAAATCCACCAGGTTCAGGAGGCATGATCTGCCCTTGACGAAGCTGAACTGTGTGGGGTCCAGCAACTGGAGGTTCCCAATCTCTCCATTTATGAGTTCCATAATGATTTGCTCCATAGCCTTACAGATCAGACTGGTCAGGCTTATTGGTCGGTAGTAACCAGGGTCAGTTGTGGCCCCACCCTTGTGTAGTGGGACCACCATTGCCGTGCGCCATTCTATGGGCACATATCCTGTGGACAGGCTGAGACTGAACAGGGTATTAAGATGCAGAGTTAATTCCTTTTGGAGCTCGCATATGACACAGCCTGGGACACCATCTGGCCCCATGGAGGCAGTGTTTTTAGCTTTAGATAGAGCCTTGTTAACCAACGTATCAGTAATAATTGGACTTAAACAATCCCCTAGAATGGTAATAGGCCCTGTAGGTGGTGAGGCGGGGGGGGGGGGGATTTGCACTGAACCTGTCAGCCAAGATGTTGGCAATGTCAGAAGGGTCAGTGTATTTTGTTCCATTTTGTACTAGCTCAGAACAGACCTGAGCATTGCCATTTAGGTTTTTGATGTAACCATAGAAGGCCTTATGGTTATCCTTGGCATCCTTGGCAACTTTCTTTTCAAAATTAGCTTTAGTTGACTTGATGAGGGCCCTCAATTTCTTACTAATGCTGATCAGGGATGATTTTTCTACTTGAGATTTGGCCTTTTTTTGTATAAGTCTCCTCCTTTTATTGTAAAGTTTGCTTATGGCCGGGGTCCACCAGACTAGTTTCTTCTTGCTTGAGGAAGGAGTCTTGGTTTTATTTGGGATAGCACAGTCCATACAATCCTGAAGATGCATATAGAGTGCCTTGGTGTAGGATTCCGCATCCTGGATATCATTATCCTTCTGCAGGGGGATAGTGAAGCTTTCCACTTCGGATGCAAGTAGTTTGAAGTTTGCTTTGGAAAGGTTTTTGACTATGGTTTCTTTGATTGGGGGAGGTGGAGGAGTGAGGATGTCCAGGGTTATCAGTTTGTGGTCGGATCTGACCAAGGAGGGGGTGATAACGGGTGTGGTACAATGGGCGCCCATATTTGTGATGATTAAATCCAATATGTTGTCCCCTCTAGTGGTGAAACATACTAGTTGTTCAAGGGCATTTGAATTTATAAATTCTATTAATCGCTGAGCATAGGAGTTGGAACATTGGTAGTTTGTCCAGTCTATACCAGGGTAGTTGAAATCACCCAAGATTATGGTGTTGGGTAGGACCTTTATATTTTCCAATGTCTCAAGGAATGAAGAGTGAGCATCTTGGGACATGGTGGGCGATCTATAACCAGCTACGACTTGAAATGTGGTTTTGCCTGCTGATAGTTGTACATGGATGATCTCCTGGGCATCATGCTGCGCTACTAACCTGGAGATATGGGTATCCTTGATGAATATAGATACACCTCCGCCTTTTGTACTGCGAACTGGTAACTGAGGCCGGAAGGTATGATATGAATTGTAACCTGGCAGTGCTGGGGTGCTCTCTTGAGCCTTGGACCAGGTTTCCGTCACTGCACAAACATCAATTTTCTCCATGCTGAGGAGAGCCTCGAGTGTGTGCATTTTGAGGTTGAGACTTCTGGCGTTGAGTAGGATTACCCTTAGTTTTTGGTTACCTGTGCTGGTTACGGTGGTTGGTTTGTCCTTTGAGCCTTGCCTAAAAAAGGCACTATGGGGACGGCAAGAGCCTTGGCCAGTATTCGAAAACCTAAGGGTGACAGGTGCAACCCATCTCTGGCAAAACAGTGAGGCTTCTCTATCATGTCATCCCAGGCAGACAGACAGTGGATCCCCTTAGAATGACACCAGAAGCTTAGCCAATTGTTGAAATTGATCATTTTGTCTTTGTATTGTGGTATCATTCTAGGTGAAGGTAATATGCTACTCAAGGTCAGGGTCATACCAGCTTGGGCTACATGATCAGAGAGCTCCTCAATGTCTCTTTTCATGTAGTCCAGGGAGGTAAGTCTTAGATTATTCACACCAACATGTACAATGACAGCGTCATACTTGTACTTGTTCTGGAGTGACCTAAGTGCCTGTGTTATGTGGCAGATCTGAGCACCCAACAGGCAGCTGACAGTAACCTTCTCCTTGTTCATCCTGGTGAGTGGAACATCCGCGTGCCTTACTATAAAGTCTTCTATTACTAGCATGTTAGGTATGGTGTTTTGCCTTAAGGGCTGTTGTGAGGCACACTGCTGAGGTGAATTATGTGTTTTCTGGCTTGTGTTTGGGGGTGCAGGTTGCTTGCTTGTCTGCTTTGGAGGGCACTGTTTCTTTTTCAGATTGGTACCTAGTGCCTCTGTATTTATGCATATGTTTTGCCGGTGCTTGTTTTGTAGACTCTTGTGTGACAGGTGGTGTGATGCAAGTGTGTTCCTTATCCTCTTGACTGTCAGCTACAGTCATGGGTTGAGAGCGCTTAGCCTCAAGTCTGGCTGTGTATTTGCATCTCTCTCAAGTGTTTGTGTCTAGAGGTAAGAGGAGAGGGTTGTCTGTATACATGAGGCAGTTGTGACAGTGACTCAGGATGCCCAATTCCACCAGATGAACTGGAGAGTACACCTGAAGCTGACCTTTGGACATGCTTTGAAGAGTAAATTGAATTTAAGTCCTGCGGACGATCGAGGGTCTTATGCTATATTATAATAGTGCTGTCTAGGAAATTTGGAGAATAATAGTGCTGTCTAGGAGATTAGGACAAGTGCTGATTTCTGTTTTGCAAGCGCTGCAATAAGAGCAGCTGATCTGAAGCACTTGAGTTGAGGCTTGCCTAGTTCTAAGGGGAAAATTTACAGCGCAGACTTTCTGGAGCCAGGAATAGTATACCCCAGCTAACCGGCGCTGCCCGACACTGCTCTGTGCGCAAGACCACGCAAAAAGAGAGTTGCAGGGTTTTTCCTCTAGATAAGTGAGGAAAGTGAGTACAAGAGCTGTTTTTCTCTAAGCAAGTGAGAAAAGTAAGTACAAAAACTGTTTTCCTCTAGGTAATGAGGAAGATAGAGTGCTATAGTAATTAGTAGCTTATTTAGTGCGTACAAGTTCTGAACAAGTGCTGAGCATGAACAAGCAAATTTAAGTGCTAAAACTAAGAATCTGTATCTGCACTAGATGAGTTACAGGACAGAAACAAGTGCAAATACAGGCTTTCAAATCAGAAAGTTGAGAGAGATGGAAGAGATTGCCCAAACGGCCAGTAACTACAAATTCTGGGCCAGAACCACTACTTATGTGGTAGACAGGTTACCTAGTGCTTACCACTCCCACTGATAAGCTAGAAGGCTTCGCTCCAACACAGAAAGGCTTGGGGGACTCAGAATCTTACATACAGTCCTGAATACAGCAAATCTGTATCTGGAACACTAGTTACAGGAAAGGTAGGAAACAGGCTTACAGTTTTTTTTTTTTTTTTTTTTTACAGAAAAGTAGCAAAAACAGTAGTAAAAAACAATTCACATGCAGTGCAAGCTAGCAACTTGAGTATGCAGCAATATTAGACCAAACACAGTTTAAAAATGCAATTAAATTAAAAAGGACTAAAAGCAAGTGCAGAAAGAGTTTATTAGGTAGAATGTGGTAAAGAGATGGGACGGGGAGTGTCCCAGATCAAATCTACAGTGGGGCGGGCAACTGCAAAAGCCACCAAATTTAAACTACAAACCAAAAATAGGGAGGGTGGGTGAGACAAAACAGTTTCAACAGAGATCTAAGCAAAAACTAACAGTACAAACTTTAAAACCAAAAAAATATTCTCAGCTCTGTATATTTGCCGATCAGTCTCTCAGAACAGTGAGACAACAGTTTCAACACAGATCCAAGCAACAATTAAACTCTATAACCAAAAACATATATACTCAGCTCTGTATAATTGCAGATAATATGTACGGCAGTCTCTCAGAACACAGGTTCCAGCAATAATATAATAAATATAATAAAGTAATGGGGTATAACAACCTGTACAAGACCTGACTACATCAGGCTGTCAGCAGTGTACACAGGAGAGATGGGATATAATAAATTAATGGGGTATAACAACCTGCACGAGACCTGATGTTGTCAGGCTGTCAGCAGGGTATGCAGGAGAGGTGAGATATAATACAGTAATGAGTATTACAATGTGAACAAAACCTAACTACCTCAGACTGTCAGCAGTGTACACAGGATAGATGTGATAAAATAAAGTAGTGGGGTAGAACAACCTGCACAAGACCTGACAACATCAGGCTGTCAGCAGTGTACACAGGAGGGGTGGGATATAATAAAGTAATGAGGTATAACAACCTGCACAAGACCTGACAATGTCAGGCTGTCAGCAGTGTACACATCAGAGGTGGGATATAATAAAGTAATGGAGTATAACAACCTGCAAGAGACATGACAATATCAGGCTGACGGCAGTGTACACAGGAGACATGGGATATAATAAAGTAATGGGGGTCTAACAAACTGCACAAGACCTAAGAATGTCAGGCTGTCAGCAAAGCACACATGACAGGTAGGATATAATAAAGTAATGGAGGTATAACAACCTGCCCAAGACCTGACAATATCAGGCTGTCATCAGTGTGTGCAGGAGAGGGGGGCTATAATAAAGAAATGGGGTATAACCACCTTCACAACACCTGACAACACCAGGCTCTCAGTAGTATACACTGGAGAGGTGGGAAATAATAGAGTAATGGGGTATAACATCATGCAGGAGATATGACACCATCAGGCTGTTAGCAGTGTAAACATGAGAGGTGAGATGTAACAAAGTAATGGGGCATAACAACCTGCACAAGACCTGACAACATAAGGCTGTCAGCAGTCTACATAAGACAGGTGGGATATAATAAAGTAATGGGGTATAAGAACCTGCACTAGACCTGAGAAGATCAGGCTGTCATCAGTGTACACAGCAGAGGTGGGATATAATAGAGTAATGGGGTATAACAACCTGTGCCAGACCTGACAAGATCAGGCTGTCAGCAGTGTATACAGGATAAGAGGGACATAATAAAGTAACAGGGTATAACAACCTGCACAAGACAGGACAACATCAGGTTGACATCTGTGTACACAGAAGAGGAAGGATATAATAAAGTAAAGGGGTATAATAACCTGCACAAGACGTGAAAACAGCAGGCTGTCAGCATTGTACACAGGAGAGGTGGGATATAATAAAGTAATGTGGTATAAGAACCTGTATAAGACCTGGCAATGTCAGGCTGTCACCAGTGTGAACAGGAGACATGTGATAAAGTAATGGGGTGTAACAACATCCATAACACCTGACAACATCAGGCTGTCAGCATTTTTCACAGGAGACAGATATAAAAGAGTAATGGGATTTAGCAACATGCATAGAACTGACAATATCAGGATGTCAGCAGTGCACACAGGTAAGGTGGGATACAGTAAAGTAATGTGGTACAACGACCTGCACAAGACCTGGTAATGTCAGGATGTCAGCAGTGTACACAGGAGAGGTGATATATAATAAAGTAAAGGGTATAACAACCTGCACAAGAACGGACATCAGGATGTGTCAGCAGTATATGCAGGAGAGTGGGATATAATAAAGTAATGGGGTATAACAACCTGCATAAAAACTGACAACATCTGGATGTCAGCAGTGTATGCAGGAGAGGTGGGATATAATACAGTAATGGAGTTTAACAACCTGCATGAGACCTGACAATATCAGGCTGACAGCACTGTACACATGAGACATGGGATATAATAAAGTAATGGGGAATAACAACCTGCACAAGACCTAACAATATCAGGCTGACAGCAGTGTGCACAGGACAGGTGGGATATAATAATGTAGTGGGGTATAATAACCTGCACAAGAGATGACTACATCAGGCTGTCAACCACTTATGCAGGAGAGTGGGATATAATAAAGTAATGGGGTATAACAACCTGCATAAAAACTGACAACATCTGGATGTCAGCAGTGTATGCATGAGAGGTGGGATATAATACAGTAATGGAGTTTAACAACCTGCATGAGACCTGACAATATCAGGCTGACAGCACTGTACACATGAGACATGGGATATAATAAAGTAATGGGGAATAACAACCTGCACAAGACATAACAATATCAGGCTGACAGCAGTGTGCACAGGACAGGTGGGATATAATAATGTAGTGGGGTATAATAACCTGCACAAGAGATGACTACATCAGGCTGTCAACCACTTATGCAGGAGAGGTGGGATATAATAAAGTAATATATATAACAACCTGTACAACATCTGACAACATCAGGCTGTCAGCAGTGCACACAGGAGAGGTTGGATGTAATAAAGTAATGGGGTATAACAACCTGCCAAGGCTTGACTACATCAGGCTGTCAGCAGTGTACACAGGAAAGGAGGGATATAATAAAGTAAGGGGGTATAACAACCTTCACAAGATATGACAACATCATGCTGACAGCAGTGTACACAGGAGAGGGAGGATATAATAAAGTAATGGGGTATAACAACCTGCAGAATACATAACATCAGTATGTCAGCAGTGTACACAGGAGAGGTGGGATATAATAAATTAATGGGGTGTAACACCTTGCAGAAGACATAACAACATCACACTGACAGCAGTGTACACAGGAGGGTGGATATAATAAAGAAATGGGGTATAATAACCTGAACAAGATATGACAACATCACACTCAGCAGTGTACACAGGAGAGGTGGGATGTAATAAAGTAATGGGGTATAACAACTTGCACAAGAGCTAAGAACATCAGGCTGTTGGCAGTGAACACAGGAGAGGTGGGATATAATAATGTAATGGCGTATAACAACCTGCACAAGACTTGACAACATCAGGTTGATTGCAGTTTGCACAGAAGAGGTGGGATATAATAAAGTAATGGGGTATAACAATGTCCAAGAGACCTGACATCAGGCTGTCAGCATTGTGCACAGGAGACATGGGATATAATAGAGTAATGGGGTTTAGGGGTTTAACAGCTTGCATAAGAACTGACAGCATCAGGAAGTCAGCAGGGTACACTGGAGGGGTAGGATAGAGTAAAGTATTGTGGTAGAACAACCTGCACAAGAACTGATAATGTCAGGCTGTCCATAGTGTACAAAGGAGAGGTGAGATATAATATAGTAATGGGTATTACAACGTGAACAAGACCTGAGTACATCAGACTGTCAGCAGTGTACACAGGATAGTTGTGATAAAATAAAGTAATAGGGTATAACAACCTGCACAAGATCTGACAACATCAGACTGTCAGTGGAGCACACAGGAGAGGTGGGATGTAATAAAGTAATGGGGTATAACAACCTGTACAAGAACTGACAACATCAGACTGTCAGCAGTGTACACAGGAAAGGAGGGGTACAGTAAAGTAATGGTGTATAACAACCTGCACAAAATATGACAACATCACAGTTTGAGCAGTGTACACAGGAGAGGGGGGATATAATAAAGAAATCGGGTATAACAACCTGCACAAAATATGACAACATCATGCTCTCAGCAGTGTACACATGAGAAGTGGGATATAATGAAGTAATGGGGTATAACAACTTGCACAAGAACTGAGAACATGAGGCTATCAGCAGTGTACACAGGAGAGGTGGGACAAAATAAACTAGTGGGGCATAACAGCCTGCAGAAGAGATGACAACATAAGGCTGTTAGCAGTGTTCATAGGTGAGGTGGGATATAATAAAGTAATGGGGCATAACAAACTGAGTAAGACCTGACAACATTAGGCTGTCAGCAGTGTACACAGGTGAGGTTGGATATAATAAAGTGATGGGGTATAGCAACCTGCAGATGAGCTGACAACATCAGGCTGTTAGCAGTGTTCATAGATGAGGTGGGATATAACAAAGTAATGAGGTATAACAAACTGCATAAGACCTGACAACATCAGGCTGTCAGCAGTGTACACAGGAGAGGTGAGATATAACAAAGTAATGGTGTATAACAACCTGCACAAGACCTGACAACATCAGTCTGTCAGCAGTGTACACAGGAGAGATGGGGTATAATAAAGTAATGGGGTATAACAACCTGGACGAGACCTGAGAATATCAGGCTGTCAGCAGGCTCTGCACGAGAGGTGGGTTATAATACAATAATAAGTATTACAACCTGAATAAGACTTGACTACATCAGACTGTCAGCAGCTTACACAGGTCAGATGGGATATAATAAAGTAATGGGGCATAACAACCTGCAAAAGACCTGAGAACATCAGGTTCTGTGTAGAGTAAACAAAACAGGTGGGATATAATAAAGTAATGGAGTATAACAACCAGCACAAGACCTGTCAATGACAGGCTGTCAACAGTGTACACAGGAGAGGTGGGATATAATAAAGTAATGGGGTATAACAACCTCCACAAGACTTGACAACATCAGGCTGTCAGCAGTGTACACTGGAGAGGTGGGATATAATAACAAAATGGGGTATAACAACCTGCAGAAGACATGACAACATCAGGTTGACAGCAGTGTACACAGGAGAGGTGGGATATAATAAAGTAATGGGGTGTAACAATAGCTGACAATGTCACGCTGTCAGTAGTGTACACTAGAGTGGTGGGATATAATAATGAAATGGGGTATAACTACCTGCAATTAACCTAACAATATCAGGCGGTCAGCAGTGTACATAGGAAAGGTGGGATATATAAAGTAATGGCATGGAAAAACCCTCCATGAGACCTGAGAACATCAGGCTACCAGCAGTGTACACTGCAGACATAGGATATAATAAAGTAATGTGGTATAACAACCTGCGGAAGGCATGACAACATCAGGCTACCAGCAGTGTACACTGCAGACATAGGATATAATAAAGTAATGTGGTATAACAACCTGCGGAAGGCATGACAACATCAGGCTACCAGCAGTGTACACTGCAGACATAGGATATAATAAAGTAATGCGGTATAACAACCTGCGGAAGGCATGACAACATCAGGCTGTCAGCAGTGTACACTGCAGACATAGGATATAATAAAGTAATGCGGTATAACAACCTGCGGAAGGCATGACAACATCAGGCTACCAGCAGTGTACACTGCAGACATAGGATATAATAAAGTAATGTGGTATAACAACCTGCGGAAGGCATGACAACATCAGGCTGTCAGCAGTGTACACTGCAGACATAGGATATAATAAAGTAATGTGGTATAACAACCTGCGGAAGGCATGACAACATCAGGCTACCATCAGTGTACACTGCAGACATAGGATATAATAAAGTAATGTGGTAAAACAACCTGCGGAAGGCATGACAACATCAGGCTACCAGCAGTGTACACTGCAGACATAGGATATAATAAAGTAATGTGGTATAACAACCTGCGGAAGGCATGACAACATCAGGCTACCAGCAGTGTACACTGCAGACATAGGATATAATAAAGTAATGCGGTATAACAACCTGCGGAAGGCATGACAACATCAGGCTACCAGCAGTGTACACTGCAGACATAGGATATAATAAAGTAATGTGGTATAACAACCTGCGGAAGGCATGACAACATCAGGCTGTCAGCAGTGTACACTGCAGACATAGGATATAATAAAGTAATGTGGTATAACAACCTGCGGAAGGCATGACAACATCAGGCTGTCAGCAGTGTACACTGCAGACATAGGATATAATAAAGTAATGTGGTATAACAACCTGCGGAAGGCATGACAACATCAGGCTACCAGCAGTGTACACTGCAGACATAGGATATAATAAAGTAATGTGGTATAACAACCTGTGGAAGGCATGACAACATCAGGCTACCAGCAGTGTACACTGCAGACATAGGATATAATAAAGTAATGTGGTATAACAACCTGCGGAAGGCATGACAACATCAGGCTACCAGCAGTGTACACTGCAGACATAGGATATAATAAAGTAATGCGGTATAACAACCTGCGGAAGGCATGACAACATCAGGCTACCAGCAGTGTACACTGCAGACATAGGATATAATAAAGTAATGTGGTATAACAACCTGCGGAAGGCATGACAACATCAGGCTACCAGCAGTGTACACTGCAGACATAGGATATAATAAAGTAATGTGGTATAACAACCTGCGGAAGGCATGACAACATCAGGCTGTCAGCAGTGTACACTGCAGACATAGGATATAATAAAGTAATGTGGTATAACAACCTGCGGAAGGCATGACAACATCAGGCTGTCAGCAGTGTACACTGCAGACATAGGATATAATAAAGTAATGTGGTATAACAACCTGCGGAAGGCATGACAACATCAGGCTGTCAGCAGTGTACACTGCAGACATAGGATATAATAAAGTAATGCGGTATAACAACCTGCGGAAGGCATGACAACATCAGGCTGTCAGCAGTGTACACAGTAGAGGTTGGATATAATAAAGTAATGTGGTATAACATCCTGCACAAGAACTGACAATGTCAGGTAGTCATCAGTGTACATGGGGAGGTGGGATGTAATATAGTAATGGGGTATAACAACCTGCACAAGAACTGTCAATGTCAGGCTGTCAGCAGTGCACACAGGAGGGTAGGATATAACAAAGCAATGGGATATAACAACCTGCAACAGACATGACAACATTAGGCTGTCAGTAGTGTACACAGGAGGGGTGGGATATAATAAATTAATGGGGCATAACAACCAGCACAAGATCTGACAATATCAGGTTGTCAGCAGTGTGCACAGGAGGAGTGGGATATTATAAATTATTGGGGTATAACAACCTGCAGAAGATATGACAACATCAGGCTGTCAGCAGTGTACATAGCAGAAGTGGGATATAATAACATAATGGGGTATAACAATCTGCACAAGATATGACAACATCAGTCTGTCAGCCGAGTGTGCATGAGACATGGCATATAATAAAGTAATGGAGTATAACTACCTGCAAAAGACCTGACAATGTCACACTGTCAGCAGTGTACACAGGAAAGGTGGGATATTGTAAAATAATGGGGTATAACAACCTGCACAAGACCTGACAACATTAGGCTGTCAGCAGTGTACACAGGACAGATGGGATATAATAAAGAAATGGGGTATAACAACCTGCACAAGATATGACAACATCACGGTTTAAGCAGTGTACACAGGATAGGGGTTATATAATAAAGTAATGGGGTATACCAACTTGCACAAGAACCGAGAACATGAGGCTGTCAGCAGTGTACACAGGAGAGGTGGGACAAAATAAACTAGTGGGGTATAACAACCCGCAGAAGAGCTGACCACATCATGCTGTTAGCAGTGTTCACAGGTGAGGTGGGATATAGTAAAATAGTGGGGTATAACAATCTGCACAAGAACTGACAATGTCAGGCTGTCAGCAGTGTACACAGTAATGGTGGGATATACTAACATAATGGGGTATAACAACCTGCACAAGACATGACATCAGTCTGTCAGCAGAGTGTGCAGGAGAGATGGCATATAATAAAGTAATGGAGTATAACAACCTGCAAAAGACATGACAATGTCACACTGTCAGCAATGTACACAGGAGAGGTGGGATATAGTAAAATAATGGGGTATAACAACCTGCACAAGATCTGACAAAGTCAGGTTGTCAGCAATGGAACCATAGTAGGCCATAAATATCATGCAAAAAATTAATGTGTTAACCTATGGGAGTCAATCCTGCAAGTCAGTCTGCCTGCCAGCATATCTACAGTTTACTGGCAATAGAAGCCAGTGCGGACGTCAACATACAAGGGGTCATAAAATACATTACTGGGAAAGTAAAAGTAAAGATAGATTACAAAAATAAAATAAGAAAGAAAAAAGAAGACAGCCCTCAAGGGAAGTGAACTGACAACTCCCACAGTTAAATTTTCCATAGCAATGCATTAGCATTTTGAACCCCTGCAGCAGTCAAGGTTCAAGGATCATGAAACACATATCTGGCAAAAGTTGGACATATGGTAGCTTGCAAGCAGAAAAGTGATGAAAAGGCATACAACACCCAGGGTGTTTGAAACCTATGAACAGTTGTAATGTCACAGTAGATATCAGAGTATAAGAAGACTCAGTGACATAAGATGCCACACAGGCAGTATCACCCACTATAAACTAATTTTAAGACATGGATCAGCCATTTCATTGGTTCATACATAAGTACTAGGCTAGCCACCCTTTTGGGTCATTTTAAGCCTATCTATTTTCCCTTTTTGTGCTGGAATTAACCTATCCCATTTGGTAAGACATTGGCCTTACCCGTCCCTTGGTCAGTAATTATATATCAACCCTAATAAGAGTAGCTGAGGTCATATTACAGATAATTTTAGGGGAGCCATGCATTTAGGAGCTGAGTCTGCCAGTTAGTTGTACAGGGGCAGTCCTGGGGGTTAATTTATGTTTCCCATCCATACATCCAAGTTGTTCTTGAATAGGGCATGGATGTATTTTGTTTTATGTGGATGAACAGTCTGTTCTATAGCAGTGGTATTGAGATATTACTGACCCTTTAAACTGTTCTTTTGATGTAGAGATTTGGATCCTAGACTGAGTATTTCTGATACCATTTGACTTGCTGATGTGCAATAAATCCTTCAGTGATGGGTTGAAGGATGCCTTGTATGCCAGACATGGGTCACTTCTCACAGGTCACTTCTCAGCGGTCTGAGGGATACTGAAAATAGTGACAGTTGCTTTGTTTCAGTCCATGTAGGCTATGGACTGACATGGACCATGTATGACATGTTGTTTAGGCTTTGTATCCTTCTAGTAAGGTATCTCTTTGGATGTCCAGTTGTTCCATGTGTCTGGACAGATACATTTTATTTTTATTTTATTTTATTTGCAGTTGTTTAACCAGGATAGTCCACTGGGCCAAAATAACCTGTTTTCAATGGAGTCTTGGGGAGAAAAGCTCCAAACACAGATTATACAAAGATTACAGTGATTTACATTTTAACATTTTCTGGTCATAAGACAGAACAAAAAATACTGAGGTTACTATCAAAAAATGAAACAGGAGAGCATTACTCTATTAGGATTAAAAATAGTAGTTAGATGCAGTAGGCGTAGAAATTGCTAGATGGAAATAAGAATGTGCTTACTAGATGCAAATGTGAATCTACGATTTGGAATTAAAGAGACGGAAGACTGTATGAAGTGGAGAATAGGTTATGAGGGGTGAGAGCAGGAGCATTCCCATTTGGATGTTAGATGTGAGTGGAGTGATTTTTTAAAGGATGGGAGGCTAGTGATGGTACGAATGGAGGGGGGAAGGGAGTTCCATAAGCATGCTAGTGAGTGTGACAGGAGGTTTTGTCCTGGGGGGTGCGGAAGGGTCTGTAAACTTCTATAAGGTTTTGATTGTTTGATCTGAGAAGTCTTTGTGTGTGGTGCATTTTAAAGGTAGTGGACAGGGAGGGACAGAGGGATGGCTGGAAAATGAGTTTGTGTGCATAGGTGAGCTGAGTATAGGAGAGGTAGTTGGGAAGTTCAAGCCAATTTAGTTTGTGGAGAGGTGCACAAAGGGGGCAGTATATTCAATGATGGGACTAGTGAGGGCTGAGTAAAGGGTGACAATGGCAACCCTAGATCTAGACACTGTCCTTTTGTTTATAAGCTGTGCAATATAGAAGGACCTTCTTACAACAATGGACACATGTTGATCCAAAATTATGTCACTTTCCACATATGTTCACAAATCCCAAATAACTAGGTCAACTCTCTTAGGAGTATATTGTCATGGGGTAGATGACTTTGCAAAGGATACAATAATGCATTTTTAGCATTTAATTTCAGTCCATGATTTTCACACCAGTTCTTTATTTGGGGCAAATAAATCCTGCCTCCTGCAGGATGACTAAGTCATTTGGGGACTTGGTGACTGCTTTGAGCTTGCAGTCATGTACAAACTTAGTGAAACAGAACCCTTTGGTATTGGCCTTTACTTCAGAACAGTAGATGCCAAACCGGAGAGGTCCCAGCACAGAACCATGGGGGACTCCAGTGGTGACTGCTCTCTTTTACCCTTCCTCCTTTCATTTCCTGCACCCCACCTGTGAGCCAGTTAGCAATCTAACATGTGACATAGGGGTTTATTCCCAGTTAAGCCTGAGTGGAGACTTGTGTCAAAAGTGGTGATCCATCAAAGGAACTAGAATAATGACATAGAGATTACTTTGAATAATATATACATTGTTGGCACGTGCGGTGTGTCTATCCATTCACTTGACCATGGTATAATTTGGAAAGGGAAGTATAGAACAGACTGAGATGAAAAAGTGAAGTAAGCAGAGTGTAAAACACAAGGTGAGCAAATACAGAAAAGGAAGGTTGCAGGTGGGATAGGAACCCATATGTCCAACTTCCTAGCTAAACAATGGCAGAAAAATCCAGAAATATATTATGCTAGGAATTTCCAACTTCTGTCATGTAAAGCGTACACTCATTATAGGATTGTTTACTTTCACAAGACTTAAACACATGATAGCATTAAATGAGAAGCAAACGAGAATGGATCAGAACCCCTGACAATGTCACTGATATGGTCACTGTATTAGCAAGGAAAGATATAGAAGCACTGCTAAATATGCGTTTGTCACCTTTTATAAGGGGAACAAAACACATGATAACAGGACATCAAAAAGGCACCTACCAGGGTTCAACCGCTGACTTTTTGAAAGATATATTTTTCTAGAACATTGTATTATTAAGGCATGCTATGGAGGCACTTATTGTGCAAGTGATTGAAATATACATTTTAGGTGAATGGTCCACACAACCAAAATGTACCTGTTTGTTTGCAACCCCCCACTTTTTCTGAATGATAGTCTATAGACTAGAGCATTGGTAAGTGAAGTTATAGAACATATACTGATGTGGTCTGACTAATTACATTTCAGGGAAATGTTAGAACAGTGCTGGGAGTGAAAACAGATCAATATAAAAACATATCAACCGACATGAGAGGGGATTAAAAGCCATCAGCCACTTCATATATCGGTACACGAGCAGATTGAGGTGTTGAAGCTGTCACATGTGCACATCGCACATGACAATGATTTTTGTCAGCATTATATGAGGTTGACCATCATGGGTTTGAACCTCTGCCTGCCAGACTAATACTCTCCAAACTGCTGCATTATCCACTGACACCACAGAGATAAAACATCCCTGAAAAAATGATAAAACTGTGACAGGCTTAACAGCATAGGACAGCCAAGGGATTGAAACCCCCTCGTACTTTACTGACAATTTAAACAGCAATGACAAGCTACTAGATACATGTACTATGCCTGCCCTTAGTATGTATGCACTTAATGCACCACTTGTAAGTATTGTATGCACTTAATAAACCACATTGTAAGTATTGTGTGCACTTAATGCACCACTTGTAAGTATTGTATGCACTTAATGCACCACATTGTAAGTACTGTATGCAGTTAATGCGCCACTTGTAAGTATTGTATGCACTTAATGCAGCACATTGTAAGTATTGTATGCACTTAATGCACCACTTGTAAGTATTGTACGCACTTAATGCACCACATTGTAAGTATTGTATGCACTTAATGCACCACATTGACTGCTTGTCAGTCTGATACAACTTAGATCTCACTGGATGCCCTTAGTACTTGTAAGTATTGTACGCACTTAATGCACCACGACTGTTTGTCAGTCTGATACAACTTAGATCTCACTGGATGCCCTTAGTACTTGTAAGTATTGTATGCACTTAATGCACCACATTGTAAGTATTGTATGCACTTAATGCACCACATTGTAAGTACTGTATGCACTTAATGCACCACTTGTAAGTATTGTATGCACTTAATGCACCACTTGTAAGTATTGTATGCACTTAATGCACCACATTGTAAGTATTGTATGCGCTTAATGCACCACGTTGTAAGTACTGTATGCACTTAATGCACCACTTGTAAGTATTGTATGCACTTAATGAACCACATTGTAAGTATTGTATGCACTTAATGCACCACTTGTAAGTATTGTATGCACTTAATGCACCACTTGTAAGTATTGTATGCACTTAATGAACCACATTGTAAGTATTGTATGCACTTAATGCACCACTTGTAAGTATTGTATGCACTTAATGCACCACTTGTAAGTATTGTATGCACTTAATGAACCACATTGTAAGTATTGTATGCGCTTAATGCACCGCATTGTAAGTATTGTATGCACTTAATGCACCACTTGTAAGTATTGTACGCACTTAATGCACCACATTGACTGTTTGTCAGTCTGATACAACTTAGATCTCACTGGATGCCCTTAGTACTTGTAAGTATTGTATGCACTTAATGCACCACATTGTAAGTATTGTATGCGCTTAATGCACCATGTTGTAAGTACTGTATGCACTTAATGCACCACTTGTAAGTATTGTATGCACTTAATGAACCACATTGTAAGTATTGTATGCACTTAATGCACCACTTGTAAGTATTTTATGCACTTAATGCACCACTTGTAAGTATTGTATGCACTTAATGAACCACATTGTAAGTATTGTATGCGCTTAATGCACCGCATTGTAAGTATTGTATGCACTTAATGCACCACTTGTAAGTATTGTACGCACTTAATGCACCACATTGACTGTTTGTCAGTCTGATACAACTTAGATCTCACTGGATGCCCTTAGTACTTGTAAGTATTGTATGCACTTAATGCACCACATTGACTGTTTGTCAGTCTGATACAACTTAAATCTCACTGGATGCCCTTAGTACTTGTAAGTATTGTATGCACTTAATGCACCACTTGTAAGTATTGTATGCGCTTAATGCACCACATTGTAAGTATTGTACGCGCTTAATGCACCACATTGACTGCTTGTCAGTCTGATACAACTTAGATCTCACTGGATGCCCTTAGTACTTGTAAGTATTGTATGCACTTAATGCACCACATTGACTGTTTGTCAGTCTGATACAACTTAAATCTCACTGGATGCCCTTAGTACTTGTAAGTATTGTACGCACTTAATGCACCACATTGACTGTTTGTCAGTCTGATACAACTTAGATCTCACTGGATGCCCTTAGTACTTGTAAGTATTGTATGCACTTAATGCACCACATTGACTGTTTGTCAGTCTGATACAACTTAGATCTCAATGGACTGCGATCCTTGCCTAGCTAACCAATATTCTATGTATTAGCACATTAACGAGTGATGCTAGACAGGAACTTATGGCACACATTTCAGGGGAATATTAGAATACTGTGGAAGAGTATAATATGAATAATGTGAATCAATAATAATAATAAATCATTTTAAAATGAACACGTAGTAGTCAGAGACTTAAAACTTATTTATTTATTTATGTATTTATTTATTTCAGTTTGATGACCAGGGAAATCCACTGAGCCTAAAAAGAGCCCATTTTCAGTGGAGGCCGGGGGAGAAAATTTCCAGTAACATGACAAACATATTAGCATATACATATACAAAGCAAGAAGTCACACAGCTTTATGCAGTATTCTACAGTAAAATATTTCTACGTTCTATAATAATAAAATCTAGCAACTGTACAGTCTGAGTCATCAACAGTGAATTACAACTGAAATTTTACATTCCACAATAATAGCAGTAAAAATCTAGCAACATAGTCATGTAAGGGTCAGTAACAGTGAATTACAAATGAGGATGAGAAATTGCTGGAAGTAACTATTAAAATTTGGAGGTTAAGGAGAAGTAGAAGGGCAAATGATGTGATGCAGAGATGATGCACAGAGTTAGAAGGTGGGTGTTGATACAGGAGGGTCCTATGTAGGGAAGGAGTAAGGACATTCCTATTTTGAAGATAGAAAGGCATGGAGGAGGGGTTTAAAGTTAGAGTAGTTATGAGTATTTCTAAGGGAGCAAGGAAGAGAGTTCCATAGTTTAGCTAAGGTGCAGGATAGCAGAGAGTGTCCAGGTGGCTGTAAAGTTGTGTAGATTTTAAGCAGGTTCTGATTTTCTGACCTAAGTGAGTGATTAGGAATAGGAACATCCTCTCCCTAATGTATTGGCAATGAACACATCATGCTATGACTACAAAGGTACACAGAAGCTGTGACAGTACAACTATTAATGTCACCTTGTATCGCTATTGCCTGGTGTTGCCTTAATGGTCACGTCAGTTGTAAGACAGAAGCTGAGTTCTTTGCATGTTCAAAGGATATTCCTCTGTTTTTGCCATACGATGAGAAATGTCATAAGTGACATAAGGACTGTGAAGTTGCTCAACATACACTGTTGTGTAAATGACTTTCTCTTGTGAATCCCATCTTTTTGTCCATGTGTGAGCTGAGTTAGTGTCACAGGGAAAGTAGTGATTTTACTGTAACTCACTCATTTGTCAGAATTACACATTCAACAAGCAATAGTGTTACTAAACAGCATACAAAGATAACTGGATCAAAACACACCCATTACAGTAACAAGAGTTTAAACAGCAATGATAAGGGGTAATATAAAGATATTGTGCTCATTTGTATTACATATATGCATTGTATATACTTACTGTAAGGTATGTCTTGCTTTTCAGACTGCTGCAACTTAAAACTCAAGGTATTTGAAACCCTGCCTCCTTAAGTTTTTGCAAAGCACACGCATTTGAATGGGTGGTCCTATCATTGTTCCAGAATGAAAATGAGAAGGGATAAACAGATTACAAAAAGTAAGGGGTCAACACCCTTCCTGTGTCATCTTGTCACGTCCAAGTAGTCTACCTTGAGTCATATTTTTTTCACTATTTCATTTCTGCATTATATCCAGTCCTTTCCATGCTGATATTTCATACACCTCATTCGGTTCAAATCCCTGCTCGCCTAACTCATCTGTTTACAACCTAATGATACCACAGCAGCAGTTATCCAGCATTTGCCAGAAAGCACACATTTCAAGGGATTGTTGCAGCAGTCTGGAATACTGAAAAAAACAGCAACATTAAACTGAATCTAGTAATCATGGATCACAGCCCTCCAACACATTACTGACAAGTTAAACATCACAGTAGGAGTGCCGTGGGCCATGGAAGCTGTTCCACTCAACATAATAATGTCAGCTTATGCTTGCATCATTCCTGCAGCCTGCTGTGCCACATGGATGAGTTCAAGTGTGCAAAAGTCAGCAAACCACTGGCACAGCTGAAGGATTCTTCTCAGCTTTTACCAAAAGCAAGATTTGTTATTTATATTCTCCTATACATCGCAAAGCTTCTCTGTGTCAGCTGCTGTGCACAATATGTAAACAGTGATTTTTTTACCTAAGTCCTTTGTGGGTATATGTGCCTTGCGCTTATGTAAGTTTGCACCATGTTAAAGGTAGAGAATGTGAGTGACTATCACTGAGATAGTCTCCATATTATTGCATTAGCTAGGGTAGCCACCATAGAAAGTCTCCATATTACTGCATTACCTGGGGTAGCCACCAAAGAAGGCAGACTTCATAGAGCTCATGAGACACACATACCAGGAAAATGTAGAACACTTGCAGACTGTAAACACAACATTGTATAATAACATACAATGCTCCACTATTTTAGAAATGACCTACCAAAACAACTGCTGTGTTCTGGCATAAATAATGTGATAGTTACAATGAGCAGTAGTTTAACAGTATCTATTATATTTTTTTTATATTATATTATTAACTTAATACAGACTTGATTCATTCAAAATGCATAAATACAGTTTTCTTTTCTTTTTTTTTAGAAAGTGCCAAACTCATAAACATAGTTTACATATTGATAGGAATGTTTGATTTCATGATAATATATCGCATAATAACATCAAAAAAGTCGATGAGAATTGCTTTAAACACAAAACTATGTCACTGCCACTCCATATACCACATAATCTTTCACAGTGTGTGTGTGTGTGTCAATAAAACACATTTCTGGGTCCACCAAACAGAGCATTAGCCATGTATGCTATTGAAGTGACAGAAGAAAGGCAAAAAAAAAAAAAAAAGATATTCAGCGGAATGGAATATAGTTGTAAACATAAACCCTTAACTGTAAAACAACATGCAACCCTCAATGGGTTAGAAACCTTCACTGGAATGGGCTCCTTATATCATTAGCATGTTAACCCATGGAAGCAGTTACAGAGATCAGCATCACCTTATCTTGCTTCTGTTTATGTCAGACTTGCTTATGACTGCACAGCAATGCTCAGCTCAGGTGAGCTCCTGTTGGCAGAGTGCTAGTACATGAGTAGGAGTTTTCCTCAGTTTTTGCCATATGAGGAGAACTTTCATTTCCCTCTGGACATCAACAATCAGCAATATTTCTCTATGCCAAGCGTCACACACCATAGTCATACATAAATTGCCATGTACTGTTTATAAGCCCTTTTTATGCTTGTGCATGTTGTGTTAATGTATTTATGACCAGATTAAAGGTTGTAAATGGATGGAGAAGACAGAGATGAAAATATAAAGCAAGCAGAAGGTAGAACAAAATGTCGGATGGTATGCTACAAAAATGCAGGTACTGTTGTATTATGGTTCCCATGGCATTTTAATTTGTAAAACATGACCGACCTCCATCCCTCTGTTTGCAGCTGAGAATATATACACAGCAGTGACTCCAACTTCAGATGGCACAACCATTGTTGTCAACTTTCCATCTGTCAGTATCCACTTCACCCAGTTGTTGAACACTTGGGAATATATGTGGAACGCACTCTACTGTTTTTTTGGTCTTTTCCTTATAAAATTTGTGGTTTTCTGATCAATCATTAGGATGGCGGTCTTTACATAATGACAGACATTTGCATTTCAGACTTTATAGCCTTCAGAAAATGTATGCTAATACAAAGCCTGTCATTCCTGTAACTTTAAACACTCCAAAGGCTCACATGCAGCCAAATCAAATGCAACTAAAAACACCAAAGGCTCACGTGCAGCCAAATCAAATGCAACTAAAAACATCAAAGGCTCACATGCAGCCAAATCAAATGCAACTAAAAACATCAAGGACTCTATCAAATGGAATTAAAACACCAAAGGCTCAATCAAAATCAACTAAACACACAAAAGGTGCAATCATATGCAAATAAAAACACCAAAAGTTCAATCAGATGCAACTAAAAATACCAAAGGTTCAATCAAATGCAACTAAAAACATCAAAGGTTCGATCAAACACAACTATAAACACCAAAGGTTCGATCAAGCACAACTAAAAACACTAAAGGTTTAATCAAATGTAACTAAAAACACCAAAGGCTTAATTTGGCTGCACATTCACATGGTGTGGATGTATTTACTGATTCTAGCAACTTTATAAGTTCATAATTGCAATATTTAAGAAAGTGCCTAATTTTTCGCCTTTGTGCAATCCAGAGGTCTTGCATTAACTGGTTTAGTTCTATGCCTAAGTAACATTTAAAAGCAGAATATAATGCCAGTTCCTAAAGTTTTTCTGAGTAGTTCAAGTGTTGCAGCCCTTTATTTTTAAAGTGAGAAATCATTGTACCCTTTTTATGTTGTCTGTGATGTCTTTATCAAAGGTTGCAAAAATCAGTTTTGTATTCAGTAAAGAGTCTGATAAGTGAAGTACTGCTGTGACTGGACATGAGTGGGACTGTGACCAGGTGTGACTGGCACTGTGACTAGGCATGAGTAAGACTGTGACCAGGCATGAGTGGGACCATGACTGGACATGAATGGGACTGTGGTCAGGCATGAGTGAGACTGTGACCAGATATGAGTGGAACTGTGGCTAGGCATGAGTGGGACTGTGACCAGATATGAATGGGACTGACCAGGCATGAGGTGGGACTCTGACCAGGCAGGAGTGGGAATGTCATGGGACATGAGCAGGACTGTGACTTGACATGAGTGGGACTGTGACCAGGCATAAGTTGGACTGTGACCAGACATGAGTGGGACTGTGGCCAGGCATGAGTGGCACTGTGACTGGACATGAGTGAGACTGTGACTAAACAGGCATGGACTGTGACCAGGCATAAGTCAAACTCTGAGCAGACATGAGTAGCACTATAACTGGACATGAGTGGGACTGTGACTACAGTGGGACTGTGACTGGACATGAGTAGGTCTGTGACCAAGCATGAATCTGACTATGACTAGGCATGAGTGGAACAGTAACTGTACATGAGTTGGACTGTGACTAGGCAAGAGTGGGACAGTGAATGGACATGAGTGGGACTGTGACTGGGCAGGAATGGGAATGTCACAGGACGTAAGCAGAACTGTGACTGGATATGTGTAACACTGTGACTGGACCTAAAGTGGACTGTGACCAGACATGAGTGGGACTGTGACTGGACATGAGTGACACTGTAGATGGATATGAGGGGCACTGTGACCAGACATGAGTGGGACTGTGACTGGACATGTGTGGGGCTGTTACCAGACAGGTGTGGACTGTAACCAGGCATGAGTAGGACTGTGACCAGACATGAATGGGACTGCAACCAGGCATGAGGAGGACAGTGACCAGACGTGAGTGGGATGTGACTGGACGTGCCATTTAGAAACAAATTTGGTGCAGTGGGATATAACCCTAACTGAGACCCAGGTGACCAAGGTTTCATTAGTGACCTTAACACTGTAGCAGCCAGGCAGGATGGGTGACTTTTAGGGGTATGTCCTACCCACCCCTTTCAGGGGATGTGTTGAGGTGGCTACCAGTGCTCAGGAGTTCACTGGATATGAACGATTTCCATGATGTAGACCAGGAAAAGCACCTATCTTTCTCTGGGAAAAGAGGCAAATTTTCTATAAGGGAATGCCTCTAGTGGAGTTGAAAGGATGTCCTTCACTGCTAAACAGTTGATATTTACTCCAGTGATGGGAAATTGGCTGGGAGGGGATTGATGATTGACAGGCAGCAGGTGCAAAGTACCTCCCTCCAAAAAAAAGTAATACCTGAGCTATGGACTAAAAAATACACTTTTCTGACTTTGCTAGAAACACCACAGTGAAAGATTAAAATTATCTAGCACTGATCCTCGCTAACTAATGATGGTAATATTTTGTAATGGTTTGACCATTTCAGTTGTAATCATAATTTATATATTTTTTACCTAGTCTCATGATACCATGTTTATTGACAAGAACGGTGAAGTAATTTCTACTGAGCTATCTGAATATGCCTTGTAGATAATCTGACAGAATTTCAGCCTTTTAAATAGTGTAGTAATGTTTTGTAGTTTGGAGTTATCAGCACACACAAACTTCTTCTTTCGGCTTTTCCCGGTTAGGGGTTGCCACAATGAATCACCTGTCCGCTCATGATTGGCAGTGGAGTTTTACGGTGTCAAGTTGCCAGCCTGGCACCCAACCTTCCACAGAAGGCACACACATGCACACACTCACACCTAGGGCCAGTTTAGTGTGTCCAATCCACCTACTACATGTCTTTGGGATGTGGGAGGAAACCGGAGCACCCTGAGGAAACCCACGCGACCACAGGGAGGACATGCAGACTCCGCACAGAAGGCACCCCAGCCGAGAATCGAACCCAAGAACCTCTTGCTGTGAGGTGGCAATGCTAACCGCTGCACCACCGTTGCTGCCCTGTCAGCACACACAAACTAAATTTCTTAAATTTATTTTGAAGAATAATACAAACAAAAATAAAGCATTTTTGCCCTGATCACTCAACTCACCTTCCTATTCAGCCTCTGTGGCCTTCTCTTTCCTTTGTCATTTACACTTTTCCTCAAACCCTTGCCCACAGCTCTAGGTGTATGATACTCAGTAATGAGACAGAAATGCAGGATAGAAGCAGAGAAGAGATGTACATAAAGAAGATATACATTCTGGTCACCCACCTCCAGTTTGCTGAATCACTGACCTCTTCTTGTAGTTTACTTATTCCCTTAGTTTTCACTCGCCTTTCACCCTTTCTCCCAACTCATCATAGTTCACTTCCTTACAAAATCACACATTATAACTTTTTTCTTGAGTCCCTACCTCCCTCTATGACATGATCACAGTACTTCTGTTTTACACCTGGACATTCCTGATTCCCACCCTGCAAGGATCACATCCAGAGATTTATATTTTCTCGTATACTCACATCAGTTGGCCGAAACCTAGATGTTCTAATCTCTTCATTTCCTCTCTACCTTGGAGCTTAGCATACCCTAGTTTGCTGCTGGCAGATTCAGGTCCCTTGTTGATATTGCCCCTTTCCTCCTACCTTACTCCTTTATTTTTGCCTCCAGTGACTCATGCTCCTTCCTTGATGAGCCTGGAGGATGATATACAGTAGAGAGTCAATTATCTGAATGTTAGTTATCTGAACCAGCCTTCCAACGTTTTCAGGTAGGAAAAATCATAAACTCTGAATATGTATACATTATACATATTCACCTGAGCATGTTTTTTGAGCTTGGGAGGGTGGCCTAATGGTTAAGGTGTTTGCCTTACAAACACAAGGTGCAGGATTTGAGTCTCACAAGGGATAATTGGCTAGGTTTAAAATGGCTCACAAGGGCAGTTAGCTTAGTACTAACCTATGAACCTATGTTGTAGCCAGCTCATGTGTGAAAAATATTCTTTATTGTCCACTAGAATTGCTGCATGGTTGAAAATTGTATTATTGTATGTAGAAAAAATAAGATTTTAGAAGTTTTTTGTCTGGTTCAATTATATGTTTGATTATCCGAACAGTTTGATTATCCAAACTACCTTAGGTTCCAATTAGTTCAGGTAATTGACTCTCTACTGTAATGCATTAATCTGCCAATATCCCCTTCCTTCCTTTACTGTAAAAGCTAGATATGCTTATCCTACATTCTCACCTTGTAGGCTGTTTGGACTCCTTCATAGGGCTGTGCCCCACCAACTTCACATCTGATGTGCTATTGTTTTGCTGCCCCCACCTCTTTCCCATCTTTCTCTGTCATTCCAGAACAGCCTCCATGCATGCTCCCCTGTCGACACTAACTAATGTTCCTTGTGATATCAGCAAAATCCCCTATCCACTCCCCTGTTGCATAACTGAAGCTCCCTCCATATTCTTAACCAGACTCCTTCTATTACACTGTTACATTATAATACTAAGTAATGCCCATCCTCCCCTCCTCTATCACTGCCTCCACATCCCTAAGTCATACTTAAATACTAAAATAAAAGCATCACATGCTAAAGTATGTCACATGTTGAAAAACATATAACATTAATTCTGAATTACAGTTAAATTTGTGCTTCAATTCACACTTCCTCCCATTAATGGTACAAGTCTTACATCTATCCATGAATTTACACATCCTACATGCACCACAAGTAGACATCCCTGCGTATCTATATGGACACTTTAATTCATTTTTTTTCAAGTAAATTTTTAAGATTAGAGCCCCTTCTGAAAACTAGTATAGGAAAACTGCCTAGTTTTTCTACTAAGAGTTTATCATTATTGATAAATTCCCAGTTTTTATATAATATAAGTCTTACTATCTCACTGTCCCTACTATATGTAGTTATAAACTAGTTCTATAGTTAACCATCAAATTACAAGTAGTGGACGTTGTAAGTGGACTTGTATTCAAAGAGTTGGAGCTAGTAGAATCTTGATCAGTAACACTCAATAATAGAGGTCTACTCAAGATGGGTTTAATTATCCCATTATGTCTTTTAAATTGTACCTCATCAACTAATGAATCAGTGAGGCTTATGGGATAACCCCGCTGTTGAAACATACTACTCAAGAGCCTACATTCATCAATGAAGTCAGCCTCTAAGGTGACCATTTTGGCTGCTCTAATTAGTTGGCCTTTAACGATAGAGCGTTTTTGTGAAAAAGGGTGACAACTTGAAAAATGAAGAAATGAAATACATTACGTGTCCTTTCTAAAAATTCTAGACACATATCTGTTGTTCACCGTGTCCTTAAATAACCTAATGTCAAGGTAATCAATAATATTACAATCGAAATTAAAAGTAAATTCAAAAAATTCTGTCGTGTTGTTCAAGTAATTAACAAATATTTGGGCTTGTGTCCTATCCCGTCTAAAGATAATAAATATATTGTCCAAGAAACACATGTAGTAAATAAGATTCACCATGTGCTGGGAGTTGTTAAAAATAAATTATTTTTGCAGTTGGCTAGACTAGCTCCACACGGTGAACCCATAGCTACACACCTCTTCTGGAGGTAATACTCCTTGTTGAAAGTAAAGTAGTTGTTTGTGAGGATAATGTCCAATAAGACCTCAATAAGGTATATCTCATGTGCCGGTGCCCCCTTAGCTTTAAGCATTAGACTCACCCATTCGACTCCCTCTAAATGAGGGATCGAGGTATAAAGATCTTTGATATCGATGGTCAAAAAGTTATCTGTATCAAAGTTAAGGTCATTGATTTTTGTAAAAACGACCAGGAGTCTTTACAAACCTAGGGTTTCGAATTCAAGTATTTCTGTAAAATACTGTCCAATACCTACGCACATGGGTATGTAATTGAACCCCTTCCATCTATCAGGGGTCTCATAGGAGGATTAAGTAAGTCTTTGTGCACCTTGGGGATGCCAAACATCACAGGGATTTTGGGCCATGAAAATGACATGTAATTAAACATATCAATGTCAATTTTTGCCATGATGAATAGATCGTTTAAATAACCTTTAATACGACTATAGGCTACATTGATTTCATTAAGGGACGCTTTAGCATAGGCATCAATATTCAACAGTAGTCT
>NC_056749.1:54178976-54181476 GCF_019279795.1 Protopterus annectens
TAGATAGATAGTTTATTCCAGAATATGGGAAGTCTCTGGGACAGGAATGTATGTCTCCGGCATGTTCTGTTTATTGTGGTGACAAGGTTTAGGTCCCTAGAGCGTGTAGCTCAGAGGGATTGGGATTTCTTTCAGTGGAGCATATCCAACAGCTCTGGGTTTGACATAGCTTTGTATGTTAGGCAGAGATCACCTCTGAGTAGGCGATATGTGATGGAGTAAAGCTGGAGTTTTTTGAGACAGTCTGCGTAGGGCATCTGTTTGAGGCCGGTAATCCTCTTTGTGAAGTGTTTCTGCGGCCTTTCCAGTTGTTGTAGATGTCTTGTGAGGTACATACCAAAAGGGGGATTGTACTCTATAATGGGTCTAATGAGTGATGAGTAGAGGGGAGCAATTACCTCTTTTTTTCTGGATGAGAAACCTTTTGTGATGAGGTGTGTCACGTAGAAGGATTTCCTGACTACTGTGGTGATGTGATTATCAAAGGAGAGACTACTGTACACCTGTGTCCCAAGGTCTCTTATCACACTTTTGGTGTTAAGTATACTACTGTCTATGTTGTAGTTCATGGGTACAGAGTTTTTACCAAAGGGGATGATGATGCACTATTTGGCATCGAGCTTGAGGCCATGGCTTTGACACCAGGCATCTATCTCAGTGAGGCCTTTTTGTAGAATGTCCACATTGTTAGGAGTTTCGATTATGGCTCCTAGTTTGCAGTCATCTGTGAACTTTGTTAGCCAAAGACCTTCTGTGTTAGCCTGTATGTCAGAGAAGTAGATACCAAACAGGAGAGGACCCAGTACTGAGCCCTGTAGTACTCCACGTGTCACTGGTCTGAAGTCGGATTTGGAGCCTACTACTTTCACAGTGTGGGTTCTGTCAGTGAGCCAGTTGGCAACCCATCTTGTGACATAGGGTTTTATACCTAGTTTAGTGAGTTTATCTATAATGCCAGAGTGGGAGATGGTGTTGAAAGCCTTGGCAAGATCTAGATAGGCTGTGTGAACCACTTTACCATTGCATACGGCTTTGGTGACTGCTTCAAAGAAGTCTATCAGATTTAGGAGACATGATCTGCCTTTTACAAACCGAAACTGGGTGGGGTCCAGAGATTGAAGATTACCAATGTCTTTGTTTATAAGTTCCATGATGATACATTCCATGGCCTTGCAGACCAGGCTCATCAAGCTAATGGGGCGGTAGTTCCCCCTGTCTGTGGTGGCTCCCCCCTTGTGGAGTGGGGTAACCGTTGCTGTGCGCCATTCAGCAGGCACAAAGCCTGAGGTGAGGCTATGAGTGAACATGGTACTTAGGTGGGGTGCCAGTTCATTCTGTAGTTCATGTAGAACGCAGCCTGGGATGTTGTCTGGTCCCATAGATGCTATGTTCTTGGCTTTGGAGAGTGTGTTGTTTACCTGTGCAGCCGTGATTACAGGAACTTTGCATTCTTCCGGTATAGAGATGGACTCTTTAGGGGGTGAGAGGGGGGTAAAGTTAGCACTGAACCTATCTGCCAGGATGTTGGCAATATCAGTTGGGTCTGTATATTTAGTGCCATTGTGCTGTAACTCAGAGCAGATCTGAGTGTTGCCATTGAGATTCTTGACATAGCTATAGAATGCTTTGTGGTTGTCTTTAGAATCAGTTACGTAATAAGTTTTGGAGGATTTCATCAGGGATCGCAGCTTCTTACTGAGGCTGATCAGGGAGCTCCTCCACTCATGGGATTTTACTTTCTTTTGCAACAGTTTCTTTCTTCTGTTGTACAGTTTGTTTATGGCAGGGGACTACCAAATTGGCTTCCTTTTTTTGGAGGATAGTGTCTTGGTTCTGTTTGGGATATCACGATCCATGCACTCATGTAAGTGCTTATAAAGTGCAATTGTGTAGGATTCAGTAGTCGTGACTGTATTGTCCATCTGCATGGGTGTCATGAAGTTCACCACGTCTTCCTTAAGAAGCATGAAGTTGGCTTTGGAGAAATTTTTTACCATGGTTTCCTTAATGGGGGGTGGGGGCAGGATGTGGATATCTAGGGTAATTAGCTTATGGTTGGATCTGACCAATGAGGCATTGACTTCAGGTGTAGAACACCGGTCACTCATGTTGGTAATGACTAGATCTAGGATATTGTTGCCCCTGGTGGGGGTGTGGATAAGTTGATCCAGGGCATTAGAGATTATGAATTCCAGAAAGCGTTGAGCGAAGGAGTTGTTACATGAGTAGTTTTCCCAGTTAATGGTGGTGTAGTTGAAATTGCCCATTATTAGGGTGTTCGGTTGAACCCCAATATTTTCCAGTACATCAAGAAAAGAGGAGTGGGAATCCTGGGGCATGGCGAGTGATCTGTAGCAAGCTACAATTTGGATTGCAGTTTTGCCCAGAGTTAGTTGCACTTGGATAACTTCAGGCTGCATTATGCTGAGCAACTAGCCTGAAGGTGTGGATATCCTTAATGAATATGGACACACCTCCACCTTTGGTGTTACGGTCCAGG
>NC_056749.1:54186476-54336476 GCF_019279795.1 Protopterus annectens
CCTATCAATTACAAAAAACAAAAATATGTTGTAGTTTGAAGATACAGATGAGTGTAGGAAAAGTGAGCTGAATGTTTTCTTGTTTTTAATGTCTCTGGTGTGCTCAGCCGTCCTGTCTCTTAACCATCGAGTGTTTTTTCCCCACATAGAATGCCTGACAGGAAATGCACGTGGCCACATAGACCACCATCTCGGTGTTTCAATTACACCTTCCGGGGCATTGCAGGTTCCTATGAAAACCTGAAATTTCTACATATGGCCCATCGTTGATGTACTTACACCAGTTACAGGCCCCACATTTACTCATTTTTGTGTTGTAATTTCCCTTTGTACTTCTGTCATCCAATTCCATCCATTCCTTATGTTCCTACCTTTGCTGTATACCACTCTGGCCCTTTGTCCCAACTTACCCCTAAGCTCAGCATCAAAAACATTCTCCCAAATAAGGTTGAACTTGAGGATTGTTTGGGGCATTAACTGATTAACAAATACCTCATCTTTCAAAGTTGTTCCACTACACTTGTTTACTAGGCTCCCTCCTGATTTTAATATGGGTGAAAATTTTGAGGTCCTACCTTTATTAACCTCATTATTTGTCTTATGCAACATTTTGATAGGGTACTCCCTAGTTTTAAACATGTCAGTAAGGATGTTCATCTCTTGTTGGAACATTGTGTCATCACTAATTAACCTTGAGATCCAAACCATCTGACCCTTAACCACCTTCTCTTTTGGTGGGCCAGGTGACAACTATCAAACTGAAGTTAATTGTTGCAATAAGTATCTTTTCTATAGATGGTTGATCTCAAGATTCCCTGACTTTTGTCCAGTTCTATATCTACATAGTGGATCTTGAAAAAATGCAGCTGGTGTGTAAATTTTAAGTAAGATGTAATCAAATTCAGATCCTCAAATTCTTTTGCTCCATCAGTCGTGCCTCCCCACAAGATCAGTATATAATCCAAGAGTCTCAAAAATAAAATTATCTTAGACCAAAACGGTGAGGTGAACACAAATTGTTTTTCCCACTCTGTCAGAACTAAGTTCACAAAAACAGGGGGACATTTGGCCCAAATAGCCACTCCTGTAGTTTGACAAAATATTTCCCCTTCAAAATCTAAACAGTTGTTTTTCAAGATGATTTCCATTAAGTTCACAAAAAATTAATTTTGTCATTTAACAATAAGTGCCCATTAATCAAACTATCATGATATATCTCCAGTCCTTCCTGATGGGATATGACCTAAAATAAATTGATCACATCTATTGTAAGGAACATAAAGTCCCTACTTATGTCAACCTCCTGAAGCATTTCCAAATAATGCCAGGAATCCTTAAGAACCTGTGGGCAAACCTGCAAAGTCCCCTTCAAGTAATGGTCTACATATGCCACCAGGGCCTCAGTCTTTGAACCCCTGGTGGCAACTATGGGTCTGAATGGGGGATTTGAAGAGTCCTTGTGGCACTTGGGGATGCCAAAAATGGATGGAATAACAGGTGTAGTGTTAGATAATCAAATTCCACTTTAGTGATGAGCCCCTCAAATAGTGCATCTTGCAAAAAAAATTCAGTTTAAGTGTATGCCCTGTTTAGTGTATGCCCTGTTCACCTCATTTTTTGAGACTCTTTCATATGTGGTCGAATCATTCAGAATGTCATATATCTTTCCTGCATAGTCCAAAAGCGACATAATTACTATTCCACCCCCTTATCTGGTTTCATAAATCGGTAGTCTTTGTTTTTTTTTAATTCTCTTAGGACTACCCTTTCATCACTAGTCAAATTGTCCACAAAACCACTCTTGGTGTCATATATTTCCCTAAGTTTGATCTCAAACCATTTTTCTAGGACATTGACTAGTGGATTATGGGGGGGGGGGGGGATTACTAGAGAACTTTAAGGGTTCCAGTGCATTTTCCACATAACTGTTTGGGGATGAGAAAAATAAATGCAAATTCAATTTTCTAAGATACATCTTTAAGTTTATCAACACACTTGCCACATCAGCCTTGTACTAAGGGATGAACTTAAAACCTCTTTTTAACAGTTTGAAATGTGTTTCCCTAATCAACAAGTCACTAATGTTGTAGATGGTAAACCAATCCTTAACCAAAATATCTGCAGTGTGTTTAGTTACAATCTGTGTAGATTCAGACAATGCATTATTAAACATATTTGTGTTTAAATAGGCATCACAAAATTCTGAAAAGTCCATAAATGACCTGTTAGCACTGTTTACTTTACAAGTATGGTCACCCTGCAAGTTTAGATCTAGAACAATGTTAATCATTTCATCATATCCATCATGCCTTATACTACGAGCAGCAGTTTGCATTTCATTGTTTTATGTGTAAATTGTCACCAAAATCATTTAAAACTGTCGCTTCCACCTCCGTTTCTCTTTCCCCCTTCCCCTCTTGTTGTTTGTCCCCCCGTTGTCGTACCTGCTAGATCCTCTGCCCATTCCAAGCCTGGCTACCCCGATTTATTAGACATTCTGAATACCTTAATTGGGGGAATTGCTCCAAAAAATGTTCCTGGTTAGCTTCATATTCACTTTCAAACTGATCACTCCATGTTTCTGGGTCTCCCAGATCCCCCATAGCTCCACCCCCAAATCTGGAGCATTATTTTGGTTGTGGGTTGGGGGTGGGGGTAAACATTTTTATTTTTATAATCATTAAAGTCTCTATCAAGTTTCTTCTGTTTCTTAGAATAGTTGTCACTAACAAACTTATTTAAGTCAACAAAAATCTTTTTTATGATTCATTAACACAGTTTTTATGTCTGTATTCCTTGACCTAAGTGAAATTATCAACAGAATTGAAAATGTTTAGGTATGGCAAGGGTTACATTTCTGAAGACACTGCAAAAGAGGAAGTGATGTATAGTATTTAAGGTGTGTTTGATGAAAGCACATGACTCTGATGATGGCTACTGAGGTGAAAGCACTTAGTCATAGTGTTTTGCTGTGCCTTGTGTATTAACGTTTAATAAACCAGAGTTTTAGCATGAAGCTTGTATATGCCAGTCAAATTCTTTTTTGTTTTGTTTATTGTAGTTTTTAGTTTTTTAAGTATTTATATATATATATTGTTGTAATTCCCAATCCTCCTTATCAGTAGTAAGTAATCTGCGTTGGAACTTAGTTTGTCACTAGTTATTTATTTTTCTGAACACATTACTCTTTCTGAACACATTACTCTGAGTATTCCAAACCGTGTTTTGTATCAATTTGTTCTTCTTGTATACTTTTCACCAATTCTTTTTGTTTATAAACAACATATGCTCCATAACAGTGTATTTTATAACTGCACCATTGTTTTTACGAAGGACTTTTTTTTGCAACCTGTTTTCTGTTTGCTTGTTTGAAAATGCAGGATTCTAGTTCTTATTCAAATTTGTATTTATCTGAAAGGTGTATTTTTACTTATGCAATCTAAACTGTGCTTATTTGTAAATGTGGTGTGCATTAATGTTCCACACTTGGAAGGATTCTTTATATATATATATTTGGGTCTAGGACATTTCACTGAATGCACATTTCATTGAAAGTCAAATTAGTGTGCACTTTTCACTAAAAGCACAATTCACTGAAAACTGAATTCACTGAAACACATTTCACTGAAAGTTATATATGGCCTTTTCCCCACTGTAGTGCAACCCTGGAGTTAGTATATATAGTAATGGGGGTCTGGGGGGCACCGCCCCCACATTGGGGAGTATGGAGGGAGTAGCCCCCCCACATATTTTAAATATTTTGAACTATATACATGGATACTTGCAATTCCAATATATTACTCTTTTCTGAACATAATAAATACTTAAAATATATGGGGGGCTATGCCCCCCACTCCTCCCCTTACTGTATATACTAACTCCAGGGTCACACTACAGTGGAGAAAGGCCATATATAACTTTCAGTGAAATGTGTTTCAGTGAATTCAGTTTTCAGTGAATTGTGCTTTCAGTGATTTGTGTTCAGTCATTTGAGTTTCAGTGAAATGTGCATTCAGTGAAATGTCCTAGACCCATATATATATTTATATATATATATATATATATATATATATATATATATATATATATATATATGTGTGTGTGTGTGTGTGTGTGTGTGTGTGTGTGTGTGTGTGTGTGTGTATATCTATCTATCTATCTATATATATATATATATATACATATATATATATATATATATATATATATATATATATATATATATATAGATAAACATGTGTTATATATATCATATTCCTTTCATTATGTTACCTAATTGTATAATAGTTTCTTGGAGTTTTTATCCAGAGCTTCCAAGAAAAAATAATTGAACTCAGCTGCACATCTATACATACATATATGCAAATACATAAATAAGTAAATAAATAAATAAAAACCCATGCTACCTTATCAACTTTGCAAAGAATGTTTCACATATTGTAAAATTATGTTTATAATTATTCCATTACATTACCACAAAAATGTAGTTAAATTAACATATTTCTAAACTTCCAGTTTGCTTCTTTTAAACAGGAATTAGATGTGAACCTTTTCAGTCAGCAGGAATCATGCCTCCTTTTTTGATGTCTTAAAAAACACTAAAAGCTCTCATAGGTTCATAGGTAGGTACTAGGCTATCTGCCCGAGGGCATTTTTAAGCCTAGCCAGAGTGTGTCGGCTTTCACCGCCCCATTTATTAATTAACTGAGCTTCTGTCAAGCAGAGCCAATGAAGGGATCCCAGGGGTGTACTTTCTGTTACCCATCCACTTGTCAAGGCTTCTCTTGAAGAATGTTAGTGAGGGGCTCTGCCTAATGTAGTTAAGAATGTTGTTCCAAAGCATGGGGAGTTTCTGTGACAGGAATCTATCCCTCCAGTATGTTCTATTTATTGTTGTGGTGAGGTTTAGCTCACTAGAGTGCGTGGCTCACAGTGACTTGGATTTCTTTAGGTGGAGCATGTCCATCAATTCTGAGTTGGACATGGATTTGTAAGTCAGGCAGAGATCACCTCTGAGTAAGCAATATGCCACTGAGTACAGCCGGAGTTTTTTCAGTTGGGCTGCATAGGACATATGTTTGAGGCCAGTAATCCTCTTGGTGAGGTGATTTTGTGGTCTTTCAAGCTGTTGGAAGTGTCTTGTGAGGTACATCCCAAACTGGGCATTGTACTCTATGATGGGTCTGATGAGTGACGAGTAGAGGGGCACTATAACATCTTTATTTCTAGATGTGAACCCCTTAGTAATTAGATGGGCCACATAGAAGGATTTCCTAACTACTTTGGCAATATGATTGTCAAAGGAGAGATTACTATCTACCTGGGTCCCCAGATCTCTTATTACCTCTTTTGTATTAAGGGGGATGCTGCCTATGTGGTAATTCGTGGGTGTTTTGTTTTTCCCAAATGGGATGACTATGCATTTTTTGGCATTTAGCTTGAGGCCATGACTTTGACACCAGGTGTCTTTCTCAGTAAGGCCTTTTTGGAGGATGTCCTTGTCAGCCGGAAAGTCAGTTATGGCTCCCAGTTTGCAGTCATCGGCGAACTTGGTTAGCCATAGTCCTTCTGTGTTTGCCTGTACTTCTGAGAAATATATGCCGAACAGTAGGGGTCCCAGAACTGAGCCTTGTAGGACACCACTTGTGACTGATTAGAGTCAGACCTGGAGCCCACTATTCTTAACGTGTAAGTTCTGTCTGTAAGCCAGTTGGCAACCCATCTTGTGACATAGGGGTATATGTTCAGGCTGGTGAGTTTTTCTATAATACCTGAGTGAGGAATGGTGTTGAACGCCTTGGCAAGATCAAGGTAGGCTGTGTGAACCACCTTTCCCTTGTCTATGGCCTTGGTAGCTGTCTCGAAGAAGTCAACCAGGTTTAGTAGGCATGATCTGCCCTTAACAAAGCAAAATGGGTTGGGTCAAGTGTTTGGAGGTTCCCAATGTCTTTGTTAATGAGTTCCATGATGATGCACTCCATGATGATGTGCTCCATAGCCTTGCAGACCAGGCTAGTCAGGCTTATGGGGCGATAGTTACCAGGGTCAGTTGTGGCTCCTCCTTTGTGGAGTGGAATAACTATTGCTGTGTGCCATTCTATGGGCACGTAGCCTGTGGAGAGGCTGAGGTTGAACAGCGTATTTAGGTGGGGGGTTAGTTCGTTCTGTAGTTCGTGCAAGATGCAGCCTGGGACACCATCTGGCCCCAATGATGCTGTGCTTTTGGCTTTTGAAAGGGCTGTTTTCACCTGTGCTTCTGTGATTTTCGGGACACTACACTTTTCCGGTATTGTTGTGGGCCCTTTTGAAGGTGAGTAGGAGGTGAAATTTGCACTGAATCTATCTGCCAGTATGTTGGCAATATCAGTAGGTTCAGTATATTTTGTGCTATTTTGCACTATCTCAGAGCATATCTGTGAGTTGCCACTTAAATTCTTGACATAGCTAAAGAAGGCTTTGTGGTTATCTTTCGAATCCTTGGCTATTTTTCTTTCTTAGTTAGCCTTGGATGATTTTATGAGGGACCTTAGTTTCTTACTGATACCGATCAGGGATGTCTTTCCTTCTTGGAATTTGCTTTTTTTCTGAACTAGTTTCCTACTTTTGTTGTATAACCTGTTTATGGCAGGGGTCCAGCAGACTGGTTTCATTCTCTTAGGGGAGTGAGTCTTGGTTTTGCTAGGGATGACACGACCCATGCATCCTTGTAGGTGCTCAAAGAGTGCAATTGTAAAGGATTCTGCATCTTGGGCAGTGTTATCCTTTAGCGTGGGGGCTGTGAAACTTACCATCTCTGCCTTAAGTAAGGTGAAGTTTGCTTTAGAAAAGTTTTTCACTGTGGTTTCCTTGGTTGGGGGTGGTGGTGGGGTGTGGACATCCAAAGTGATTAGTTTATGGGCTGATCTAACCACTTACTTGCTTACTTAGATTTAGTTTAAGTATTTTATCTATATTTTATTCCTCACAGATCCATGGCAAATCAGTGATAGATGACGTTGGAACTCATTGCTTTAGGCACCTTTGCTTTCACAAGTCCTTTCAGAAATCTTTACTGTTTGAAAAAAGTAGGAATTAACCCCTTTCCTCTATCCTGTAAGTAGCCAATGCTGTTAAATCTACCTTTGCTTTTTCATGAATATTGAACAAAAGTATTAATTTAACAGTAATACCTTTTGTCACCTTTTTTCTGCCTAGCCCTGTCTATTTTACTTAGATTTAGTTTAAGCATTTTATCTATATTTTATTCATTATCTATCAGTGAACAGTTTTAGGTCCCTTCATAGAGAAGCTGATGAACCTCTTCATGGTGACTCTGGTTTGGACTTTGTTTTCAGGCTCAGAAGAGATAAATAAGCCATTCTAACAATGCTGAACCCCATGGAAGGTTGAACATTTGATGCCAGGGAAGACTGCCAAAGAAATACAGCTTAAACCCTTGATTTGGCTGTTAATAGTTTAGCATCTAAATTCACATAATGTTATTTCACTTCAGGATAGCATATGCTGACATCATGGAAGGCTGTGGTTACTTCCATGCTGTCCATTTTATTGAGGAACACCTCACAAAGAGGCAACAAGTTGAGGCTTAATAGATCAACTGATAGCACAGATGGAGGGTAACAGTCCCAGACAAAGAGAACTGTCTGTTCTTTCTTTGTGAGAGTTGAATCTCAGAGTTGATACATATGAGAAGAGGTAATAAAGGGACACAGTCCCTTGCATGGGTGGTAAACAGGGTCTTTCTCAGGTCTGTTGATATGCTTCTTAGTACTGTTGAAAGGCTAGACTCAATGTCCTTATGCAAACACAGTTGCCTTTTAGCAGTACTGTACACACCACACTACAGATGCCATGTATCTGGCTTGCTTGTTGTGCACAGAGGCTGATGTGAATACATTTTCACCCACCTTTCCTATGTCCATACTGGGCACTAGAGATTGAAGGTGAATGAGGAAGGTTGTATGTTCCAACCTTAGTTATAGCTTTACAACATTCAAGGAATGGCTTTCAAAAGTTATTTATTTCTCTTTTTGAAGAGTATACATACTTGTTATTTCTATCCACAGAAATGAAAAAAAAATAGATTTGTTTTTATTATCTTCAAAAGCTTTTCTTAAGTTCCATTGATTTAAGACATTGCCTCATGAAGTTTGAGGAAAGATTTTCTATGCTTAGTGAAAGCCTATAATAAAATGAGATTCCAAACTGGAATTGCCATATACTAACTATGCACTGTAGATTAATTTCTCCAAGTCTTTTAGGCTTCTAATACCATGGCAGGAATGGACCCCATTATTAAGTAAAAGTATGATTAAAGTTTGTGAAATTAGTATTGTTTCTATCTTTGATGCTGGCCAAAAGTGCTCTTCGTAACATCCGTAATGTGCCCAGAATTGACTCCTCCTGTAATTCATACAGCGTCACATGCATTGGCAGTATATCTAAATAAGACTGTAAATTATTTCTTATGACACCCATTGCTGCAACTCCTGTTGCCCCAATTTCTACTTGCAAATCTTGGTATTTTATGGTTATGTACATCTTTGTAGAACCCTAAGATCCAGCACCCAAAACCTCCTTAAGATTACCAAATTTAACAATGAGGCAGGAAAATCTGTCTACAGCCACTATGTTTCTAAAATTTGGAACTCCCTTCCTGCCCATATAACAAGCAACAACTCCTCAACCCAATTCAAAAAACTACTTAAAACTCACTTCATGAATAACAGACTATGCTCCTGTCTCACCCCTGGCTAGCTTAGATACAGACCTATCTTGTACACAAAACAAGGAGTAATGCCTTATATCTAGACTGGTGGACACATTGTACTTCCAGCCTTCCTAGTGAGGACTGACATGTATTTCATGAATGTTTTCCATTGTACTGCCTTCCATTTTTATACTATGTCTCATATGTTTGTCTTATGCTACATCTGTGTAACCTATTACTTGCATGTAATTTACTGCCTCTATTATCTAACTATAAAATATCTCTCTGGCTTTTTCTCCCAGGGCTCCTCGCTGAAGTGGGTGGACTTGTAGTCGTCGACATTTCGGTTAACAAATATAAAATAAAAATAAATAAATACATTGTGCCTAAGACCCTGTATTCATTGGGTGTAACAATTTCAATGATCAGTGCTACTTTTGTCTTCTTTTCCTGAACTACTATATCTAGTTTTCTCGCATCTATTTTTGAACTGTTGGTAATGGGTGATCCCATGTGATACAAACGTCATCATTCTCTATAATGGTTTGTGGTTCACGTTTCCAGTGCTTCTGAGCTACATTAATATTACAATGTTTGCACAATCCCCAGTGCAACAGTCCTGCTACATTATTATGCCTTTCATTATACAGGCCTGCTGTGTATCACGCCTAGCAACATGTGCAACTCATTTCTATTTTACAGAACCACCTGCATTTGTTTGTTTCTTCATATGCACAATGTACTTTGCAAAGCAATATGTTCATAGTTTGTTATCCTGGGCTGCCAATAGTAACCTTTCATCTTTTGGTTTAAATTCACCTCTCCTTAAGTGTTTCTGCATTCGATTCTGATCTGCATGAGATTGTTCCAAGAGTTTTCTGTACTTGTCATTATATTTATGGCTTTTCCATATTCCTTTCCTTCGCATCTGATCCTTCTCCTAATATTCTTTCTTTTGTTTTTTGGCACTTTCAGTCACTGCCTGATTTTTATTTACTTCTGGTTTGGTTTCCATTCCTTCTATTAAATTAAGTAAGGAAGTTACCTTCGACTTGTTTTCTTCACATTTCAAAACTTTCACTGTGTTTGGATCTGATGAGGTCAGCAGATATATATGCAGTCCTACAATTGCAGATCTATACATGTAATCAATTTTGAGGAGGCCCATAACCTCTTTGATAATGAAGAATATATACATTTATGTTTATTTATCATTTGATAAGCATGAAGCATTTTTCTTGTTTTCCTGTCCTGTTGATTCAATACCCTTTTGGGTCAGTCAGTCACCCAAAAACTGTAAGTTAAACCAGGAAGAACAAATTGGTTTATAGCTTGGACTTTGTTCCTAGATGTCAGGGCTGTTTTTAGTCATCATTTTAGTCTTGTAAAATATTTCTTATTGATTTTTGTTCACATTTGTTCATGTTTTACTGTTGATCCTTCATCATTTCCCAAATATTGACTCCCTCCCTCCTGCTCATGTTTCATTATATCACATTTCTGCCTCAGACTGATATTTGCTTGGTGCTGCAGCTTTCCTGCTTTAAATGTTACTTTTTGCAACACATTCTTGTATAATCTGAGAATGTTTTGACCATTTCCAGCTGTGCTTTCAGCTCTCATCTGATGAACTAAACAGTTTTAAATCATCCACAAAAGGTAAATGAGAACTCTTTGCACTCTGTTGTTTTCTGTGTAACCATAAGCTAATCTGTTAAGTAGACAGCTGGATGGGTTAAGAGCAAGACAAAAGAGCAGTGGTGGCAAAGAGTCACCCTGGAATATCGCCCTTTACATGCAAGACAAAAGAGCAGTGGTGGCAAAGAGTCACCCTGGAATATCGCCCTTTACATGCAAGACAAAAGAGCAGTGGTGGCAAAGAGTCACCCTGGAATATCGGCCTTTACATGCAAGACAAAAGAGCAGTGGTGGCAAAGAGTCACCCTGGAATATCGCCCTTTACATGCAAGACAAAAGAGCAGTGGTGGCAAAGAGTCACCCTGGAATATCGCCATTTACATGCAAGACAAAAGAGCAGTGGTGGCAAAGAGTCACCCTGGAATATCGCCATTTACATGCAAGACAAAAGAGCAGTGGTGGCAAAGAGTCACCCTGGAATATCGCCATTTACATTTTTATCCCTGGGATAATAATTTGTCCTTTGTCATGGCTTAAATGCAAAGTGGTTTGGCATTGTTTCATGGTCACTCTAAGATAATTGATCAGTGTAGAGTGTATCTTATACACCTGTAAGCACTCCCTTTACCATAAATGTGGGATGCTGTCAAATGCTTTTTTTGTGATCTGTCCATACCATACTTAGAATTTCCCCTTTTTATAATTCTTCATTATGACTTTATTTAACAACAAATGTTCCTTTGTTCCATCTGACTTTCTTTTGTTACCCTTTTGTTCTACTGCCATGATTGAGTTTTCTTCTAAATCATGACTCTTTCGGCATGAACTCCAGTATATAGTTGGTCCAGCATCAGAAGGGAAGTTATTGGTATTAGTTTAAAGTTTTTCGGATGGCTTGCAGGTTCACTCTTAAGGAGGAGTACCTTTTTTCCTGTTGTTATCCAGGTTGGTGTCTGTTCGGGGTGCACATATAAATAGTTCTTAGTGGGGATAAATCTTTGTATAAAGATGTTAATATTTTTAGCCAGAAGTTAGGTACTGCATCTGGGTCTGAGGTTTTCTGATTAGGAGCTTTTCTTAATTTTGTTACAGTTTCACTGGCTGTAACTTTATTCTTTGTCATATTGCTGTACATTTGAACTTCTTATGTTATCCATCTAGCATCCGTTATGTTCCACAGGTTCTTCATAGATATTTGTTCACATGTGTCTATTTCTTCTTTCCTGATGGTATCTGTAGCCTTTTGCTCTATTTCTCACTGCTCTATAAAACGTTTTTGGGCTATTGGTGAATTGCTTATTTTCTCCTTTTTCTTTATATTTATCTGAAAATCTTTTTCTGCCTGTTCTGGTATCGTTAGTTTATTATTTGCGATAGTGTATGATAGATCCTTATCTATCCTGATACTATGCATCGCTTTTATCACATCTATCTTTCTAAATATTGTTATCTATTCCCTCTTCTATACTCCTCTAACAGTGACCCTTCTTGTCTTAACTGCTTTCCAGTTTTCTCTGTTGATACTTCCATGATGGCATTGGATTTCTCCCCTTCCTTTCCCTCACTGTCCTGTATTTTAGTAGTAAAACTTTATCTGTAATTAATTTTGCTGCACAGTAATATATACTTTTTACTTTTGTTATGTCACTTGAAGTTTTCTTAATAGCCTTTTCACCTACAGTGAAGTGGAAACATGACACTTTCAACTCCTCTCTAAGGAGTTGAATTTTGTTCTGACCAGAAAATGTGACTTAAAAAATAATTACATTTTCTTTCTGGGAGAATTTTTTCAGCAGACCAGTAGAGTAACAATGGGGGCAAGGTGTGCCCCGATGTATGCCAACCTGATACTAATGGTGTGGGAGAAGAAGTTTGTTTTAAACAGTAGATATAAGGATTGTTGGGTATTTTACAAATAGTTTTTAGACAATATTTGCATCTTTTGGCAAGGAACATTTCAAACATTCATGAAATTTTATCAGTGCATTTCTGAATCTACTGAATTTTCAAGGTTTACATACAATATTGGCCATAAATAAATTATGTACTTAGATTTCACTATTTACAAGGAAGGTAATAAATTTAATTCAAGGGTATAGAGGAAGAAGACATACTCTAATTCTGTTCTACATTACGCGAGTGCCCATCCTTTCCATCAGTAGAAAGGCATTATAAAAGGGCGATTTGTAAGAATTAGTAGAATGACTTCGAATGATGAAGAATTTAGAAAGGAATGTGACGTGTTACAATGGATGTTTTGTGAACGTGGATACCCAGAAACTTTAATTACCCAAGTGAAACAGGAGGTGGCTAGTGAGAGGACAGGCAAATATGCCCCAATCTTGGGAATTCCCAAAGTTAGCCTTGTGGGCAATCATTTAAGTTTGAAAGAAAAAGAATGAGGGGAACTTTGATTTGTCATTCATCACTGATTTTAGTGGGGATGCCAATGTTGTATGTAGAACCATCGAAAGGGAATGGACTAGGTTCAGTAGAATCAGTGACCTTAAATTAGACTTTAAGACCCCTTTTAAATGTGTCTATAGGAAGGGAACAAGTATCAAAAATGTTTGGGAGGGTACTGTGACTGTAAGGGGGGTGGAACCCAAAACAAGAAAGGGGCATTCAAACGTGGGAGATGTGTGCAATGCCCTTTCATTATGAATACCGAACTAGTCCACCTGGATTCCAGAAATAGAACCCTCATGGCAAGGAGCTACAGTAATTGTGAGACCAGCGGGATTGTATATCTTGCCTTATGTGAGTGCAAGGCATTCTATGTAGGAAAAACTGAGAGGAAGCTGAAAAGGAGAGTATATGAACATTTGAATGCAACAAGTAATAGTAATGTTAATAATGCACTATACAGGCACAGTATAGAATGTGGAAAATGAATGTTTAGTTTTTTTGTACTTGAGGAGATCCCAAGGGATGTGAGGTGTGGTATGTGGGAGACCAGAATTGAATGCAGGGAACTCTACTGGCAGATTTTTTTAGAAGCCAGTAGGTTACCTGGACTAAACAATGGTTTATCCCTGGCCGCAGCTTTAAAGCTGAGAGCGGCAAAATTATAACATTTACAAAAACTTGTACAAATGTGGCATTTTATTGTGTTGAGTCCCTGCATAGTGAGATTCTGTAGTTATTCTCAATGTAAAACAGGTATGAGTTTTAGAGCCAGTAGAGGGTACACAAGTAAAATTTAATTAATTTTATAAACTTATATATCAAGCCTCTTTATGATTTATTACCCTTAAGGAGAGATGTTGTTTTACATTTATTGATGCAAGCAGTTACAGGGTTTATTTTACATTAAGAATTGTATTAAAAAGAACTTTTATAGTGTAGAATTGTTGCAAATGAAGTTATTTATGTTGGTGGAGGTGAAAAGGATTGTGGGTAAAGCCTATGAAATGTTACTTTTAGTGATGCACTGTTTTTATTGGTGAATTTATATTTATTTGAAGAATTTAAGGCATGTAATTTAGTTTGTTAATTGTATCTGATGACGTTGAGGACGGAAATGTATTTTCAAGGAGTATCGTTTATGTGTTGTGCTTTCTTACTGTGTTAAAATTGTGTTAAGCCCATCAACTGTTTCCTGTCTTCTGGAGTTCCATCGAGGTGCGGATAACTGTTTTCTTAATAGTCTTGATTACGTTGTTCATTTGTTTTATCGGACTTCTAACATTTTGGGTTTAGCTGACTTTATGCAGTCTATTTCTTTCATTGAAGTTAATATGTCTATCCATCTCTTTTAAATCAAGAACCTCTTCCCTCACATCATTTTCTTCTGAACTGAGGGCACATTTTTTGTTCTCTGTTTCTTGTGAGCATGCTACAGAAAGGTCCACCACATCTTCCTGTGACATATTCTCTTCAGCTGCATCTTGCATCACTTTGTCTCACAAATTTTGAAGAAATGTTTTTCTATGTCTAGTGAAAGCCTATCTGGAAATAATGAGAAACCCAAAAAAGTATTTCCAGATGCTGACTGTCCATCACAGCTGTGTAGCACCACCAATTTTGCTAGAACAATCAGCTTCAGTCTTAGCACAGAAAAGGAAAGAATTACAGATTGAGAAAAGCATTATTAAGTCACAGTGCACAGTTCTTGCTTTTAGGAAAGTACATGTCTTGCATGCATGTTATATTACACTTTCTTAGCATAAGCCAAAGTAGCCTGTCTTTTGAGTACATTTAACATTCTACCTCCTTTCTGTTCCTAACTATCCCATCACCCTTTTCTATCCATGCTGTGTTTTCAGTGGCTTTGTGGATTCCCTCTCCCCTAACTGCTCCAGTCATCCATTCTGGGGTTGTATGACCCTCTGTGTGATGAAATACTTTTAGAGGTGCATACAGTAGTTAGTCCGCTGCATGTGCATCCACCTACAGCCCCTCTCTCTTCATCAGGATGACCATGTGCATCCACCTTCAGCCTATTTCCTTTTCAGGATGACTATGTGTGCCCACAATCAGCCTCTTTCCTATTCAGGATGACCATGATTGTCCACCTTCAGCCTCTTTTTCCTCTTCAGGATGACCACTTCACATCTGTATGGCAGGCATTCAAGTATATCTATAATGCCCATGCTGTCTCTTCAGGCCTTGAGTAAGGAAATGTCCAGTTCTTCCTGCCGCTGGGAATATCACTGTCACCTTCATCCCATGCAAACTTTTGGTAGCTTGCCTCTGGACACCTGCCAGCAGTCTGGTTTCCTTTTTCCCTATATGACACCCAGAACTGCAAACAATACTTAAGCAGTGGTCTGAGAAAGGGTTTCCTTTAATAGATGCAATGCATATTTGTTTCCAAAGTCCTTCTCCAAGAAATAACACTTCAGCACTGTATTTGCTGCTGCCATTACCTTCTTACATTTCTATGATAGTCCTACCCAGGTATGATTGACCCAGACATACCTTTCCTGCTCTATTGTTATAAATGCTTCTTCTCCTCCAGATGATACTTCAGACCAGATTTATTGTAGACCAGGTACAGTGTTTTGCATTTGTTGGCACCAAACCCCAACTGCCAGCTTTTTTACCCACTGCTGAACCTTTCTAAATCCTTTAATAAAATATTCTGCCCATCTGCTATTGCTACATGCAACTTTGTGTTATCTGTGAAGGGGGTGATCCTGCTCTCTCTTCCCTCAGATATGCCTAGACACATTGAAGACTACTAGACCCAGTGTGATGCCCGTGCCCTGGCCTAGCAATCAAGGAGCTTCAATCCTTACCACTAACACCAGTGAAGGGCATCTCATATAGGAGGAAAGGATAACAAATACACACAGTAATGTGCAATTTCCCTTAAGAGCACACAGAGATCACAGTCAGTCCAGGGCTGGTCACACCCTTGCTCTCCAGGTCCCCAATAAGACTCCCCACTGGCACAGCTATAGGGTCCAGATCTCAGCCTACTGGGCAAGCTAAAACCTCTAGCACCCTCTCTTTCTAACTAGTGCTACATGTCCCTGCCCAAGTAGCTGACACACACACACACACACACACACACCCACACACATATACGCACACAGTTTGAGAAGAGTTTAGACAACCACACAGAAACTCCTGGGGAAGGCTGGCACAGGCTGTCCAGCTGTGCCCCTATTTCCCATACTATAATGTGGAAATCACTGCCACCACCCAGCTAATATTTATCAGCTACTAAAAGGCCCTTAAAAGGCTGTCATGTTATTACTGTGAAATATTATTATCCAATTGGTAGTATAACTAAACAGTCAAGGCTTATTAGAGTGACTTGGTACAGGATCCCTATATACATGAAATGTACTCTTAGAGCTTAACTTATCGCTACAAAAAACAGCCACAGCTAAAAGGTTTTAAAATATTTAATAATAAATAAAAATACAAGACAATACTTCTTACTACACAGTGCTAGTCAAGAGTTCAGAGATCACAGAGAAATACTTAAAATAATTCAGTATTACCGTTCTGACATCACAGAAAAACACTTAGTCCAATCTTTCTAGTTTCTAGCTATTTCTAAGTGAAAACACAAGTCTAAGATAAACTTACATATAGAGCAAAGGCAGAGTGCTGATGAGTTGAATGGTCAAGACAAAAATGCTTAATGCTCTCTGATTCTCTCTCTTTTTAAAATCACATTCCTTTTTCACATTACATCGTTCACCACACTTCTGTGTGTTTCCCAGGCTAATAGGCTAAATTCTTTAATAAGCTCACACCAGGTCAGGAAGCAAAGCCATTAAGGACATTTATGCATGCAAATTCTGGCCATTACTCTGGCCTTAAAACAATAGCAAGAATTGCTTCATCTAGACAGGCCATAGCCAACTTTAGATCAAAAGGTCACAACATATTTTACTTGGTCAGCAGAGGGCACTGTTGTTACATTTTTGTAGCAGCATTTTTTCCATTTAAGACAACAAGCCTGTTACAAATGACAGAATTATCTATAAAATTCTATCTGGCTAGGCTGACAGCATTCACACCCCCCCCCCGAGAACTCAAGCTAGTTTTTCAAGTGACCCTTGAGAAATGCTGCTTAAGGAAGTTAGGTCTATCTGAGTATACCTTACCTCGTTCCCTGTCTTGAGTACCCATCTGCATTGGCATTACTAATCCCACTGCGGTGCTGCATGGATATATCATATGCTTGCAACCCCAGGCTCCATCTTAGCAACTTGGCATTTTGCTGGCTGACTCTGTTTAATCATGTTAGCAGGTTGTGATTTGTCGTAACAGTGACTTTCCTTCCATACAGATAAGGCTGAAGTTTCTGCATTGCCCACACTATGGCTAGACATTCCTTCTCTACAGCTGCATAGCTTTCCTCCCTTGGTTGGAGCCTATGACTGAGATAAATCACTGGATGCTCTTCTCCCTCTGAAGAAATCTGGCTAAGTACAGTTCCCACCCCATGGTTCAAAGCATCCACCTGCACAACAAATTCTTTGCTGTAATCTGGACTGGCTAACACGGGGGTCTTCCCAAAGCTTCTTTAAGCTTCTGGAATGCCTGCTCTCATGCTGGGGTCCACACTGCCTTATCTGGCCTGTTCTTCCCTGTCAGGTCTGTGAGGGGAGCAGCTATGGTACTATAACTGTGAACAAACTTTCTGTAGTGCCCTGCTGTCCCTAAAAATGCCCTCACCTGCTTTTTAGTAACAGGTGCAGACCATGCCTGAATGGCTTCCACTTTGGCAGGTTCTGGCCTTATCTTACCACTCCCCACTCTATGCCCTAGATAGGAGACCTCTGCCATACTCATCTGACACTTACTTGACTTAATGGTCAACCCTGCCCTCTGTAGTCTGCCCAGCACATCCCTGACATGCAGAAGATGCTCTGGTCAGGAATGGCTGTAGATGGCAATATCATCTAGGTAAGCAAGGGCAAACCCTCCTGCCCCTGCTAGGATATTATCTTCCAGCCTCTGGAAAGTGACTGGGGCATTCTTCATCCCAAAGGGCATCTTTGTGAACTCATACAAGCCAAAAGGAGTCACAAAGGCTGACTTCTCTCTAGCACTGGAAGTCAAGGGCACCTGCCAGTAACCCTTGGTAAGATCAGTGGTGGTAAGATGCTTAGCCCCACCCAGCTGCTCTAGGGCCTCATCTGTCCTAGGCATGGGGTAAGCATCTGACTCTGTGTGACTATTTAATTTCCTGTAGTCCACACAGAACCTGGTCCTGCCATTCTTCTTTAGCAACAGCACCACTTGGGAGGCCCAGGGACTGTTGGACTCTTGAATCACCCCTAGTTCCAACATCTCCTGTACCTCCTCCCTCAGAGTCTTTTTGACTATCTCAGGCACTCTATAAGGGGCCTGCCTAATAGGCCTTTGGGGTCCTGTCTCCACCTGGTGCTGGCCCAGGTGGGTGCACCCTGGTTTCCCAGTGAACAAGTCCCCAAATTCCTGCAACACTGCTCAGATATCTCAAACCTGGGTAGGAGATAGCTGCTGGGACATTGCTACCCCTTCCACTGAGGTGTCAGCCCAAGCCTCACTGAGAAGATCAGTCCCCAGATCTCCCTCAGACTCCTCCTGCAATCCACTACAAATGCTCAGCACAAGGACCTCCCTATCAAGGTAAGGTTTCATCATGTTAACATGGTACAGTTTGTGCCCCTGCCTTCTGCCTAGCAGTTCCACCATGTAGTTAACATCACGTACCTTTCTTACCACATTGTAGGGTCCCTTCCAAGCTGCTTGCAGCTTGTTGTGTCTGACAGGAATGAGAACCATTACCTGCTGCCCCACAGCATACTCTCAAGCTACAGCATTCCTCTCATACCACACCCTTTTCTGTTGTTGGGCTTCTGCCAGGTTCTCCTGGGCCAAGCCCATGAGTTCCCTCAGCCTTGTCCTGAGGTTTAGGACATATGCCACAACAGACTCCTTGTGAGACTCGCACTCACATTCCCACTCATCTCAAATTAAATCTAGAGGTCCACTCTCCCTATGCCCATACAGCAACTCAAAGGGTAAAAAAACTGTGTATTCCTGGGGAACCTCTCTGTGCGCAAACAACAAATGGGGCAAATATTTGTCCCACTCCCTCTTAAACTCATCTACAAATGCCTGTAGCATGGACTAGATTGTAGAGTTTAACCTCTCAACAAGACCATTAGTCTGGGGATGGTAAGGGGTGGTCTTCATGTGCTTCACCCAACAGGACTTCCACAGACAAGCCAGCAGGTCTGACATAAAATTGACACCTCTGTCAGTCAGTATTTCCTTTGGGAAACCTACCCTTCTGAAAATCTCTAACAAAGCATTTGCCACCTCCTCTGCCTCAATAGAGGACAAAGCCACTGCCTCAGGGTATTGTGTAGCATAATCCACTACCCCTAGGATATACTTTTTCCCTGTGGAACTTGGGGTACTCAGAGGAACCACAATATCCATAGCTACCCTCTGAAATGACTCCTCAATCACAAGTAAAGGCATTGAAGGAGCTCTCACCTTGTCTCCTGCCTTGCCTACCTTTTGGCACTGCTCACAGGTCCTGTTACATCTCTGGAAATTTCAGGCCAGTAGATGTTCTGCATAATATGCCTCTTTGTATGTTTTGTGCCCATATGACCTGCAAAGGGAATATCATGGGCTATGGCTAGAAGTGCCATATGGTAGGCTCTAGGCACTACCAACTGCTGTACTCTCTCACCTTCTAGCCCTCCCTCAGAGGTCAACTCTCTGTATAGTCACACTTTGTCCCAGTATACAGATTCCCCCTTGCCTTGAGCATCAAATGCCTCCCTAGCAACCTGCTTCAGGCCTTGCAATGTAGGGTTTGAGAGCTGAGCCTGTCTCAACTCTCTCCTTGTAACCCTTCCCAGCTCCCCTTCCACAGGAAGTCTGGCATCCTCTGATAGTGGTGCCTCCCTGTCTGCCTAGGTACTACTACTTACCTCTACCTTTGCAGTCACCCTGTCCAAGCAGCTGTGGCTCACTTTCAGTCTCACTGCTACATGGTAGCTCCCTCCCTGAAGTAACCACCTCACCAGTCCTGGCTGCAAGTATGCAGTCTGTCTGGGTCTCCCCCAGGCTACCAGACTTACTTGCTTGTCTCCAAGCCTGACTGCGTGTAACTACACAAGCACAGGGTACTGCACTATCAAAATCATTCCCTATCAGGACATCTGCAGGTATATCCTCAAACACACCTACTCACTGGCTTCCTTTTCCACTCTCCCAGTCAAGGTGAACCCTAGCCAAAGGTATTTGGCATGGGATCCCAACTGGAGTAGACTGCCCAGGCAAGCAGTGCTCCTCTGTAACCATTGCAGGCTTTGCAATGGTTATATCAGAGGCTGTGTCTCTCTTGGCAATGGCCTGTTTGCCATTCACTACAATAGGATATAACCTCAGGAGGTAGTGGTACCCTTGTTGTCCCAAGACAACCTAATATTGGCATTTTGTCTCTCTCACTTACTGGCTCCCTCACCTTTTGTTCCCTTGCCTCTGTGGTCATCTGTATGCCACATGGCCCCACTGGTTGTATTCAAAACATTTAACCCTAGGTCCTGGACATGTATCCTGAAGAGTGGCTTCCCCTGCTACTGGCAGATTCTTCTGGGGCAGTCTGTGCTGCCCATCATGGGTTCCTTTAGACCTATGAGCAGTACTGGGGGTCCCCTTCCTGTGCAGGGCTGCCCTGCTTGCCAGGTATAGGTCTCCTTTCTTCCCCAACTCATCTGAAGTATCACATTGTCTATCAGCTAACCAGATCTTCATGTCCTCAGGCTAAGTGCTAGGAGCTTGTTCCCACACCAGAAGGTCTGCCAGCCCTTCAAAACTGGTGACCTGACATCCACTCACCCACCTATGGAAATAAGTGCTCAGTTCAGCAACATACTCACACACACTTTCATAGGTTGTCTTGAGACAACAGGGGTATGGAACTACCATCCTGCAGATGTCCAGAGAGGGAAGGATTTGGATGAGGCAGTCCCATGCATCGGAGACCATCCAGGTGCAATTAACCATAGGCAAGACTGCTCTGCAAATTGTAGCATGTTACAGGCCACCCTCACAAACTCAGGAACCTCACATGGCCTTCCTGAAAACACTAGAGGGGATAAATGTATCACCAAACACCATCATACTAGGTGACTTCAATTACCCTAATATAGACTGGGAACACTACTCAAGCCCAAACACCCTAGCCCAAAAGTTCCTGGAATTCATAAACTCAAATGCCATGGAACAACTAGTCACCATCCCCACAAGAGGAGATAACATACTTGATCTCATCATCACGAACATGGGAGCACAATGTTCAACACCGAAGTATACCCCTCACTGGTGAGATCAGATCACAAACTAATCTCGCTGGAGGTCCTCATCCCACCCCACCTAAAAAGACCACAGTAAAGAACTTCTCAAAAGCCGACTTCACACTTCTAAAGACTAGTGTGGTCTCCTTTAAGGCCCCGAGCTGGTGGAAAACAGTACTCAAGCCGCTGAATCACTTACAGACGCCTTCTACCAGCACCTGCAGGACTGCATGGATAAGGCAATCCCAAACAAAACAAAGACTCTTAGTACCAAAGGCAAGCCCCAGTCTGGTGGACCCCAGCCATAAACAAACTCTACAATAAAAGGAGGAAGCTACTACAAGATACAGCAAAATCCTTAAAAGGTAAGACACCCTTGATCACTATAAGTAAAAACTAAGAGCTCTCATAAAATCATCCAAAGCAAATTTCGAGAGAAAATAGCTAAAGACTCAAAAGACAATCATAAGGCCTTCTTTAGCTATGTTAGACACCTAGGAGGAAACTCCCAGATATGCTCAGAACTAGTTCAAAATGATGTGAAGATTACTGATCCTACAGACATTGCCAACATACTGGCTGACAGGTTCAGTGCAAACTTCTCCCCTTGCAGCCCCCAAACATCTCCAGCAAGTGAGAACTGCTCTCTCCAAAGCAAAAACACAGCATCCATGGGACCTGATGGTGTCCCCGGCTGTGTGCTCCACGAACTCAATGAGGAATTAAACCCACAGCTAGGACAGCTGTTTAATCAAAGTCTTACCTCTGGATACTGCCCAGGGGAGTGGCGCTGCAACTGTGGTCCCCACTTCACAAAGCGGGTGCTCCCACGACCCCTGGAAATTACCGCCCATTAGCCTGACAAGCCTTATCTGCAAAGCCATGGAGAGGATCATAATGGACCTCATAAATAAAGACATAGGAATTTGCAGACTTTGGATCCAACCCAGTTTGGCTTTGTCAAAGGCAGATCATGCCTTTTAAACTTGGTTGACTTCTTCAAACAGTCACCAAAGCCATTGAAAGGCAGTCCATACAGCCTACCTCGATCTGGCTAAGGCCTTGATACAATACCCCACTCGGTATCATTGAAAACTCATCAGCTTAAATGTTAACCCATACATCACAAGATGGGTTGCAAACTGGCTGAGTGACAGAACCCACAGGGTCAGAGTTGCTGGCGCCATGTCAGACTCAAAACCTGTCACAAGTGGTGTCCCACAGGCTCAGTCCTGGGCCCACTCTTGTTTGGCATCTACTTTTCCGAAGTACAAGCAAACACAGGAGGGTTATGGCTGACAAAGTTTGCAGATGACTGCAAACTGGGCCATAGTAAAACACATCTGACACAGATATCCTTCAGAAGGGTCTCACAGAAACGGATAACTGGTGCCAGAGCCACGGCCTGAAGTTAAATGCCAAAAATGCATAGTCATACCCTTTGGGAAAACAAGGTTACCCTAGCTACCAAATAGGTGGCAATCCACTGAGCACAGAAGAAGTTATCAGGGACCTGGGGACCCAGGTTGATAGTAGTCTGTCATTCGACACCCATGTAGCTAAAGTAGTTAGGAAGACTTTCTACATTGCCCACCTTATCATGAAGGGATTCTCATCTAGATCAAGGGAGGTCATAGTACTCATCACTCATCAGACCAATGATTGAGTACAATGCCCCATTTGGGATGTATCTGACCCGACACCTGCAGCAGCTGGAGAGGCCACAAAAGTTCCTCACCAAAAGGATAAAGGGTCTCAAAAATCTGTCCTATGCTGCCCGACTGAAAGAACTCCAGCTCTATTCAGTGCTCAGAGGTGACCTTTGCCTAACATACAAGGCCATGTCAAACCCAGATTTGATGAATATGCTTCACCTCAAAAAATCTAGATCCATCAGAGCCACAAGGGCGGGAGACTTAAACTCGACACGGCTATTAATAGGACGTGCTGGAGGGATAGATTCATCACCCAAAGACTCCCTATGCTGTGGAACAAAATCCACATGTGAGGCAGAGCACCTCGGCCTTGTTCAAGAGAAATCTTGACCAATGGATGGGAGATCGCAGATATACCCCAGGGATTACCTCAGTGTCACTGCTCGACAGAGGCACAGCAAAATAATGGGTATAGTTCCCCATACTAAAGGGGTGGCGTAAGCCACAAAACGATGGGCTAGGCTTGTAAATGCCCTCGGGCAGATAGCCTAGTATAAACCTATGAACCTATGAACCTATGAACCTATGTACTTATGCAGTTATACACAGTGAGGCTAGGAGACAAGCATATGGGTCTGTAGCTTGGGGGAGACCCAAACAGACTGCATACTTGCCGCCAGGACTGCTGAGGTGGTTACTTCAGGGAGGGAACTACTCTGTAGCAGTGAGACTGAAGGTGAGCCACAGCTGCTTGGGGTACTGATGTTCCCTCGGACAGAGTGACTGCAAAGGTAGAGGTGAGTAGTAGTACCCAGACTGACAGTGAGGCACCACTGTCAGAGGATGCCAGACTTCCTGTTGAAGGGGAGCTGGGAAGAGTTACAAGGAGAGGGTTGAGACAGGCTAAGCTCTTAGACCCTACATTGCAAGGCCTGAGGCAGGTAGCTAGGGAGGCACCTGATTCTCAAGGGAAGGGGGAATCTGTATACTGGAACAATGGATTACTATACAGAGAGTGGACCCCGAGGGAGGGCTATAAGGTGAGAGAGTACAGCAGCTGGTAGTGCCTAGAGCCTACCATCTGGCGCTTCTAGCCATAGCCCATGATATTCCCTTTGCAGGTCATATGGGCATAAAATGTACAGAGAGGCATATTATGATCTCTCTCTCTTAAACCCTGGCTGCCTCATGGTTTTGGCATCTTTTCAGGCTTCCTAGTTGTTGCTGAAGCACCTACCAAGGGGGGAAAACGCAGAGAGAAGAAAAGGAGCCACTTTTGTGATTTTAAGTATTTTCTTCTGATTTTTTGTTGTTTTACTGCTTTGTCGCCTACTTTTTGGCATTTTCCGGCTTGCTAAAGTTTATATCTGTATCAGAAATAATATTTAGAACACATCTAGAGCCTATTTACTGCATTTCCTGTGTTGCACTTAATTTAAAATCATTTTTTTTCTCTTAAAACTGCATTTTACCTGACTTTGGCCTAGCTACTTGTGTATCTCTGCTACCTTTAAACTAAAACAAAAAAAGAAAAAAAACAAAAAAAAATCTTGCTTTTTTCCCACTTTTTGAAATTTAAGAAAGTCTAGTTACAGATTTGCTGTTCTGAACTGTTTGTAAGTTTCTAGAAGGCCAGTGCTTGCTTGGGCTAAAGGGAAGTCTCTGTGTTCACCAGTGGCAGTGGTTAACACTGAGCAGCCTGCCTTTCCCTGTAGGAGTGGTTACTGCCTAGAAGCTGTAGTTTTATTGGCCATTTTGGGTCAATTCTAAACTCCTTGATCTCTCTCTCTTAAAACCCTACAACTCTCTTTTTGCGTGGTTTTGCGCACTGAGCAGCGTCTCCTAAACAGGTTTAAACTATTCCAGGCTCCACAAAGTCTGCTCTTCACTTTTTCCCTTAGAACTGTTCAAACTCTCAAAGTAATCACTCTATTCTCCTTCTAAAGGCATGCACTTGCTCAGCTCTTATAAGGAAACACTAACTAACTAAAGCACTACACCCTCCTAGACTTCTCATAAGTACTAGGCTCCCGATTGGTCCTTCCTGATCAAGTGAAAAATCAATTCCCTTTACTAATCTGATCAGTAAAAAAACAGTTCCCTATACTAATCTGGTATGTCCAAGGGTCAGTTTCAGGGTTACTCTCCAGTCCAGCTGGTGAATCTGGGAATTTTGAGGCAATGTTACAATTGCCTTATGTACACAGACAACCCTCTCCTCCTTCCAACAAACTCTAATACATGTGAGAGATGCAGTTACACAGCCAAACTGGAGGCAGAGCTCTCTCAACCCAAGACTGGCACAGTCAGTCAGGAGGAAAAGGTAACCACCCGCACCACAAATCCAGTCTCACATAGACCTATTGCATCTGCATACCCAACACATAAACACACAAAAACATACTCGGAGGCTCTAAATAAAAATCTGCCTAAGCAGCAAAGACCTCCAAAGCAGATATCCAAGCAACAGCCACCCCTCAACAATACCCATGAATCACATATCTCACAAAGTTAGTGTGCCTCACAGTCACAGCCCTTAAGGCTAAACAACACACAAAATACACTCGTTATAGGGGACTCTATTGTCCGGCACACTGATGTCCCTCTCACCAGACTGAACAAGGAGAAGGTCACTGTAAGCTGCCTGTCAGGTACCAGGATCTGCCACATAATGCAAGCACTCAGGTCACTCCAAAGTAAGTACAAATATGACTCTGTCATTGTCCATGCTGGTGTGAATAACCTGAGACGTACCTCACTGGACTACATGAAAAGAGACATAGAGGAGCTCTCTGATCATGTAGCCCAGGCTGGTATGACCCTGACCTTGAGTAGCATCTTGCCCTCACCAAGAATGATGCCACAGTATAAAGACAAAATGATCAGTTTCAACAATTGGCTAAAGTATTGGTGTCATTCAAAGGGGATCCAGTGTCTCTCAGCCTGGGATGACATGCTTGACAAGCCACGTTGCTTCGCTAGGGATGGCTTGCACCTGTCACCCTTAGGCTTTCGTATACTGGCCAAGGCTCTTGCCACCCCCATAGTGCCTTATTTAGGCAAGGCTCAAAGGACAAACCCACCTCCACAGACAACCCAAGGATAAAAAAACTAAAGGTAATGCTATTCAATGCCAGAAGTCTAAACCTCAAGATGCACGCACTCGAGGCTCTCCTCAGTATGGAGAAAATCAATGTCTGTGCAGTAACAGAAACCTGGTTCAAGGCTCCTGAGAGCACCCCAGCACTACCAGGTTATAACTCATACCATGCTTTTTGGCCCCAAAACTCAGACCGAAGCACAAAAGGAGGGGGAGTATCTATAATCATCAAAGATACCTACACCTCCAGGTTAGTGGCACTGCACGAAGCATCGGAAACCATCCATGTGCAACTAACAATGGGCAAAACTGCCTTTCAGTTTGTAGCCTGCTACAGATCACCCTCCCTTTCACAGGAGCCCCACTTGGCATTCCTGAGAACACTGGAGAATATGAAGGTCTCTCCAAACACTATGTTGCTGGGTGACTTCAACTACCCAAACATTGACTGGGAAAACTACTCAAGCCCAAACACCCTCGCCCAACTGTTCCTTGAATTTATAAACTCTAACACGATGGAACCGCTGGTCACCACTCCCAGAAGAGGGAACAACATATTGGACCTGGTCATCACCAACATGGGGACTCTATGTTCCACACCAGAGGTAAACCCCTCATTGGAAAGATCAGACCATAAACTAATTTCCCTGGACATCCATATCCCGTCCCTACCAGCAGCCAAGGAAATCACTGTAAAGAATTTCTCAAAAGCTAACTTCACACTTCTCAAGACTGAGGTGGAATCCTTTAAAGCCCCTAGGCCAGAGGATAATACAGCCCAATCTGCAGAATCCTTTACAATTGCATTCTATGAGCACCTGCAGGAATGCATGGATCGTGCTATCCCAAATAAAACCAAGACTCACTCCTCCAAAAACAGGAGACCTGTCTGGTGGACTCCGGCCATAAATAAGCTATACAACAGAAGGAGGAAGCTACTACATGACAGAGCAAAATCCCAAAAAAGAGAAGGCATCTCTGATCAGTATTAGCAAGAAACTACGATCCCTCATAAAATCATTAAAGGCCAGTTTCGAAAAAAAAATGCCCTAAACAATAAAGATAATCACAAGGCCTTCTTTAGTTATGTCAGGAATATGGGTGGAAACTCCCAGATATGCTCTGAATTGTTTATTTATTTATTTTATTTTACATTTGTTGACCAGGCTAGTCTAGCTGGATATATGTCCATTTTCAGTAGAGGCCCGGGGAGAAAAGCTCCAACAGTCATTACAAGTTAAATAGAAAATAGGCAATACAAGATTAAAATTTATAAACAGAGCTAGTTAATACACATAATACACAAATATGATAGGAGCAAAAACCAAAAGTGTAATCATATGATGTATTAAAAACAAAGTTTTTTTTTTTTATTATGAAAGTCATACCGTGTATATGTGATAGCATATATCTACATAGATGTTATGAAGAGGGAGAGCTATCAGGATATCGGGAGAAGAGAAAGAAAGAATCATGTAAGAAGAAAGGCGAGAGAGGGGAAGAAGGAAAGTTAATCTGGGTTGGTGCCGGAACAAAGCCAGTGTTTATGAAGATGCATTTTCAGTTGCTTTTTAAAAAGTGGGAGAGAGGATAAAGATGAGATATCAGAGGGGAGTTTGTTCCACATTTTTCCAACAGAGTTGGAAAAGAGGGAGTCACCTGCAGCGTTTTTGGGTTTGGGTATATTAATCAGTAGTTTGTTTGATGAACGTAGATGTTTCAGGTTATTGTATGGTGAAATGAGGTTAGAAAGATTGGTATTTTAGTTGGTTGGTATAGGATCTTGTGAGTCATTAAGAGCTGTTGAAGTACAAGCTGGTTAAGGAGTTCAAGCCAACCTAGTTGTCTTAGGTTCAGGCAGTGGTGAGTTCTAAACTGGGATCCTGTAGCAAATCGAGCAATATTATAGTAAGATGTAGCAAGTTTCTTAAGGTTGTTTTTGGAGAGATTAATGTAAATGGGGGAAGCATATAGAAGAGTAGAGATTAGGTGAGATCTGGCTAATGTGCTCCTTGCTATGGGTGTAAGGAAGGGTTTGATTCTGTAAAGGGATCCTATTTTTTATTAACTAATTTTATTGTATTGTTGATATGAGTGTCAAAGCTGAGATTATTGTCAATAGTTATTCCTAATAATTTTGTAGTTGAATCTGGAAAAATGACAGCACTATCAGTAGATGTGAGAATGAAGTTTAGTTGGGTAGATTTACGGGTAGGTGAGAATAATAACAGTTTGGTTTTCTTAGGGTTGAGGAGTAGGCAATGGTCTAAGAACCATTGTTCAACAGAGGTAAAAGCTTTTTGGGTAAGAGCCTGAAGTTCAGTTTGAGAGGTAGCAGTACAGATTATAGTCGAATCATCTGCATATTGTATGCAGGTAGTGTTTGGGATAGCTGATTGGAGGTCGTTAATAAAGATAGAAAATAGAAGGGGGGGTCCTAGGATAGAGCCTTGAGTACACCTAAAGAGATAGGAAGGAGATTAGACAGTGAGTTTTTCTAGAGTACTGCCTGCTGACGGTCTTCTAGGTAAGATGTAAACCAAGTTAAGGAAGGAGGATCAAGTGAGAGAGATTTTAGTATGTGCAGAAGAAGTTGGTGGTTAACAATGTCGAAAGCTTTAGATAAATCAGTGAAGACAGAAGATGATAAATTATTGTTGTTACGGTTATTGTTGATGGAGTTGGTGAAGGAGAGTAAAGCAGTGGTGGTACTGTGGGAAAGTCTAAATCCATGCTGACAGTTAGCAAGTAGGTTGTTATGGAGAAGGTGGTTAAGTAGTTGTTTATGGATACATTTTTCCATGATTTTAGCTATAGGTGATAGAAGTGCTATGGGGTGAAAATTTGAGTAATCATTAGAGTTTCCCCCTTTGTGTAGAGGGATGATGTGAGATATCTTCTAGATAGAAGGGAAGATTCCTTCATTTATAGACCTATTTATCAGAATAGAAATGGGATGGGCAATAGCTTTGGCTTCTATTTGCAAGAATTCTGCAGGAAGTTTGTCTGCGGAGGGGGTGGTAGGTTTTAATTTTTGGAGCAGTGATGAGATAAAGGAGGTAGAAACAGGTTGTAGATGAAGAGTGGGAGGTGGATTTAAAGTAGGTAAGAGTAGCTTTGTGGTGTCGGGAGATAGGTGACTAGCAAGAGTGTGGATAGTATTAGTGAAGAAAGAATTAGTCATTGGCTATCTGTGTGAGATTTTCTGGGTTAGAGTCCTGAGGGTTAGGTGTAATAGATTGGCCTGGGGATAAAAGGTTATTAATACTGGCCCAGAATTTTTTAGGTTCCTTTTTGGAGGTTTGTTGTAATTGAAGGTAATAGTTTTTTTTTATCCGTTAGGATGGCTTTTTTTGTACTGTTTCTAAGCTCTCTGAAGTTCTGCTGGTCAGTTAGATTCTTAGTGGCATGCCATTTAGCCCAAGATTTGTTTCTGAGAATGATTTTTTGCTTAGTTGCCTTGTTGCATAATGGTACAAAATATACCGAACCTACAGACATAGCCAACATCCTGGCAGACAGATTCATTGCTAACTCCCCCCCCCCTTCCCCCTCAAAGGAGCAAATGCCTATCCCAACTGAATGTAACCTCCCTGACATCACAGATGCACAGGTGAAAGCTGCCCTCTCCAAAGCAAAAAACACAGCATCTATGGGACCGGACAGTATCCCAGGCTGTCTCTTACATGAGCTCCAAGAAGAACTGAACCCTCACATTAAGTCACTGTTCAAACTTAGCCTTACTACAGGATATGTACCCAAAGAATGGTGTATAGTTACAGTGGTCCCACTCCACAAAGGTGGCACCACAACTGACCCCGGGAACTATCGCCCCATAAGCCTGACTAGTCTGGTCTGTAAAGCTATGGAGCGTATTATTATGGAACTCATAAACAAAGACATCGGAAGCCTCCAGACACTGGGCCCTACCCAATTTTGCTTTTTTAAGGGCAGATCTTGCCTCTTAAACCTAGTTGATTTCTTTGAAACAGTTACCAAAGCCATAGACGAGGGCAAGATAGTCCACACAGCCTACCTGGACCTTGCAAAAACCTTCGACACAATACCCCACTCGGGCATCATAAATAAGCTTACCAGCTTAAATATCAACCCCTATATCACAAGATGGGTTGCAAACTGGCTCAGGGATAGAACCCACATGGTCAGAATCACAGGTGCCACATCCGAATCCAAACCAGTTACAAGTGGCATCCCAAAAGGCTCAGTTCTGGGACCTCTCTTATTCGGTGTATATACTTCTCTGAGGTTCAGGCTAACATGGGGGGATTATGGCTGACAAAGTTTGCAGATGACTGCAAACTGGGAGCCATAATTGACTCTCCAGCTGACACAAGCATCCTCCTAAAGGGTCTCATGGAGACGGATGCTTGGTGCCAGAACCACGGCCTCAAGCTAAATGCTAAAAAGTGCATAGTCATCCCCTTTGGGAAAAACAAAGTGCCCACAAATTACCACATAGGTAGCAATCCATTAAGTATGGAATGAGTAATTAGAGATTTGGGGACCAACGTATATAGTAATCTCTCCTTTGATAATCACATTGCCAAAGTGGTTAAAAAGACCTTCTATATAGCCCACCTTATCACGAAAGGGTTCACATCTAGATCAAGAGAGATCATTGTGCACCTCTACTCATCACTCATCTGGCCCATAATTGAATACAATACCCCTTTTGGGATGTACCTTACCCGACACCTGCAGCAACTGGAGAGACCCCAAAAGTACCTCACCAAGAGGATCATGGGCTACAAACAGATGTCCTATGCAGCTCGACTAAAAAACTCCATCTCTACTCAGTTGCTTACCGCCTACTCAGAGGTGATCTATGCCTGACGTACAAAGCCATGTCTAACCCAGAATTAATGGACATGCTCCACCTCAAAAAATCCAAATCCCTTAGAGCTATACGCTCCAGGGACTTAAACCTCAGCACAAAAATAAATAGGACATACTGGAGGGACAGATTCATTTCCCAGAAGCTCCCCTCACTCTGGAATAGAATACCAATTCATGTTAGACATAGCCCCTCGCTGACCCTCTTCAAGCGAAATCTGGACGCGTGGATAGGAAATTGCAAATTCACCCCTGGGATCTCTTCTGTGTCCCTGCTTGACAGAGGCACAGTAAACTAATCTTAAAGGGCTGCCTTCTGTGACCTACTATACAGAGGCACAGTAGGCTAATCTAATGGGGAGGTAAAAGCCAAATACACTCGGGCTAGGCTTATTAATGCCCTAGGGCAGATAGCCTAGTATCTACCTATGAACCTATGAACCTATTATGCAAAACTTCTATTGACCTGGAATTTCCAGAGATGTAACAGGGTACTGCAGGACCTGTGAGCAGTGCCAAAAGGTAGGCAAGGCAGGAGACAATGTGAGAGCTCCTTTGATGCCGTTGCCTGTGATTGAGGAGGCATCTCAGAGGGTAGCTATGGATATTGTGGGTCCTTTGAGTACCCCAAGTTCCACAAGGAAAAAGTATATCCTAGGGGTAGTGGATTATGCTACACAATACCCTGAGGCAGTGGCCTTATCCTCCATTGAGGAAGAGAAGGTGGCAAATGCTTTGTTAGAGATTTTCAGCAGGGTGGGTTTCCCAAAACAAATACTGAATGATCAAGGTGCCAATTTCATGTCAGACTTGCTGGCTTGTCTGTGGAAGTCCTTTAGGGTGAAGCACATGAAGACCACCCCTACCATCCCCAGACTAATGGTCTTGTTGAGAGGTTAAACTCTACAATCAAGTCCATTCTACGGGCATTTGCAGATCAGTTTAAGAGGGAGTGGGACAAATATTTGCCCCATCTGTTGTTTACTTACAGAGAGGTTCCCCAGGAATCCACAGGTTTTTCACCCTTGAAGTTGCTGTATGGACATAGGGAGAGGGGACCTCTAGATTTAATTTGAGATGAGTGGGAAGGTGAGTGTGAGTCTCACAAGGAGTCTGTTGTGGCATATGTCCTAAACCTCAGGACAAGGCTCAGGGAACTCATGGGCTTGGTCCAGAAGAACCTGGCAGAAGCCCAACAACAGAAAAAGGTGTGGTACGACAGGAATGCTCGAGCTAGAGAGTATGCTGTGGGCAGCAGGTAATGGTTCTCATTCCTGTCAGACAGAGCAAGCTGCAAGCAGGTTGGGAGGGACCCTATAAGGTGGTAAGAAAGGTACGTGATGTTAACTACATGGTGAAAGTGCTAGGCAGATGGCAGGGGCACAAATTGTACCATGTTAACATGATGAAACCATACCATGATAGGGAGGCCCTTGTGCTGAGCATTTGCAGTGGATTGCAGGAGGAGTCTGAGGGAGATCTGGAGACTGATCTCCTCAGTGAGGCTTGGGCTGACACCTCAGTGGAATGGGTAACAATGTCCCAGCAGCTATCTCCTACCCAGTTTTGAGAAATCCAGGCAGTTTTGCAGGAATTTGAGGACATGTTCACTGGGAAACCAGGGTGCACCCACCTGGTGCAGCACAAGGTGGCTACAGGACCCCAAAGGCCTCTTAGGCACACCCCTTATAGATTGCCTGAGAGAGTTAAACAGACTCTGAGGGAAGAGGTACAGAAGATGTTGGAACTAGGGGAGATTCAAGAGTCCAACAGTCCATGGGCCTCCCCAGTGGTGTTGGTGCCAAAGAAGGATGGCATCACCAGGTTCTGTGTGGATTACAGGAAATTAAATAGTCACACAGAGTCAGATGCTTACCTCATGCCTAGAACAGTTGAAGCCCTAGAGCAGCTGGGTGGGGCTAAGTATCTTACAACCATTGATCTTACCAAGGGTTACTGGCAGGTGCCCTTGACTTCCAGTGCTAGAGAGAAGTCTGCGTTTGTGACTCCTTTTGACTTGTATGAGTTCACAAAGATGCCCTTTGGGATGAAGAATGCTGCAGCGACTTTCCAGAGGCTGGTGGATAATATCCTAGCCAGAGCAAGAGGGTTTGCCCTTGCTTACCTAGATGATATTGCCATCTACAGCCATTCCTGGCAAGAGCACCTTCAACATGTCAGGGAGGTGCTGGGCAGGGTTGACCATTAAGCCAAGCAAATGTCAGAGGTCTACTACTTAGGACATAGAGTGGGGAGTGGTAAGATAAGACCAGAACCTGCCAAAGTGGAAGTTATTCTGGCATGACCTGCACCTGTTACCAAAAAGCAGGTGAGGCATTCTTAGGGACAGCAGGGTACTACAGAAAGTGTGTCCCCATTTATAGTACCATAGCTGCTCCCCTTACAGAACTGGCATGAAAGAACAAGTCAGATAAGTCAGTGTGGACCCTAGCATGTGAGCAGGCATTTCAGAAGCTTAAAGAAGCTTTGGGAGGACCCCCTGTGTTAGCCAGTCCAGATTACAGTAAAGAATTTGTTGTGCAGGTGGATGCTTCAAACCATGGGGTGGGGGCTGTACTTAGCCAGATTTCTTCAGAGGGGGAAGAGCACCCAGTGGTTTATCTCAGTCATAGGCTCCAACCCAGGGAGGAATGCTATGCAGCTATAGAAAAGGAATGTCTAGCCACAGTGTGGGCATTGCAGAAACCTCAGCCTTATCTGTATGGAAGAAAATTCACTGTAATGACAGATCACAACCTTCTAACATGGTTAAACAGAACCAGTCAGCAAAATGCCAAGTTGCTAAGATGGAGCCTGGGGTTGCAAGCATATATGTCAGTGCAGTACCACAGTGGGAGTAGCAATGCCAATGCAGATGGGCTCTCAAGACAGGGAATGGAGTGAGGTACACCCAGATAGACCTAACCCTCTCAAGCGGCATTTATCAAGGGTCACTTGAAAATCTAGCTTGAGTTCTCCGGGGGGAGAGAGATGTGATTATTGGGGAAAGATAGGCAAAGGCTGCCAGCCTATTCAAATAGAATTTGATACATAATTCTGGCATTTGTAAATATAAATGTAAAATGTAGCCTTGTTTCTTAAATGAAAGAAAACACTGTAAAATGTGAACATCAAGATTGTAGCAACATTGCCATCTGCTGTAAGGAAAATTAAGCCAAGCATTTCATCTGTTGTTTTGAAGTTAAAATTATGTCTTGTATACCCTTTTGATCTAGATAGTGGTGCCGAAGAGGCTAACTGAACACATGCTTTCTATTGTCTTAACTTAAGAAATAATTACTAGAGTGTACATGTGAAATGTCTTTTATTGTTGTAGTTTCCTGAGCAGGTGTTAGATTGTTAAATGATGTAGCCTTTTGGCCTGGGAACTCCAGACTAAGTATCAAAATGATGTAATGTGTACACTGGGAAAACCTAAGGGTCAAAATTATGTAATCTGGGAGGGCCCAGCAGAGATGTTTGTTAGTGAGTTTAAAAACTATTGTTCAGAGAGAGACTTAAGCATTTTGATCTTGATATCCAACTCTCAGCACTGTCTTATGCTCTCTTTATGTAAGCAGTAACTTAGAAGTATGTTTTCTTGTAGTAATAGCTATGAACCTGGAAGAAAGTTAGACTAAGTGTTTTTTCTGTTATATCAGAACTTTCCTACTGTATTGTTTTAAGTTTCTGTGTGATCTTTGAACTCACGAATGGAGCTGTGGTGTAGTAGTATTGTCTTGTGTTTTTAATTATTTATTATTAAATATTTTAAAAGCTTTTACCTGTGGCTGGTTTGTGTAGAGATAAGTAAGCTCTAGAGTACATTGCATATTTATAGAGTTTATTGTACAAGGCCATTCTAATAAACCTTGGACTTAGTCACATTACCAACTGGATAATATTGCACAGTAATAATTGGACCCCTTTTAAGGGCCTTTGGGTAGCTGATAAGTATTAGCTGGTGGTGGCAGTAATTACTAATGCATAGTCTGGGTAAAGGGGCACAGCTGGAGAATCTGTGCCAGCCTTTTCCAAGACTGTCAGTGAAGTTGTATAAATACTTATCTCAAAGTGTGTGTGGTGTGTCAGCTGCCTGGGCAGGGACACAAAGCACTGGTGGGACAGAGAGGGTACTGGAGGTTAGCTTGCCAGCTAGGCTGAGATATGGACCCCATAGCTGTGCCAGTGGGGAGTCTTACTGGGGACCTGGGGAGCAAGGGAGCAACCAGCCCCAGACTGACTGTGATCTCTGTGTACACTTAAGGGAAATTGTACTTTACTGTGTGTATTTGTTATCCTTTCCTTTTATATGAGATGCCCTCCCTGGTGTTAGTGGTAAGGATTGAGGCTCCTTGATTGCTATGTCAGTGAGTGGCTGTCGCAACTGTCATTCAATCTTTGTTGATCATTTGAAGATGTCAGTCAGTCTGAAAGTTCATTGGCCAGGTCTCGCGTGCCTCAAATGTCACCCATCTAGTTTTTGTACTTCATCCTCCCTAAGGGCATACATTTCCCTATATGCTACAGTATCTGTCACATCTTCTTCCCACTCTGCCCTGACTCCATCTCAGCATGGAATGCCCCCATACTTTCCTTTACAAACTCTGAAGCAAAGTATTTACTTGGTACTTTTGCTTTTTCCAATCTTCCATAATTTTTTACCCTCCTTTTCACTATGCAAATATAACTAACACTTTTCCCCTTTCTGAGCTCTTCAGTTAACTCTCTTTTGGCTGGTTCCTTTGCTGCCTTGCCCAGTGTTACCCTTCTCCTCTCACATGGTACCCTTCTCCTCTCACGTGTTACCCTTCTCCTCTCACGTGTTACCCTTCTCCTCTCACGTGTTACCCTTCTCCTCTCACATGTGTACTGCGTCTCCTCCACATCATTTATACCTCTTGCAAATCCTATTCTACACTTCTGAAGAAAGGGATAATCTGCTGTTGCAATACATTCCTCCAGTTCATCATTAGCATAATCATCCAGAAACTGAAGGCCAAGAGGTTCTATAAAGAATTTAACAATTCTGATGGCTGTCCCTTCCTTTTACGTGCATATAATTCCCTCAGCAAGAGCAACTCTGGTTCTTTGGGCTTTGCATAACTCTGTTCCTGTTCTTCTTACACAGCCTGCCCACATGCTTTGAGTGGGGATTCAGTTGTGAATTTATACAACTTTTTCTTAATTGCCTGGCACCTTCATGGACCACTTGCAAAACTTGAGCGGTCTTAGTGAAATTCCTCACTGGAAGTCATTAACTGTGAATCCATTGTCCTTACAGTAGTGTAGGTGATGGCAAAGGTGTTTGTCCCATTTGAAAATCACTTATTTGATACAGTGCCTGCCTATCCATTTACCCACAAAATAATTAGTCTTCTTTGTAGCTTTTAAAAAAGAAAATGATCTCTGTTTTTTGTAATAAAATTTTGCTTTGTTTTATACGTATGAAATAAAATGCAAATCCCTCCATTTGCTAAAATATAAGCTTAGAAAAGATACATTGGACAAAAATACTGAGCTCAGGCACCTGTGGTACCAGGCTGACAAGCTGAAGCCACTCCAAATGAAAAAAATCTCTTAAAATAGAATTTTTTTTTTACTTCTAGGGTGTTAACTCTAACATCATGTACAGAAGATCAAAACCTTTTTAAAAAATGTATGGAGGGAAGTGATACTCCAAGAAGTATCCCAAATGATCTAGGTAGGAATAGGGGTAGATGTCCCCGACATGCTTGTATTTTAGAGAGGATCAATTTTCAAGTTAGGAATGTCACCTATTATTTAAGAGAAAATAATCATACATTTCAAGGATGGTTGTTTATTTAGCCCAGTATAAGGAGTGTCAAGCATTTTATATAGGGAAAACATCCGGAAAATTAAGGGAACATATAAATGAACATCTGGCTGATATTCGTAGATGCAAACTAATTAATGCACTTTATAAGCATATAGAAAAAGAAAGTTCACATACGTCTGTCTTTTTAGTTATTAAGAAATTTAATAGGGATGTGCAAGGTTTAATAACAGATCATTTGGATAAATGTGAACTTGAATGGCAGGTAAGATTAGATGCCACTAGTTTTCCTGGACTCAGTGATGCATGTTCCATTAGTTCAGTCTTGAAGCTAAAACATTATGTTTTGTAATTGATTAATTATAGTGATTTTACTATTGGTTTATTGGAAATGTTCATATTAGGCTTTAACATCTTTAAGCAGAATGTTGGAATTAATTGTTGTTCTGATGAAGTTCCTGATGGGGAATGAAAGCATTTAACCACATTTTTTGTTGTTTTATTAAAGTGATTTTTTTACTTGAACAGGTGGTGGTCTGTGCATCAAGGAAGTTGTTTTTTGTTGTTTGTTGTTTTGATTGCTGAAGTGTCTACATTGTTTATTGTCTTTACAAACAGCCTTTACACTTCATCCCTAGGAACTCTCATACAATATGCAGATGACTCTACCATCATCTGCACCTCTCTCACACTTCCTCAAATACACTCCATCATACAACAAGCTTTTACTTTTATTGAATCCTTGCTCACTAACTCTCCACTCTTCCTTAACCCTAAAAAACAAACTCCTCTTTATGCCAAAAAATCACTGCATTGGAAAAAAAACAGTTTCAAATCTGTTCTGCAGACAACACTGTCATTGAAATAGTCCTCCATACTAAACTGCTAGGTGCTTTATTGACAGTCAACTAAAGTTTGATCTACACATCCAGCATAAAACTAAGAAAACCTATCAGTAACTAGGCATCCTTTACAGGAACAAACACTTCCTGAACACATCGACCCAAGTCACTCTCACCAAAACCTTCCTTCTACCCCCCCCCCCGCTATATGGTGCCACAATTCTCACAAATCTACAGTCTACTATCTGATCTAAATTAGAATGTTGCTATAACAAAGTGGCCAGATTTGCTACTAACTCACAGACCAGCACACATCATTGTAGAGTCTAACATATGCTTCAATGGCTTGAACTCCCTGACCACCTGCTTTATGTCCATATCTTAGCTCTACACATCATTTACAAACCCTTAGTATGCCCAAAATTTAGCCATATAATGAACCCTTACACCCCTAGCAGAACCCTAAGGTCTGAAGACAAACAGCTCCTAGCCATTTTACCTTTTTCAACCCTGGCTGACCTATATTTTGGCTTTCTTATTCTTTATATTTCTTCTCCCTGAAAGACACCTCCATCTAACCCATATTTGGTACTGCTGACTTTTTAGCCAGTCTCATCCCCTTCTCTCGTCTCTTAAAATATAATAGCAACTCAACAGCATATCTCTGTTTTCAAATAACCAGGAAGGACTACAGAATAACTTTTATCACCATATGTAAGAATATAAGATACCTACCCTCTAATGTTTTTATTATTTTATTTATTTGCAGTTTGTTTGCCAGGATAGTCCATTGGGCCACAAGGAACCTGTTTTCAATGGAGTCCTGGTTAGAAAAGCTCCAGAAAATACAATACATGGAACACATTGCACATAAACAGATTACAGCATAGGAATACAAAGTAAATATGATAAAAAGGTTAACAATGATAGAACACATCAGTATAATGCAATAAACACCAATAAAACACATTTTTTATCAAGAGTAGTGGCTTAGGATAACAGTTAAGAAGTTAGTCAAATAGCTCACTAGTGATATGGAACTATAGGAGGCAGTAATGGCATATTTAGTTTTAGGAGAGTAAGAAGTGGGATAGGAAGGATTAGGTAGGGTGGGAACAGAAGCACTTCCATTGTGAAGTTAGGTGTGAGCGCAGCAAGGTTTTAAATGAGGACAGACTGCTAGTGGTGTGGATAGGAGATGGGAGAGAATTCCAGAGGTGTGCCAGAGAGAAGGACATTATCTTATTCCCTGCTGGATGTGTGGACATCCATGAGTAGGTAATTAACAGTAGGTAGGTAGTTAACTAACAAGTATAAGCAAACATCTAAAACATCATAACATCATATGCAGAGCAATACAGTCAAAACATCCAGGAGCATACATAAAATAAAATCTTATTTTCAAAAACTCACCTCAGCTGTATGATCTACAGTAACAAATACATTACATTGTTACTAACCTCTCACTAACCCAGGGCTGTTCCCACACACCTCACCTGTATGATGTATAGTAACAAATACATTACATTGTTACTAACCTCTCACTAACTCATGGCTGAACCCCTGCATCTCACCTGTATGATCTATATTAACAAATATGTTAAATTGTTACTAACCTCTCACTAACTCAGGGCTATGCCCTTGCACCTCACCTGTATGATCTATAGTAACAAATGCGTTACATTGTTAATAACCTCTCACTAACTCATGGCTGTGCCCCTGCATATCACCAGTATGATCTATAGTAACAAATATGTTACATTGTTACTAGCCTCCCACTAACGCATGGCTGTGCACATGCACCTCACCTGTGTGATCTATATTAACAAATACATTACATTGTTGCTAACCTCTCACTGACTCATGGCTATGCCTCTGCACCTCACTTGTATGATCCATATTAACATATGTATTACATTTTTACTAACCTCTCACTAACGCATGGCTGTGGCCACACACCTCACCTGTATGATCTATAGTAACAAATACATTACATTGTTACTAACCTCTCACTAACTCATGGCTATGCCCCTGCACCTCACCTGTATGATCTATATTAACAAATATTTTACATCCTTACTACCCTTTCATCATACCGCGGTGGTACGGTGGTAGCATTGTTACCTCACAGCAAGAGGTTCTCCCATTCGATTCTCGGCTTGGCTTGGGAGTGCCTTCTGTGTGGAGTCTGCATGCCCTCCCCATGGTTGGGTAGCGTTCGAAAGATATGCGTGCATAAATGGGCGTGCCTTCGTTGAAGGCTGGGCGTTGAGATGGCACCTTGGCATTTCATAAAAAATCTACTGCCAATCATTAGCGGACTGGAGTTTCGCTGTGGTGACCCCTTACTGGGAAAAAGCTGAAAGACAAACAACAAACAACTACCCTTTCATCATACTATTTAGCTATTCCCTTTCAGCACCTCGGCTGGGGTGCCTTCTGTGTGGAGTCTGCATGTCCTCCCTGTGGCCGCGTGGGTTTCCTCCAGGTGTTCCGGTTTCTTCCCACACCCCAAAAGACATGCTCTAGGTGGATTGGATACTCTAAAGTGGCCCTAGGCATGAGTCTGTGCATGTGTGTGCCTTCCGTGGAAGATTTGGACCAGGCTCGCAACTTGACACCATAAACCTCCACTGTCAATCATGAGCAGACAGGTGATCCACTGTGCTGACCCCTAACCGGGAAAAGCCGAAAGAAGAAGATATATATATATATACATATATATATATATATATATATATATATATATATATATATATATATATATATATATATATATATATATATATATATATATATATATATATATATGGATCTATCTGAGTTCATCGACATTTGAAAATACCGAAAACGAAATAACCGACACCAAAACAGCGAAACTCATATAACCGACGCCAGAAGATCGACAGTTCACAAACACGACATCGCATACACCCGACACAACATACCAACAAACAAAACACATCCCTATCCAACACTCACACACACAACACAAGCACACCAAAATCCTTACAAACAAACACTAACCCATACATACACAACTATCCACAACCCTGACCCAAACCCTTACCCTAAGGTCCGTCACTATCGCACACACACCTAAGCCGCGCCCTAACCCTAACTCACTTATCCCACCCCTACCCCTACAAAACACCAACATCGCACACTTACCTTACTCAGACACTCACCTAACCCGCCCTAACCCTAACTCACTTATCCCACCCCTACCCCTACAAAACACCAACATCGCACACTTACCTTACTCGCACACTCACCTAACCCGCCCTAACCCTAACTCACTTATCCCACCCCTACCCCTACTAAACACCAGCATCGCACACTTACCTTACTCGCACCCTATCGTCCGTCACTACCGCAGACTTACATATCCTTTCCCCATCGCAGCTTCTCAGCGTCGGTGTCTTCTTCCGTCGGTCTTCTGCCTCGTCGATCTTCTGGCGTCGGTGACGTGACTTTCGACATTCTCGTGTCGGTTAATTCGTTTTCGACATTTTAACATGTCGATGAACTCAGATAGACCCATATATATATATATATATATATATATATAGGTTCATAGATTCATAGGTGTGTACTAGGCTAATGGCCCTGGAGCCTTTACAAACCTAGCCCATAGGATTACCCTGACATCGTGCCACCCAACCTTAGTTCCCAGTGCCTCTGTTGAGTAGAGCCACTGCAGTGATCCCGGGGTGAATTTTCTATTTCCCATCCACTGATCAAGGTTTCTCTTAAAGAAGGCCAGCAAGGTACTCTGTTTGACATGTATGGGAAGTCTATTCCATAGCAAGGGCAGTCTCTGCATTATGAACCTGTCCCTCCAGCACGTTCTGTTGATTGTGGTACTGAGGTTGAGGTCATTGGAGTGTGTGGTGTGGAGGGATTGGGATTTCTTTAGATGTAGCATTTCTAACAGAGCTGGATCAGATATGGCTTTGTATGTCAAGCAGAGATTGCCTCTAAGTAGGCGATATGAGACAGAGAATAGTTGGAGTTTTTTGAGTTTGTCCATATAGGTCAGGTGTTTAAGGCCTAGGATCCTTTTTGTGAGGTACTTTTGGCCTCTCCAGTTGTTACAGGTGTCTAGTGAGTTACATGCCAAATGGGGCATTGAACTCGATGATTGGCCTAATGAGGGAAGAGTAGAGGGAGACAATGACTTCTTTCTTCCTGGATGCAAAACCCTTAGTAATGAGATGTGCCACATAGAAGGACTTTCTGACCACAGTGGCAATGTGGTGGTCTAAAGAGAGGCTGCTGTCAACCTGTGTTTCCAGATCTCTTATAATGTCTTCTGTGTTCAGTGGACTACCACCAATGTGGTAATTCATGGGAACCGGGTTTTTCCCAAAGGGGATGACAACATTTTTTGGCATTGAGCTTAAGACCATGGTTCTGACACCAGTCGTTGGTCTCAGTGAGGCCTTTCTGTAGGATGTCAACATCACTTGTGGAGTTAATAATAGCTCCCAGCTTGCAATTGTCTGTGAACTTTGTCAGCCAGAGACCCTTTGTGAAGGCCTGGACTTCAGAGAAGTAGATACCAAACAAGAGAGGACCTAGGACTGAAGCCTGTGTGACTCCACTCATGACTGATCAGCAGTCTGACTGTGAGTTCTACCTGTGAGCCAGGTTGCAACCCATCTAGTGCTATAGGAGTTGATGCCTAGGTTAATGAGTTTTTCTATGATTCCTGAGTGGGGAATGGTTTCAAACACCTTGGCCAGATCAAGTTAGGCTGTATGAACCACCTTGCCTTCATCCACAGCTCTGGTGATTGACTCAAAAAAGTCAACCAAGTTGTGCAGGCATGAGCTACCCTTCACAAAACCAAACTGTGTGGGATCCAGAGTTTGGAGATTCCCTATATCCTTGTTTATTAGGTCCATGATGATGCATTCCATAGCTTTGCTTATCAGACTCATCAGGCTAATGGTGTGATAGTTCCCAGGGTCTGTAGTTGCTCTGCCTTTCTGGAGAGGAATGACTGTAGCAGTGTGCCATTTGGAAGGGACAAAGCCTGAGGGGAGGCTGTGATTTAACAGGGCACATAGATGAGGTGCCAGTTCACTCTTTCATGTAGAACACAGCCAGGGATATTGTCAGGTCCCATGGAAGCTGTATTCTTGGCCTTGGACAGTGCTGTTTTAACCTGTGTAGCAGTGATACTAGGTGCCTGGCAATCTATGGGTATTGTAATTGGTCATTGGGGGGGGGGTAAAATTGGCACTGAATCTGTCAGCCAGTATATTGGCAATATCTGTTGACACAGTATAGGAGGAACCATTGTGCTCAGAGCTCATTTGCTCAGAGCAAATCTGGATATTGCCATGGAGATTCTTTACATAAATATAGAAGGGCTTGTGGCTGTCTTTACTATCTGCTACAATTCTGTTTTCATAGCTAGCTTTAGAGGATTTGATGAGGGATCTCAACTTTTTGTTGAGGTTGATAAGGGAGTTTTTCCAGTCTTGGGACTTCACCTTATTCCACATCAGTTTCCTCTTTCTGTTGTAGAGTTTGTTTATGTCAGGGGACCACCAGATTGGCTTCCTTTTTTTTTGGAGGAGAACATCTTGATTCTATTGGGTATGGCGAGATCTATGCATTTGTGTACGTGTTTGTACAGTACATGATTTGGTGGTCATGCAACTATTCTCCATTTGCATGGGTTCCATGAAATTAGCCACCTCTGTTTTTAGGAGCTCAAAGTTAGCTTTACAGAAGTTTTTCATGGTGATTACTTTTGTGGAGGGTGGAGGGGTGGAAGGGATGTGGATTTCTAAGGTGATTAGTTTGTGGTCGGAGCTAACCAGGGAGGAGTTAACTATTGGTGCAGAGCAACAGTCGCCCATGTTAGTAATGACCAGGTCAAGGATGTTGCTACCTCTAGCAATATATATGGGCCTACTTTGTTTCATTGAAAGCTAATTTCACTGAATTTCAATTCACCCTGACCAAATCACTGAAAGATCAAACTTAGTTTGGGTTTATATTGTCTTCTGGAAAGAGTTAGTCATTGGTGTTGTAAGTATGCATATCTATGGTTTAAAATGTATTGTTTTGAAGCTTTCAGAGAAATATAATATAAAACCAAACTAGGTGGGGGGGCTACGCACCCTACACCCCCCAATGTGGGTGACTGTGCCACCCACACACCTCCTAACTATATATACTAACTTCAGGATTGCACTAGAATGGGGAAAAGGGCATATGCCTTTTACTTGCCTTACAGTACTTTACACAGTGCCAGTATTTCACTTCAGTGAAAAGAGATTCGGTGAAATAAGTTTTCAGTAATTTGAGCTTTCGGCGATTTGGTGTGAGTGAACTGAAACTCAGTGAAATGAGTTTTCAATGAAACAAAGTAGACATATATATATATATATATATATATATATATATATATATATATATATATATATACACCTTTTAATTACATCAATGCTATTGATTTTACGTGATGTTATATAACTCACTGGAGGTTTTCTCTCGGGGTATTTTTTACTCAGATGTACTCCGGTAAACAAATGTCAATAAATAAATAAATAAATTAAAGACATTATGTGAGGTATACTGCTGACCTGGTGTCACCAGGGCAAAATATTCCTTCTGATAGTTTTTAACTGAGACATTTGTTGTGTCATAAATATATCTATATTATCTTTACATCCCACATTCGACATTTTTTCTTTGTTAATGATAGAAACATCTGATGAGCTCTCCAATATGGTGGTCTTAAAGTTTGCATAAGGTGCAAGGACATAACTTTCTCCCAGTCGGGCTTACAATTTTGCAGATATATCCTGCATCCAGTTATCATGTGATGGAAAAGTCAGAGGTCCTAACTTGAACACTGCAACAGTTCTGCAAGTAAATCCTAAGGCTTTCAGAATAGGTTTGTAAACAAGACTTTCTACCACTAATAACTACAGCTGCCATCACTTCAATAAGTTGAACTTTGTATTGTCTGCCAATGAACATACTTTTGAGATCAGGCATTTTATTCTAAAATATACTATACAAGGAAATAATCCAGGACTGTCTTATCATTTTTCCTGTCAGTAGACCGCTGTTCTGGTGAAAAGGTTGGCAGGTGGTGTTAGGAAAGGTTGACTTGCAATACAAGGAAGACTTAAAGCAATGACACACATTATTTTTAGAAATCAGCACATCTGAATAGTGGACTCTACTTTGGCAAAGAAACCTAGAAGAACCTGTGGTTTTTTGTAAATATTCAAAAATGTAATTCATTTCTGATTCCTGACCATAAAATAAAAATACTATCTTGATACCTGAAATACAAATCACTCATAGTTTTAAATTAACAGATGAAAGTGTAGTCCTGTTTCTAGTGGGTAAGCATTAAGTTGGAATAAATGGGTTCTGCAGCTGCACCCATCAATTATTTATTTATTCACTTGAGCATAATAATCAGACATCTGAGGTATACTCAAATTACCTCTAAGTAAGCCTTGCCTGTGGCACAGAAGGGTAAAGCCTTGACTATGGCCTATGAGACTTGAGTTTGATTAGTGGCTTTAGGCCCTTGATGCTCAGTGCTAAGATAGACATGCCCATTATGAGGCAGAGGAGGAGCTGGTCACAGCTGATCCAGCCAACATGCTTCTCCATCTTTGAAGGAGAGCATGGCTACCCAAGCAGTTCATGATTGCCATTGGCAGTCATGTGCAATTGAATCATATTAAAACTGATAGAAGGGCATACATGATCTCTTTGTGTGTTTTTGGTATCCTCATCATCAAGTAAGGAAGGTGTTGGGCCATTAATAAAATGCTGTCATTGCAAGGATGATACAAGAGAAACAAGCAATCCACTGTCTGTCTAGGTGATGGCACCTCTACACAGCTGTTACCATAGGGGATCTGAGGGAAGATCCCCCCACCCATAGGCAATAAATGAGCTTTGGTCCAATAGGAAGTATTTATAGCTGGCAAGACAGAGGGGTAAATAAGCTAGAAAAAATAAACATAAACCTCTAACTGGTGGGTACACATACTACGCATGTGTGTGTGTGTGTGTGTGTGTGTGTGTGTGTGTGTGTGTGTGTGTGTGTGTGTGTGTGTGTGTGTGTGGGTGTGTGTAAGGGTTGAAGTGGGTTACACTTTATGTGTCTGACAGCAAGAGGCTTAGACAAGTGAGGTGGGCACATTGATAACATGGCTTTAATTGGACAGCATTTCTATGCTTGTGTATGTGAATGGGATTAAAATGATTTGCAGTGTAATTGTCCAATGGGTGTGAGTTGAAATACATTATAGGTGCTCCATTTATGTATTCATTCATTGCAATCAAATACTTGAAAAGTATACAGACAATAATTACTGTAATTTGTGGTGACATCTGTGTGAGGAGGTTGCAAAGGTTTACAATGAATGCATTTGACAACAAGACAAAACTATGATTATTATGTATATTTACATTCATTCATACATACTTGTAGACTGCACATTTCTGAAATCAGTGGCCACATGTGTTTGTGTTTGAGAGACAGATGAATGAGCATACAAGCAAGGCATTGCAGTGGTTTTAAATGCATGCATCTGACTCAAAGGCTGACATTTTTAATATGTGCATTGTGTATGAATTTGTGAAATATGTGAGGTGCACACCTGGCTGCAATAATGGGCCGATCGGAGTGTAAGTGGTTTAGGGTTTTGTTCCACATACATTTGATAGCAATGAACTGAAATATATTACCATGGTCATTATTTTTGCATTTTTCAATTATTTGATCACAATAAGTCATCTTTATTATACAGCCAGTAATTAAAGTGGCTGTTATTGAGTCAAACCTGCATGGGGTAATACAGTGTGCTGCACTGTATGCTGACAACAGTGAGCTGAAGTACAAAAGTAATGGCCACATTTATTTATTTATTCATTTGTTCACAATCAGACAACTGAGGTGTTATATGGTCGATAAAATCAGAATAATTTCTGGGTAAAGAGGCAGTCTGTCAGTAAAACTTACTGTCATCTGCTGTCATTTGGTCTGTATTAAACAGTCACTGATGAGGTTTATCAAGGCTAATTTGTGTTTGATTAGAACAAGCTAATATATGTTACTCTGATGATTATTATAAGTTTTATTTGCTCACATTTGGACACCTGAGATATATACTGTTGATAAAGTTGCTATGATAAGTGGGTACTAATGTAACCTATGGATGAAAGTAACTGACCACAGTGGTTGTCTGACCAACATCAAACAGTCACTGACCTGCTGAAGTATAACATCCCATTCCAGTTAGTCCCACTGATTCAACTGCTTCATTCAGCCCCTGTTGCTTTGAAGTTACTGGTCATCACTATCAGTTTGGTTAATTTCTATAAACATCCCAGTCATCACTATCAATTACAAATTAATTACATAAGCATGCCTCTGCTGCACAGGGTCCTCTTCAAAAATGTATCCCATGTACATTGTTAAGGGTATAAGGTAAAAGCTGGTGCAGCATTACTAAAAAGAGCAGTAGAACCAAGTACTGAACCGAATGGTTAATGGTTACCAAAATATATTTTGAAAACACTTAGATAGATCAAGTTTTTCTTGCCTAAATAAACAAAATATTGATATTAAATACAGTAAGGTAATTACAAAACATTACTAAATAAGGACTGAATGCAGTGCCTCCTCACATATTCAAACAGATGTAAAAACTAAAACATTATGCGTTATAAATATGATAAAATTTAAAAAGAAATACCAAATGACATTTACACGTGGTGGCTTGTATGTTGTTCCTGTGATTCCTAGGGTTCCCTCCTCGTATACCACTTTTGTATCATCTGTCAAAAAGCATGCTAATTGTTTGGCTGCTTTAAGTTACCAATTTATATCACCACTAGATAACTGTCACTGATGAGGTTGCACCCCGATCTTCATGTGCATTTGCCCTTCCTATTATGGACTGGGTCATACTCTTTTTCAGCCCTGATCCAGTCCATGTACATTTATGCTTGCTATCATGGACTGGGTCAGGGCTGAAAAAGTAGGAGAAAAATCATTTCTGTTAGCATGTATTAAACAAATAAATGCAAAATGCATCCATCTCTGTTTATTAACAGGGAGAGTCTGACTGTGCGGAGTAATCCCTTTTGTGCAAAGTTCCAGGGGAAAAATCCAAAAAAGACAAATATAGTATTAAATATACATTTGCATTCACTTTTCATCCTGCAAATAAAAAAAAATGTACACATCATATACAAAGGATATAACAGCTGTAAATGTATTGTACAATGAATTATATAATGTTTTGTACATTAAGCAAACATAACATGTACTTTGAGAGGGGGAAGTTTTAAAAACTACTTAGAACAAAGAGAAAGTAGATGGCAGATAAAGTTAAGGGCAGATGTGCCCCCAAGTTTAAATGATGCTATTAATGTCAAATGTTTTTTAAAGGAACGTAGGGTATATGCTAAAGATATTAAGTAAGTGACTTATGTATTTTATTTTTTCACATGCATTGCTTGTCTTTTTAAATTCATTTGAATGGATAATTGTTTTATTGATGTGATTGTAATCATAATTGATGTATAGAGTATTTACATGGGTTTTAGAACTTATGGAGCTTGTATTTCTGATGAAGTCTTGTTGACGAAAGCAGTGATTAACTAGAGTTTACGCTAAAAAGTGCTGGTTCCTTTTTGTTTTTCAGTCTAGCAGTGTTTTATTTTTATTCTTTCAGTTTTATTGTGACTATACCTATAACATGTACTTGCATATCTAATAAGAGATAATTAAGAATAATATGTATTGTACTTTAAATAGCAGGAGGAAGAGGAGATAACAGTTATAACAAGAGGGAAAGGCATAGGTGAGAGTAAGAATCTGTTCATACCCGTAAGTACTCACAGCTAAGAGGGAAGGCCTGGCAGTTACTATGCATTCACATTTAAATCTTTCCACACATCGTAATTCCAAATGCAAAATGCAGGGACTCCGTTCTCTTCCTCTCTTGCTACTTGAGTTGCATTGTATGGTATGGTCAGTAGTTAGCTGTTCTCTAACATTAGTCCTCTAAGGTCGTATATACCACAGTTATCCAAACTTACAACTCTAAATGCAAACTTTTAGCATAAAGGACCCATGTGTGATCTGGCTTTAGTCTCAGTGAAAATTGCAACAAAGGTATAACAGCTATGTATGTTCATTGCTACCTCAGAAAAGCAGTGAAGTATTAATGCAGCTTAGAGACAGGTGTTGACAAGTTTTTCTAGCTAATTTTCTAATAACATGTTTCCATTTCACTAGGAAGAAGCAGGCTTATTAACCAGGGAAGACAACAGAAGAAAGAATGCATTGACTTTGAAATCTTACAGTTGTTTATGAACTCCATTTTGACAGAACTGAACTGAGGGAATTATTACTTACTAGAAAATGATTTCCAGCTTTCCAATAGTAAACACAAAAATGCTAAAAGAACTGGAGCCAATTTTCCAAACCAATGGCCCAAGTGGTGTGGTGCAGCACCGGGAAATGAAACGATACATTTGCAGAGCTCCAGAGTTGATATTGCAGTGACTGGTGAGTCAGGATGTGGGAAATCAAGCCTGATAAATGCTATCCTTGGGTTTGCAGAGACAGACAAACCTTCAGCACCTGTGGATGTGAAGGAAACCACACTGGAACCAGTACCTTACAAACATGTAAGGTTCCCAAATGTTGTTTTTTGGGACCTTCCTGGAATTGGAACTCTTAATTTTCCTGCCAGCAGCTATTTTGAAAAAATAAACATCACAAAATTTGATTTCTTTCTCATCTGTGGCTTGCGCTTTAACAAGAATGATGTGCTTTTGGCAAAGGAAATACTTAGAGCTGGTAAGAAATTTTTCTTTCTCCGTACCAAAATTGACACTGATGTTGAGTATTACAGGAGGCAAGGTCGACATGAGGAGACAGCACTAGAGGTTATTCGGAAGGACTGCAGGAAAAAAATAGAGCTTGCTGGAATCACTTCCTTTACTGTATTCCTCATATCCAGCTGGGAAGCTCATAAATATGACTTTGGCAAATTGCATGACATTCTCCGGAAAGAACTTCCAAAGGTTAAAAGGCAGGCATTCCTTCTGTCGCTTTCCAATATAACATGCTCAGTTATTGACATGAAGGTCAGACTGCTAGGGAAACGAGTTTGGAGAGCAGCCTTGCTGTCATGTTTGTCTTGTGCTATTCCAATTCCTATGTGCCCTGTGATTTGTAATGCAAAGATCCTGGCAGATGAGGTCAAACTTTATTATCAGCAACTAGGCTTAGATGAAACCTCTTTATGTTGCCTTTCCAAACGATACCAGAGACCACTGAGCAGCCTTCAAAGTGAGATCCGTCATCAGTATATGAGTACAGGAAATGATTTTGCAAACCGAATGCAAAATGTAGCTGGAGAAACACAGTTCTTGACATATCTTGTGCTTAGTTCTCTTCCAGTTCTGGGTTCACTCCCTTCTGCTGCAATTTCCTTTGAAATTACATCAAGGATGTTACATCAGCTTCTGGATGAACTGTCAGAGGACAGCAAACGAGTGCTAATAAAAGCACTGTCTTACCAAGACAAAGAGCATGCATAGGGGGCATAGTATCATGTAAACAAAGACCATGCATAGTGAGCATAGAATCATGTAAACAGAGTATACATAGTGGGCATAGTATCATGTAAACAGAGTATACATAGTGGGCATAGTATCATGTAAACAGAGTATACATAGTGGGCATAGTATCATGTAAACAGAGTATACATATTGGGCATAGTATCATGTAAACAGAGTATACATAGTGGGCATAGTATCATGTAAACAGAGTATACATAGTGGGCATAGTATCATGTAAACAGAGTATACATATTGGGCATAGTATCATGTAAACAGAGTATACATAGTGGGCATAGTATCATGTAAACAGAGTATACATAGTGGGCATAGTATCATGTAAACAGAGTATACATATTGGGCATAGTATCATGTAAACAGAGTATACATAGTGGGCACAGTATCATGTAAACAAACAGCATGCATAGGAGGCATAGTATCATGTAAACAAAGACCATGCATAGTGAGAATAGAATCATGTAAACAGAGTATCCACAGTGAGCACAGAATCATGTAAACAGATTATACATAGTGGGCATAGTATCATGTAAACAAAGAGTATGCATAGTGGGCATGTGATGGCCTTCAATGTCTCAAGCATAAATGGAAGGGTAAGTGCCCACAATGCACAGATTGGAATGTGGCAAAGCCATGTGGCCTCATACTGTAGTATGCTGTGGGGCTTTCTCAGTGTGCTTAGGTAATGCCATCAGTGGGATATGCATGGATAGTGAGATGATGTGACTCAGCACTGTAGTGCTACACTCTGTTATGCTGTTTCCCATTGTGATATATGCTGCTTTATTCAATGAACTCCTATTTCTGTTGGGAATTGCAGATATAGGACTGTCCCCGCAACATTTCCCAACACCTTCCATCCTGAGATAAACAAGGAGGCATACGCCTTCTTCTTTCTCTCCTCTTCCATCGCCAACTCTTTCATAGCCTGCTCATCTAACTGAACCTTGATCAATCAGCTATGCCCCGTACAGGGCTTCATCAAGCTGCAGCGTAAAGCTAATTTGAGTAACTATACATTTTAATATGAATTTGAAACAAGCAACTATCAATGAAAACTGTGACTTGTAATGGATGTGAACTGCAGTTATACTCAGTAAAATAAGGGATAATGCACTGAAGAAGTCAACCAGAGATGATCTAATATAAATGCTCCATCGATGAGTAAAATAAATAAAATATACAAAATGGGTGTACAGATTCAAAAACTATAAATATATTATATAAATAACTGGCCAATACTTAAGCAGGAGTACACAACAGGACATGTGCTGTTGTGTATTAAAATCAGACATCATGTTCACTCATGTTATGATCAGTCATCATCAAAGCTGAATGTGCTACCCTCACAAAACTGATGTTATTACACTGTAGTACTGAACCATTTCAACTCTGTACTGCTACTCAGCAAATACACATTTACAATAAGAAAATTCTCACTTGATCTAAACACATTGTACCTAAGGACGCATCAGCAAACCACTTAACTGTATTGTGCACCTGGATCACCCCTGAAAAGGGATGCTCATGTCCCGTGGGCTTATCTGATAGATAATTAAATCAAGTAACCAAATCAACCTATTACATAGATTTAATTTTCATAGTCAATCTTTTATAGTAAATTATCTCAGAATAAACTAACATGAGAAACATTAAGAAAAGTAAAGGTGAAATCTGCACATGGGCAGAAACTCTGAAAATATGATCCAGATCTATGGCATGGCTACAAGTCAAATAGAATTTCTGGTTGCAACAGTCTTGGAATGAAAAGCTACCAAGAGTACATATACACTGAACCCCATAAGGCAGTATTCTTTCAAAATTCAGGTTTCAAAAACAGTCTGAGAATGAAAAAGGATGAATTTAGAAAATATAGAATTATTTCTTTGTAGTTCAACTGTGTGACATAAAGGTTTTTAGCAATGACTATACCCAATGTGCCCCAGGGTCATCTAGCAATGACTATACCCAATGTGTCCCAGGGTCATCTAGCAATGACTATACCCAATGTGTCCCAGGGTCATCTAGCAATGACTTTACCCGATGTGTCCCAGGGTCATCTAGCAATGAATTTACCCGATGTGTCCCAGGGTCATCTAGCAATGACTATACCCGATGTGTCCCAGGGTCATCTAGCAATGACTATACCCAATGTGTCCCAGGGTCATCTAGCAATGACTATACCCGATGTGTCCCAGGGTCATCTAGCAATGACTATACCCGATGTGTCCCAGGGTCATCTAGAAATGACTATACCCAATGTGTCCCAGGGTCATCTAGCAATGACCATACCCGATGTGTCCCAGGGTCATCTAGCAATGACTATACCCAATGTGTCCCAGGGTAATCTAGCAATGACTATACCCAATGTGTCCCAGGGTCATCTAGCAATGACTATACCCAATGTGTCCCAGGGTCATCTAGCAATGACTATACCCAATGTGTCCCAGGGTCATCTAGCAATGACTATACCCGATGTGTCCCAGGGTCATCTAGCAATGACTATACCCGATGTGTCCCAGGGTCATCTAGCAATGACTATACCCAATGTGTCCCAGGGTAATCTAGTAATGACTATACCCAATGTGTCCCAGGGTCATCTAGCAATGACTATACCCGATGTGTCCCAGGGTCATCTAGCAATGACTATACCCGATGTGTCCCAGGGTCATCTAGCTCATTGACATACAACTTTTGTCACTGACTATATCTTGATGCCACAGTTTCGGCTATCTCTGGGGCATAAAGGTTTTAAGGTGAATGTATTCTTTGTGCCCCAAATTCAATTAGCTCAGGGCATAAGGTTTGTTCACCGACTATACTTTAGGTGTCCCTGATTCATCTAACTCTTTTGCATAAAGGTTGTGGTGCTAACTATACCCTGTTCTCCAAATTCAGCTAGCTCTGGCACGTTAAGATTTTGGCACTGCCTGTGCCATAAGAGCTCCAGTTTCAGCTAGAAGGGAGTGAGTGCCTGAGGTCATTTATGACACTATGTTATGGATGAAGGGAGTCAGTGGATCACAGACATGTAGTTTAGGGATTGGGCAGTACTCCAATATTCTAGTACTGCATGCACAGAGGGATAGAGTGGTGTCAGCCTGGCAAACAAGTGCACTCACTGCAGATGAGCATTGTGAGTATGTAACCAGGCACTCCACCCCTCTGGCCAGCCAACAGAGAGATGCTTGTTAGAAGTATGAGAAATGTCCTAACTCTCAAAGAATGGCATCCACACTTCATTATTTTTACCTATCCCTCCTGGCTTCTTTCCATACCAGGTATGGTGAAGAATGACTTGGCCAGTTAGAGACAAGGCTAGATGGCCATGGAAACAGAGATACAGGGAAAAATATTTCAAAAGTACTCTAAGTGGTCGAATTTAAGAACACAGTGCAATACTATTTCAGAAAGAGTTTTAACACATGGGGGATAAGAGAAAGCAGTGTCCTCTTACTGACATACATGGTATTAAGTAGCCTACAAGGTCAAAAGATATTGGCACATGACTATAAAAGCAGAAAGATCCTTTTTACAATAATAGCCTTGACTCAAAGAGATGAATTACATAATATTTTGGGTTGTCAAGCTTGTGATAAGAAAACGTTTCAGTGTACAACTAGACGTGCAGAGAAACAGTGAAGGTGTCATTCCAAATACTGTACAAAGCTATAACAATGATGCTTTGCCTGACTATGCTGATTTATAAACAGGCTTGAGTATGTTATCAAGAGATTGTCATCAAAGTCAAAACTATTGCAACAATACATGTACTGAGGAAAATAACAGCTGGCCTAAGAAAAAGCGATTAAGTCCAATGCAATTTCTGTGTTAAATACTCTCAACATTTCCATTCTCATATTCTGGCTATATTGTTTAATACGAATAACATATTACAACCTGATTCTGAAGCCCTGAACTATAAGAGTCTACAGTGAACACATGGAAAGAATGCAGATTGCTTTTATGAGCCAGTTATCAGTCGAAATGTTATACACAAAAATAGTCAAAGTGTGCATGACGGCACATTTTATCGTTTTCAGTTTGTTCTTTTCTGTTTATTATATGTCTTATGCATTTTCAACTACTTATTATGTAATAATACCTTTCATTGTTTTGATAATATGGTTTTATATTATCATGTTGTTACTCTCCTGAACTTTGTCCTTTCCTGTCCTCCTTCAATGTTCATAAAACAGTAAGAAAACTGCAATAGGTTTACAGTGAAACTGTTGTAAAACTAGTCTCATCTGCATGTTACCCATAGTTTGTCCTTATTGCACTGAACTTTTTTTATTATTATATCATCTTATTGTAACATTTCACTGTATCTAGTATCTGTATACTTATAGTCTAGTGACTGACCTGCCCACTTTGCACAGTGCTCTACCCTGATATAAGAAATCTAAATAAATAACTAAAAAGGCAATGAAAATAAGAGTTTGTTAATTAAGGTAAGGTGGAATGATTCGATGTACCCGTGAAAATATTTCAAGAAACTTTACAGAAAGCAGAAAGGTGGCATATGAATACAGGAATTATACGATACAGACCAACGTTAGCAGATCCAGAGAAATCCACAGAATATAGTAGACATGATAAGCTGCTCTCTTCCCAGTCCCCATAGTTTTAAGAAGACTTGACTACATTTAAAACTATTGAAGCTGTAGGGAAGGGGCAAGCGAGAAAGCTTTTGGGCTTGCTAAGACCCACAACTTAGGTACAAAACAAGGAAGGTTACTAACAAAGATATTTTTTATGAAATCCACAACTGCACACAGAATGACACATTTTCATTTTAAGGGAGTTTAGGCTAGATATGGCTGACCTGTCTGCATGTTCCTTGAAACACTCTGCCTTTTCATCAAAGTAAAAATTAATGAAATGTTATTAATTGAAGAAAACAGAAACACAAATATTAAATATGGGACAGTGTCCCCCACACCACTATACAGTAAGCTGTACCTGCCTACTTTGGTATATCTTGGGAGAAATGGTAATTTCCCCCACTGCATCAAGTCCAAGTCGCAGGACATGTACTATTGTGCATTCTTAACTCATTACATCCGAATGATGCCTCCAGGTGTATCTGCTGTTAACTCCTACTGATGCCTCTAGGCATCAAATTTTGCTTGTTCATATTTGCATCAATAATTTCAAAACCATGCTATGTACAAGGTTTTAAAATATTACATCTTAAAGCTTACACAATGGCAAACTCAATTGCATTAATATTTGACCTCTGCAGGTAAATAGATATAATTTTCACATTTTTCTAAATATCTCAGCAACCAAGTAACACATGCAGAACTCCTTAGCCTCATATGAAAGCTCTCAGCTCGATGAATAAATTGCTACTGATACTATGTGTATAACTTGAGTGGTTTCTGAGGTATTATAAGTTGTTTACAAAATATTACAAATGCAAAAGTAACTGTGTTTGCCATGACTTATACAATCCGGTTTAAGACCTAGAATCTAAAGTGTACTACCACTGATAAAATACTTTGTGCTGAAGAGTATGCCATTTATACTTCTTTCATAATCCCTATGGTTCCAGAGATATGAACATTTGTTTGAAATGTGACGACATATTTTGATTCTGTCAAAAGGCTTAGGCTCCGTCGATTAGAAGTAACAGTGCAAGCTTCCTGACCTCCATTGCAGTGAATGAGTTAATCATATGCACAAAGAACACATACATGCACAAACACAAGACGATATATGTTTTTCATCAGGTTTCTAACTGAGAAACTATTTTCCTGCACATAGTGAAGACAGTTTGCATTTACAGAAACTATTTGCTAAACATTCACAAAAATGATATTTGGTGACAATCGTTCTCCCACTGAATCTGTCATCACAGTATACAGGTTTTCAATTGTGATGCCATGAACCTGAGTCTCTAAGAGAAATGGTCACTAAAATATCAGTCAGGTTGGAGATAGTGTATTTTGATTTGTCTAGAGCTAATAAGGAAGGGTCTGATTGCTTGTAAGAACTTCCCCTAGTAGTGACTTAATGATATGTGGAAATAAACAGATGCAAACAGTTCCACATCTTAGCATAATTTTTATAACTTTCTGTATGTCTTCTTTGTCGGCTTTTCCCGGTTAGGGGTCACCACAGTGGATCACCTATCCGGTCATGATTGGCAGTGGAGTTTTTACAGTGTTGAGTTGCCAGCCTGGTGCCCAACCTTCCACAGAAGGTACATGCATGCACACACTCATGCCTAGGGCCAATTTAGAGTGTCCACTCCACCTACAGCATGTCCTTGGGATGTGGGAGGAAACCAGAACACCTGGAGGAAACCCATGCGACCACAGGGAGGACATGCAGACTCCGCACAGAAGGCACCCCAGCCAAGGATTGAACCGGAGAGCCTCTTGCTGTGAGGTGGCGATGCTAACTGCTGCACCACCGAGGCTGTAACATGCACAAATTAATGCTGTCTAGAATGTTCTATGATATTTTCTGACACACAACATCTTTTCACATGCAGCCACTGCCTAGAGTGAGTTCTTTCAGGGCAACTATAGTGTTCTAGGGTAATGAATAATCATTTTCCACAAACACTCTTTACACTATTTTGTTTCCAACTTTTAATATTTTACCCTTTTGCCACAGTTTTGTCAAGATCAACTCTTTTTGCTGGTATGATTGCATGTTTACTAATAAAGATCTTGGCTGCTTTCACATGGCCAGATTTGAAGCATAAACACAGTCTGCCATTTCAGTTAATAGTTACTCTGTGAAATACCAGTGCATTTGTTTATTTGTGCCTTTGTAAAATTAGTACAGGCTGTTTCTTCTAGTTTCACTGATGTGGATGTTTGACGTACTTTGAAAGATAAAAATCCAATCGAAGTTCCATGCATCAGTCTAAAGTTTGGAAGCTAAAGTTGTGCACAGACACAAAGTTTATCTAGCAAGAGTGTCACACATTTTGGCGTGGGGTATGTAACATGAATGCATTTTAAAGTTCTAGATAACATGCTGGCAGGTGTGAACACAAAGTTTATCTCGAAGCACTGTCACGTACTTTGTGGTGGGGTATGTAATAGGAATGCATTGTCAGGTTCTAGATGACATGCTGGCAGGTGTTAATGATCCAAAAGTCACTGCACAGTGCCTGCAAACAGAAATCCTAACATAAGGTGAAAGCACTACAGTAAGTACTAGTGTAGCTCAAAGAACCAAACTACATAGGACTTCCAAGATGGCAACGCACTAATCAAAAGTTTAACTTCAGCTCTCCCTATGTGAAAACAGAAACTGAGAGACAGACAGCGGTATTGCAAATTTGAGTAAAATTCAGTTACTGGCTAGTACGTACATTGCTTGGATGTCTGCAAAGATGAAACTAAGAGAGCAAGAAAGAAATTCAAGAAGAAAAGATGAAGAGAAAACACTAACTGGGTAGAATCCTGCAGATCTTCAGCAAAAAGGAGTACAAGCTCCAGTTTTGGTGGAAGAGATGGCGTTCAGTAATCAAGAGGAAAAAAATAAGCCAGATGAGATCAGAGCTGATTAGGGTACATGAAACACTGAAGCAGTAAATCAACTCAAATAGCAAAATGCTGAAAATGGAAGAAGCGTTAAACAAATGACCTGATAAAACTGAAAAAATCAGAGGTCAAACTGAAGAAAAGGCTGTCAGTATATGAGACTGCTCAATAAAAGATTATTAAAAAATGGTAGAATTAGAGGACAGAGTATAGAGGGAAAATTTGAAATTTTTCTGCTGTATCAGAGAAATTAGAAGGAACAGACTGTACTAGTTTTATTAAGGCACAAATAAGCAACTGCACTGGTATTCCACAGCAGTAACTGTTAATTGAAAGGGCACAGTGTATGTATACTCCAAATATGGCCATGAGAAAGTAGCCAAGATCTTTATTAGTAAACTTGCAAACTATCCAGCAGAAAGAGTTGATCCTGACAAAACTGTGGCAAAAGGAAAAAGTATTAAAAGTTGGAAACAATAGTGTCTGTGGAAAATAATTATTCACTGTACACCAGGCAAAAGAGAAACAAATTTATCCCAGCAATCAAGGAATGTCAAGAGGCAGGTATCAGATTCAAGCTGTTTGTATCCAGCTGTCTTCAGAATATTTTTCCCTGGAGGATAAATCATTTTTTGATGTAGGACATGCTAAGGAGAAAATGTAAAAGTTTGTCCACCAAAAACTGAGTCATCAAGCAGAAGGGGCCTCAGTTATCATTCTTCTAATAATAAACCACAAGGAGAGATTTGCTAGTGAAACATTTTCCACTGTTCCAAAGGAAAATGCTTGAGAGCCACAAAAACGCACAGGAGATAACTCAAAGAATCAGAATTAGTGTGGAATTGAACCTGAATCTGGAGTTGGCAGATGGAGATCAGCAGAAATAAGACAAGCAACATGGAAATTAGTGAATAAATGTGAGTATGCAAAGCAGCAATCACATTTCTGAAATACCGCTGAAATAGGAATTGAGCGAGTGGACTTTTGTTGATTTTGTTAAACTTGTGAGGAACTATAAAGAATTTGCCTTACTTCCTGTCATTTATATTTGGATGGACTCTGAGGAGAGGAGGAGGAAGGAAAAGGGTAACTTTAAGTAAAACATTTCTCTTTCTATGAAACTTTTTTACAATATAAATTGCATATTTTATAGTAAAGTATTTTTAGTTATTCTTGTATATGATAAAATTATTAAAGCCAAGTCAAAGTAAACTTTATTGTCATTTAAACACCAAGAGTAAAGTCTAAACAAAATAGCATGCATGCTCAAATTGAGAAGACAAATACATACATACAATTACACATGCTTAGAAGAGAGACATATGCATACATACAATTACATGTGTATCAGACCTAACATTTACCTTTCTCTTAGACAATTATATTATTACTTAATACCACAATTATTGTATACACCACTATAGCAGCTTATTGGTTCTTTATTGCACCTGTACTTATTGCATAATATAGTTCTCATGTTCTCTGTATTATGAGAATATCTAGCAGTTTGTATTGCACATAATTTTCTTATAAACTGAAAAGTTGGGTGTGATGTCTTATATTGCACTACTGTTTGGTTATCACAAGACTTGTCAGCAACTTGCATCCCTGAGATTAATATCTGAGTTCAAGAGTCAAATTGCTTGAGGGAAAAAAATGTTGTTGAACCTGGTCATTTTACAGGATATGCTGCAGTATCTTATGCCAGATGACATGCATTTGAACAGTTCAAAAGCAGGGTGAGTAGGATCACTTGTTATTTTTGTTGCTCTGGTGTAACAATGTGTCATGTATAGATCTTTTATTCCCTGGAAGTTTGGATCACATTAATTTCTCTGCAACTCTGTTTTTTTAGGGTTATTTGATCTGCAGCTGAACAGCTTTCATACCATACTGTGAAGTTGCACGTTAGGATAATTTCTATGGTACATCTTTAGAAAGTGGAGAGAATAGAGGGAGGTAGGCTTGCTTTCCTCATTCTCCTCAGGAAATGCAAGCATTATTGGTCCTTCCTTGCTATGTGACTGGTATTGGTTGACCAAGAAAGATCCTCCGCTATATAGATCCCCAGGAATGTTTTGTTCTTTACCCTTTACACTACCTCCCCATTTATCATGAGAGGAGAGGGAGCTGGTTGTACTCTCCTGAAGTCTATTATCATCTCCTTGGCTTTGTTGACATTGAGGTCAAGTTTATGCCTGGCACACCAGTCAATCAGTGAACTCATTTCTTCCCTGTAAGCTTTTTCTTATCCTTTGCTGATGAGTTCCAGAACTGTAGTGTCATCCAAAAATGTAATGATGTGGTTAGTGTTAAATCTGGCTTTACAGTCATGTATGAAGGTAGTAAACAGTAGTGGGCTTGGCACACAGCCCTAGAGTACTCCTGTGTTGAGAGTGATATGCTTTGAGGAATTCTTGCCTATATATACTCTTTAATGAGCCCATACACATACTAAAATAAATATAAGCCTTTTTTCTTCCTTTTCTCTTTCTTTCTCCTTTTTGGTATTAACAAATGTAGGCATTACAGTGCAAAGACAAAAGAAAAGCTTAACAGAAACATGTTTAAGTTAGGCTACAATCTTGGCTTACTGAAGTGGCTAATGGGGGCAAAAGTACACAGATCATCATATATGTAGATCAGGTATATTTTCTGTTACTTTTTCGAAGGTGAATTTCTGAAGTAAGACACTTGGCTTCATCTAATAAATTTTAAGTGGAAATAAGTAAATGTGGGAGCATCAAATATAATGAAAAGTTTTATTTTAGCAATGAATGTTTCAGTTTGCCTGTCAGGCTAAAACAGAGGGCTACATTTTTTTCTTGTTTGTCTTACATTTTCATGGGGACAAGGTGATAATAGGGAAATAAAAGACAAAACACTGATTTCTTCATGGCTAAAAGTTAATGATTTCTGAAAGCATACAAGTAGTTTTCACATATGGGGAAAGGGGAATAAAGATAAAAAGAACAGATACTAATTAGTGTAGAAGAAACACAGGAAATAATGTGTCTTGGCATGGATAATCTCAATTTCAGGTTAATGAGGACATGTGTTAGCAACCATCTATTTGGCAGAAATGTTCCTATTTGGAGGGTTAAACTTCATTATTTAAAAATGTACACAGGTTGTGGGGGTGTTCTGTAATGTGTTTTTTAAGGGATTTTATTAAAAAAGTCTTGTAAAAGGTTACATAAGTTCCAATGTTGATAATACGAAAAAAACTGCATAAATGATTAGCCTGCCAAATATTAATGGGTGCACGTATCACAAAAGCTGGAAAAAGATAGTTTAAAAAGCTGTCATATATAATAGTTGGGAATAATGACTTCTTATCATAATGGTGACATTTTCCATATTATCTTGGAATGTGAATGGTCTCACAAGTATATACAAAAAGGAAAGAATACTTAATTGTATTAAGAAATGCAGAGTACAAATAATAATATTATATGAGACTCATTTGGAAAGAACTGAGCATGTGAATTTGAAAAAGAAAGGATTTTGGAATGATATTCTGCAGACTATCAGGGAAAAGGGAAAAGAGGAGTATGTATATTAATTGCTAGAGGTGCTACAGTATTGATAGGAGTGGAAAAAAGATAATGGCATGTGTTAATATTTCACATAAAACTGCTATTTTGGAGTTGGCTTATAGCAGGGAATATTAATTATACGTGGAGAATGAAATTTGAATTGAAACAATGATGATGTATCTGGAGGTGTACAATGGAAAATATGACAAAAGATGGTAGATTTCTGAAGAAATGTATGAAAATATTTGGCATTTAAGATGTTAATTCAGTAACAGGAACTCAGGCAGAATTTATATAACTGGGCTAGACTTGACAGATTTCACAAGGAACATGTGCATTTAATTGAGAATTTTGATACACATCCAATAATAATTCAAATCATGCTCCGATAATTACTTATATAAAAATGCAAGGTAATGAAGTAAAGATGAGATACTGGCAATTCCCCACTTACCTGTGAAAAGGAGAGGAATTTATGGAATGGGTAGTGGAAATGATCTTTGAGCTATTATGGAAGATACAAAGTACTCCAGAGGTTATAGCTAGTGAGTGGAATAAAATGAAAGTGAAGTTTAAAAATAGGGCAGAAATAAAAGGAAAAAGAGATCTGATTGAATAGTAAAAACAATTATTTAGAGGGGCTGAAAAAGGTTAAAGTATTAAAAACTGAAGGGAATCTCACAAAACAAAAAGAAGTGCAATTGCAGAGTGCTAAAGAGAACATAAGCAAGTGCTTGGATAATATGTGTGAGTATAAAAATATTGATGTTAAGCAACTGTTTTTGATAACTCCAGAGCACAAAATCTTTTGGTACAACATCTTAGGCAACATAAAGTAGAAAGAGTTGTTGCCAGACTTAGGGTACCTATAGCAAGAAAAATAACCAGAGGTCCTATAGGGGTATTAATGGCATTTTTGAAATTTTACGAACATTTGTATAAAGCAGAGAAGTGAATAAATGAAGAAAAATCACAAATGGGAATATTTATGGAAGACTCAAATATGCCAAGATCAGAGGTAGATGAGATAAAATGATGCATTACCAATCTGCAGGAAATTCTTCAGGAAAAGATGATATTCCTGTAGAAGTTTTAATGCTAGGAGGGCAGAAAGTGATAATGATCTGAAAGGTTTTGTTTAACAGTATTTCAAAAGGATGGGAACCACCAACATCCTGGAAAAAAAGCTGTGATGGCTATCATACCTAAAGATGGTAAAGACCCATCTGACCCAGGTTTATATAGGCCCATTTCAATTTTAAACCATGATTATAAAGTGTTTATGTCTATAATGGCTAAATGAATAGCAAAGAAGATGCCAAAATTGATAAATATGGACAATGTGGTTTTGTGTTGGAGAGGCAAACATTTGACAAAATGAATAGAGCAATGATGATCCATAGAGAAGCAGAATGTAAGAAAATACCAATGTTGTTGGTGGGTCTTGATGCAAAAAAAAAACATTCAACAGAGTAAGCTGGAATGTTATTAGTAGGGTAATTGAAGCATTTGTATTTTCTGATATACTAATAAAGTTAATAAGAAGGATATATGAGGGATCAGAGGCAAAAACCAAAGTAGTAGGGTTCCTTTGATAAGTTATGTTTGAACAGAGGAGCCAGGCAGGGGTGTCCTCTTTCCCCTTTGTTATTTGCATTATGTTTAGAACCACTGGAAAAGAAAATAAGGGATTCAGAAATTCAAGGACATAATTGGTATGGTGTTTAAGAAAATTTGACTTTATTTGCAGATGATATTATTCTGTACCTGATGGAACCAGAAAAGGACATCTCGGTGTTGTGGAACATTCGGAGACATCTCTGGGATTTTTTCAGGATATAAAATTAATGAAGATAAAACAAAGGTTATATCTATAATCTGTATGAACATATAAAATGGTTCAGCAATATCCATATTTATGATGACATGATAAAATAAAGTATTTAGGAGTATGGATTAAAAATGATTCAATTATGGCAGCTAAGGATCTGTGGGAAGAGGCTAAACAGAAGATAATACAAAAGCTGAGAAACTGGAAGCTCTTATCTGTGGATATGGATAACAAGATGAAAGCAGTAAAAATGTTTTCAGTCCCTTTAGTTTTATATACAGGTCAGGAATATTTTTATCAACCAGAGAATAGGTTGTGGATAGCAGAGTTGAAATATTTTATTTGGGAGAGGAAGAGGGCAAGAGTCAAGTAGGGATAAGCTGATCCTCCAAACTCCAACATGGATGCCAACCCACACACATTATAGATGATATGTTGTGCATTAAAGATCACCTGACAGTTTGTGGAGGTATACCCATTTCTGTTCATGTACTTCCTTCCCATTTCACCAGATGGAGATTTTATTTCAATGTCACTACAGTCTATGGCCCCAGTACCATAGATGAGTGGGCTATATTGCAGAAATTTTGCACAGTGGTATCTCAGATGGGGGCAACAGTTGGGCACAGTTTCCTCTATGGTGTTCCTGTCCTCCCTGTAGCACTCTAGTATTTCAATTTCATGCAGCCTATATTAGGTCAAAAGTAGTTGAAAAACCCTATGCATTCCAGGGTGACATCTGGCAGCAGCAGCAAATTGTTTGACAGCTTATTCAGATATAGGGTTATAATGGCTGCAGCAATCTCTAACATTTACTAAACATTTTCTGTGGCTGTATTCCAGCATGTGTTGGAATTCAGAGCTTAACTGAGTATAATGTGTTTGGGCTTGTTTTATACATGTCTCAATCACATTCTTCATTAGCATACAGCACAGCTGATAATACCATCATTAGCATATCCTGCTGTTAATCCATGTTTTGCAAACAGCCGCAACATGTACTGCTTTTTCTTGAATTGCAAACTGTTTGGCCATCGCTGCTCATTGCACACACAGTCTCAGTGTGACTACCAGCTGTTCTTGAATCCAGTCACCTATGTAAGTACCCCTTTGAAAATTAATAAAATCTTCAAGACAAGTAGGGCACTTCTAATACAAGATTCACATAAAACTTAATTCTACCATTCAGTGCAGCTCAGTGCTGAAGTTTACGCCACCAACATTGCTCTATTCAGTTCAGCAAGTAGTGACATGATGTGTTTCCCACGCAAATAAGATTTCTTTTCCTGAAAAATATATATGATGCTAGTTTCTGAGTAAATTACAGCTCAGTAAACATATATGCTGAACACATATGCCATTTTAAATAGTGTCCTATGGAGATTAAAGCTTTTAAACTCATTTGCATAATCAGAGAGTGTTAGAGGGTTGGTTCTGAAAAAACTCCTGAATGGAGTAAGGTTGGAGAACATCTTGAGCAAGCTCTTTCTGGAAAAAAGGCAGCACAATGGTCTGATCTGAACACTCAATGAGTATCAATCAATGTTGAGCATAATATGCTCCTACATTTATAAAATGCAGGGATGTAGATCTGAGCCCTTACTAGGAAGGCAGCCATCTTATCTACAGAGTTAACACTGATGATGTCTGGGAAACTTTGTTTGTATTTGTTGTGTTAAGCTTTCATTTTAATGAGTTTCAAATATTTATTTTTTCAAAGAATGATGCTGAAGTAAAATGCAATTAAACTATGTAATAACATATTTACCAGGACATATAGGAAGTTTCCTGATAAGGTAGGCATATGATCATTTTTATCACTACCAACACACATATGTAGTTATTGTGTAAATCAACATGACTGGTTTTACAGTATTAGAATGCTGACAAAATGCACATATATAATACAAAATGACATCTGACCTTGCAGATCAAGTATTGTTCTATGGTAAGTGCTTGACATCTAACTGTTTAGACATCTTGTCAGGGCCACATATAAAGTTCTGCCTTGTATATGCACCTTTAAAATGTTCCCGCCTATTTTCAAAGAAACATGCATCTACAGGAGATCCATTCGGTGGACTGCAGTGATAAAGGAGGTCATGAAACATGCATAGCCTTATGACATTTATATTTACATTTTCTGATATGTAGATGGCACAAATTATATATAGATAAACATCAACACTTCATTAAGTGACACTAGTACTGCCTCAATATAACAAAACAAGACAAAAACGTCAACAACACAAATCAAAAAATGGAATTAAAAAAGTACAGACACAACAGTTTTTATAGGAAACCATAACTCCCGTAAACCCACATCTTTAATGTACTAACTGAGACTGACCAACACTGGGGAAAGGAGATATTGTTCTGTTCAGAATATATTTTTCAATGAAATCTTTGAAAAAATTGACAACATCCACTCCTTATCCAAACAAAGATTATGGAGCAGCAGAACTCCTTCATAAACACATGTACAGTAGTAAATCACAGGAAGCACATGCACATATGTGACGAGATGGACACTTGTACAGTAAGCACATGCACATATGTGACGAGATGGATACTTGTACAGTAAGCACATGCACATATGTGATGAGATGGATACTTGTACAGTAAGCACATGCACATATGTGACGAGATGGACACTTGTACAGTAAGCACATGCACATATGTGACAAGATGGACACTTGTACAGTAAGCACATGCACATATGTGACGAGATGGACACTTGTACAGCAAGCGCATGCACATATGTGATGAGATGGACACTTGTACAGTAAACACATGCACATATGTGACGAGATGGACACTTGTACAGTAAGCACATGCACATATGTGACAAGATGGACACTTGTACAGTAAGCACATGCACATATGTGATGAGATGGATACTTGTACAGTAAGCACATGCACATATGTGAAGAGATGGACATGTTTTCATACAGTAAATATATTTACACATCCTAAGAGATGGGCATGTGTTGAACAGTAAATAAAGCTACAGATGTGAAGAGATGGGCATGTGTTGTACAGTATGCATACGTAAATGTATGGTGAGATGAGTATGAGTTGTACATTAAGCATAGATACAGATGTGATGAGATAAGCATGTGTTGTATAGTAAACATATGCACACATAAAAGAGGCAGGCATGTGTTGTACAGTGAACATATGTACTGATGTGAAGAGACGGGCATATGTTGAACATTTAGTACATGTACATATGCAAAGTGATAGGCATGTGTTGTAACATAAGCACATGTAAACAGGTGGAGATGGATATGTGTTGTACCTTAAGCACATGTGCAGAAGTGAAGACATGGACTTGTAATGTAAGCATATATACACATATAAAGAGATGTGAATATGTTGTACAGTAAGTATATCTGCAGAATTGAAAAGATAGGCATTTTTTGCACAGTAAGCATTTGTAGGGATGTGAAGAGATGGATATGTGCTGTGCATGTGAAAAGGTGGGCATGTGTTGTGCAGTAAGCATGTCTACAGATGTGAAGTGATGGGCATGTGCTGTGCAGTAAACATGTCTACAGATGTGAAGAGATGGGCAAGCGTTGTGCAGTAAGCATGTCTACAGATGTAAAGAAATGGGCATGTGTTGTGCAGTAAGCCTGTTTACAGATGTGAAGTGATGGGCATGTGCTGTGCAGTAAGCACATCTACAGATGTGAAGAGTTGAGCATGTGTTGTGCAGTAAGCCTGTCTTCAGATGTGAAGTGATGGGCATGTGCTGTGCAGTAAGCACATCTACAGATGTGAAGAGATGGGCAAGTGTTGTGCGGTAAGCTTGTCTACAGATGTGCATAGATGGGCATGTGTTGTGCAGTAAGCATGTCTACAGATGTGAAGAAATGCACATGTTTTGTGCAGTAAGCATGTCTACAGATGTGAAGAAATGGGCATGTGTTGTGCAATAAGCATATGTACAAATGTGAAGAGATGTGCATGTGTTAAACAGTAAGCATATGCACAGCTGTGATGAGATGGGCATGTGTTGTGCAGTAAGCATACATACAGATGTGAAGAGATGGGCATGTGTTGTGCCATAAGCATATGTACAGATGTGAAGAGATGAGCATGTGTTGTGTAATAAGCATATGTACAGATATGAAGAGATGGGCATGTGTTATGCAGTAAGCATATGTACAGATGTAAAGAGATGGGTGTGTGTTGTGGAGTAAGCATGTCTACAGATGTGAAGAGATGGACATGTGTTGTGGAGTAAGCATGTCTACAGTTGTGAGGAAAGGGGCATGTGCTGTGCAGTAAGCACATGTACAGATGTAAATAGATGGGCATGTGTTGTGCAGTAAGCATATGTACAGATGTGAAGAAATGGGCATGTGTTATGCAGTAAGCACATGTACAAATGTGAAGAGATGTACATGTGTTGTACAGTAAGCATGTCTACAGATGTGAAGAGACAGGCATGCGTTGTGCATTAAGAATGTCTACAGATGTGAAGAGATAGGCATGTGTTGTGCAGTAAACACATGAATATGTGAAGAGGTGGGCATTGTTTGTACAGTAAGCATGTCTACAGATCTGAAGAGATGGGCATGTGTTGTGCAGTAAGCATATGTACAAATCTGAAGAGATGGGCATGTGTTGTAGAGTAAGCTTGTCTACAGATGTGAAGAGATGTGCATGTGTTGTGCAGTAAACGTGTCTACAGATATGAAGAGATGGGCATGTGTTGTGCAATAAGCACATGGAAAATGTGAAGAGATGGGCATTGTTAGTACAGTAAACATGTCTACAGATCTGAAGAGATGAGCATGTGTTGTGCAGTAAGCATATGAAAAATGTGAAGAGATGGGCATTGTTTGTACAGTAAACATGTCTACAGATGTGAAGAGATGGGCATGTGTTGTGCAGTAAGAATGTCTACAGATGTGAAGAGATGGGCATGTGTTGTGCAGTAAGCACATGAAAAATGGGGAGAGATGGGCATTGATTGTACAGTAAACATGTCTACAGATCTGAAGAGATGGGCATGTGTTGTGCAGTAAGCATATGTACAAATCTGAAGAGATGGACATGTGTTGTAGCGTAAGCATGTCTACAGATGTGAAGAGATATGCATGTGTTGTGCAGTAAACGTGTCTACAGATGTGAAGAGATGGGCATGTGTTGTGCAATAAGCACATGGACAGATGTGAAGAGATGGGGATGTGTCATGCAGTAAGCATGTCTACAGATGTGAAGAAATGCGCATGTGTTGTGTAGTAAGCATATCTACAGATGTGAAGAAATGAGCATGTGTTGTGCAGTAAGCACATGTACAAATGTGAAGAGGTGGGCATTGCTTGTAAAATAAGCATGTATACAGATGTGAAGAGATGGGCATGTGTTGTGCACTAAATATACATACAGATGGGAAGCGATGGGCATGTCTTGTACCGTAAGCATGTCTACAGATGTGAGGAGATGGAAAAGTGTGCAGTAAGCATGTCTACAAATGTGAAGAGATGGGCAAGTGTTGTACAGTAAGCATGTCTACAGATGTGAAGAGATGAGCAAGTGCTGTGCAGTAAGCATATGTGCAGATGTGAAAGATGTTCATGTATTGTACAGCAACCCAATACACAGATGTAAAGAGATGGTTATGTGTTATGAAGTCAGCACATGTACTTATGTGAAAAGATCAGCATATGCAGTACAGTAAGCATGCCTACAGATGTGAAGAGATGGGCATGTGTTGTCCAGTAACCATATATACAGAGTTAGGAGATGGGTATGTGTCATACAGGATACACATGCATAGATGTGAAGAGATGGGCATGTGCTGTACAGTAAGAATATGTACAGAGATGAAGACCTGCAAAGACAGGCATGTGTTGCATAGTAAGCTTATATAAAGATGTGAAGAGATGGGCTTGTGTTGTACAGGTAGCACATGTACAAATGTGAAGAGATGGATGTGTTGTACAGTAAGCATATGTACTCATGTGATGAGATTGGCATGTGTTGTACAGTAACCACATAGATATGAAGAGATAGGCATGTTGTACAGTAACCACATACACAGATATGAAGAGAGGGGCATGTTTTGTACAGTGAACACATGTACAAACTTGAAGAGATGGATATATGTTCTAGTGTAAGCATATGTACTCATGTGATGAGACTGGCATGTGTTGCACAGTAACCACATACAAAGATGTGAAGAGATGGCATGGGTTGTGCTAGCGACATAGACAGATGTAAAAAGATGGGCATGTATTGTGCAGTAAGCACATTTGCAGATGTGAAGAGATTGGGCATGTCTTCAGTTAGCATAGGTACAGATGTGAAGAGATGGGCAAGTGTTGTAAAGTAACTACATACACAGATGTGAAGATATTGCATGTGTTGTGCATTAAGCATGTCTACAGATGTGAAGAGATGGGCATGTGTTGTGCAGTAAGCATATGTACATATGTGAAGAGATGGGCAAGTGTTGTAAAGTAACCACATACACAGATGTGAAAAGATGGCATGTGTTCTGCAGTAACCTCATAAACAGATGTGAAGAGATGGGCATGTGTTGTAGAGTGTGCACAAGTACAAATGTGAAGAGATGAACCTGTTCTATTGTATGCATATGTACTCATGTGATGAGATTGGCAAGTGTTGTATGGTAACCACATACAAAGTTGTGAAGAGATGGCTATGTGTTGTACAGTAACCACATACACAGATGTGAAGAGATGGCATGGGTTGTGCAGTAAACATATGTACATATGTGAAGAGATCAGCATGTGTTGTGCAGTAAGCTTATGTACAGATGTGAAGAGATGGGCATGTGTTGTTCAGTAACCACATACACAGATGTGAAAAGATGGGCATGTGTTATGCAGTAACCACATGCACAGATGTGATGAAATGACATGTCTTGTGCAGTAACCACATGCACAGATATGAAGAGATGGGCATGTGTTCTGCAGTAAGCATGTCTACAGATGTGAAGAGATTGGCATGTGTTCTGCAGTAAGCATGTTTACAGATGTGAAGAGATGGGCAAGTGTGCAGTAAGCCTGTCTACAGATGTGAAGAGATGGGCAAGTGTTGTGCAGTAAACATGTCTACAGATGTGAAGAAATCGGCATGTGTTGTGCAGTAAGCATGTCTACATATGTGAAATGATGGGCATGTGCTGTGTAGTAAGCATGTCTACAGATGTGATTAAATGCACATGTGTTGTGCAGTAAGCATATCTACAGATGTGAAGAAATGGGCATGTGTTGTGCAGGAAGCACAAGTACAAATCTGAAGAGATGTGCATGTGTTGTACAGTAAGCATATGTACAAATGTGAAGAGATAGGCATGTGCTGTACAAATGTGAACAGATGTTCATGTGTTGTGCATTAAGCACATGTACATATGTGAAGAGATGGTCATGTGTTGTGCAGTAAGCATACATGCAGATGTGAAGAGATGGGCATGTGTTTTGCAGCAAGCATTGTATAGATGTGAAGAGATGGACATGTGTTATGCAGTAAGTATACCTACAGATGGGAAGTGATGGGCAAGTGTTGTGCAGTAAGCATGTCTGCAGTTGTGAAGAGATGGGCAAGTGTGGAATAAGCATGTCTACAGATGTGAAGAGATAAGCAAGTGTACAGTAAGCATGTCTCTGGATGTGAAGAAATGGGCATGTGTTGTGCAGTAAGCATGTCTACAAATGTGAAGAGATGACTATGTGTTGTACAGTAAGCATGTCTACAAATGTGAAGAGATGGGCATGTGTTGTGCAGTAAGCACATGTACAGTTGTGAAGAGGTGGATGTGTGTTGTACAGTAAGCATGTCTGCAGATGTGAAGAGATGGGCAAATGCTATGCAGTAAGCATATGTGCAGATGTGAAAAATGGGCATGTATTTTACAGCAACCCCATACACAGATGTAAAGAGATGGGTATGTGTTGCGCAGTAAGCACATGTACAAATGTGAAGAGATGGGCATGTGTTGTGCAGTAACCATATCTCCAGATGTGAAGAGATGGGCATGTGTTGTACAATAAGAAAACATTCAGATGTGAAGAGATGGGCATGCATTGTACAGTAAGCCTGTCTACAAATGTGAAGAGATATGAAATTGTTGTGCAGTAAGCATGTCTCCAGATGTGAAGAGATGGGTATGTATTGTGCAATAAGCAAATCTTCAGATGTGAAGAGATGGGCATGTGTTGTACAGTAAGAATACGTACAGATGTGCAGAGAATGGTATGTGTTGTACAGTAATGATGTCTACAGATGTGAAGAGATGGGCTTGTGTTGTGCAGTACGCATGTCTACAGTTGTGAAGAGATGGTCATGTGTTGTGCAATAAGCACATGTACAAATGTGAAGAGATGGGCATTGTTTGTACAGTAAGCATATTTACAAGTGTGAAGAGATGGGCATGTGTTCTGCAGTAGCATATGTACAGATGTGAAGAGATGCGCATGTGTTGTGCACAAAGTATACCTACAGATGGGAAGAGATGGGCATGTGATGTGCAATAAGCAAACCTTCAGATGTGAAGAGATAAGCGTGTGTTGTGCAGTAATCACATGTACAGATAAGAAGACATTGGGCATGTCTTGTTCAGTTAGCATACGTACAGATGTGAAGTGATGGACATGTGTTGTGCAATAAGCAAACCTTCAGATGTGAAGAGATAGGCATGTGTTGTGCAGTAATCACATGTACAGATAAGAAGACATTGGGCATGTCTTGTTCAGTTAGCATACATACAGATGTGAAGAGATGAGCATGTGTTGTGCAGTAAGCACATGTACAAATGTGAAAAGATGAGCAGGTGTTGTATAGCTAGCATGTCTAAAGATTTGAAGAGATGGAAATGTGTTGTGCAGCAAACATATGTACATATGTGAAGAGATAAGCATGTGTTGTGTAGTAAGCATATGTACAGCTGTGAAGAGATGGGCATGTGTTGTCCAAATGCGAGCAGATGTTTATGTGTTGTGCAGTAAGCACATGCACATATGTGACGAGATGGGCATGTGTTGTGCACAAAGTATACCTACAGATGGGAAGAGATGGGCATGTGATGTGCAATAAGCAAACCTTCAGATGTGAAGAGATAAGCGTGTGTTGTGCAGTAATCACATGTACAGATAAGAAGACATTGGGCATGTCTTGTTCAGTTAGCATACGTACAGATGTGAATAGATGGGCATGTGTTGTGCAGTAAACATATGCACATATGTGAAGAGATCAGCATGTGTTGTGCAGTAAGCTTATGTACAGATGTAAAGAGATGGGCATGTGTTGTACAGTAACCACATACACAGATGTGAAAAGATGGGCATGCGTTGTCCAGTAACCACATTCACAGATGTGACAAAATGACATGTCTTGTGCAGTAACCACATGCACAGATATGAAGAGATGGGCATGTGTTCTGCAGTAAGCATGTCTACAGATGTGAAGAGATGGGCCAAGTGTTTTGCAGTAAGCATATCTACAGATGTGAAGAAATGGGCATGTGTTGTGCAGTAAGCATGTTTACATATGTGAAGAAATGGGCATGTGTTGTGCAGTAAGCATGTCTACATATGTGAAAAGATGGGCATGTGTTGTGCAGTAAGCATGTCTACAGATGCGAATAAATATGCATGTGTTGTGCAGTATGCATATCTACAGAAGTGAAGAAATGGGCATGTGTTGTGCAGGAAGCACATGTACAAATGTGAAGAGATGTGCATGTGTTGTACAGTAAGCATATGTACAAATGTTAAGAGTTGTGCATGTGTTAAACAGTCAGCATATGTACAGAAGTGAAGAGATGGGCATGTGTTTTGTAGTAAGCATATGTACAGCTGTGAAGAGATAGGCATGTGCTGTAGAAATGTGAACAGATGTTCATGTGTTGTGCAGTAAACATATGTACATATGTGAAGAGATGGTCATATGTTGTGCAGTAAGCATACGCACAAATGTGAAGAGATGGGCATGTGTCGTGCAGCAAGCATATGTACAGATGTGAAGAGATGGACATGTGTTGTGCAGTAAGTATACCTACAGATGGGAAGTGATGAGCAAGTGAGCAGTAAGCATGTCTACAGTTGTGAAGAGATGGGTACGTGTGCAATAAGCTTGTCTACAGATGTGAACAAATAGACAAGTGCTGTACAGTAAGCATGTCTATGGATGTGAAGAAATGGGCATGTGTTGTGCCGTAAGGACATGTACAAATATGAAGAGATGGGCATGTGTTGTGCAGTAAGCACATGTACAATTTTGAAGCGGTGGGTGGGTGATGTATAGTAAGCATGTCTACAGATGTAAAGAGATGGGCATGTGCTGTGCAGTAAGCATGTCTGCAGATGTGAAGAGATGGGCAAATGCTGTGCAGTAAGCATATGTGCAGATGTGAAAAATGCGCATGTATTGTACAGCAACCCCATACACAGATGTAAAGAGATGGGTATGTGTTGCGCAGTAAGCACATGTACAAATGTGAAGTGATCGTCATATGTAGTATAGTAAGCATGCCAACAGATGTGAATAGATGGGCATGTGTTGTGCAGTAAGCACATGTACAAATGTGAAGAGATGGGCATTGGTTGTACAGTAAGCATGTCTACAGATGTGAAGAGATGTGCATTTGTTGTGCAGTAAGCATGTTTACAGATGTGAAGAGATGTGCATTTGTTGTGCAGTAAGCATGTTTTCAGATGTGAAGATGGGCATGTGTTGTGCAATAAGCAAACATTCAGATGTGTAGAGATGGGCATGTGTTGTACAGTAAGTGTACACACAGATCTGCAGAGAATGGCATGTGTTGTGCAGTAAGCACATGTACAGATGTAAAGAGATGGGGATGTGTTGTGCAGTAACAGATGTGAAGAGATGGGCATGTTTTGTGCAGTAAGCACATGTAGAAATGTGAAGAGATGGGCATGTGTTGTATAGTAAGTATGTCTACAGATGTGAAGAGATGGGCAAGTGTTGTAAAGTAAGCATGTCTACAGATGTGAATAAATGGTCATGTGCTGTGCAGTAAGCATGTCGAGATGTGAAGAGATGGGCATGTGTTGTGCAGTAAGTACATGTACACATGTGAAGAGATAGGCATTGGTTGTACAGTAAACATGTATACAGATGTGAAGAGATGGGGTGTGTTTCGCAGTAAGCATGTCTACAGATGTAAATAGATGGGCATGTGTTGTGCAGTAAGCATGTCTACAGATGTGAAGAAATGTGCATGTGTTGTGCAGTAACCACATGTACAGATGAGAACAGATGTGCATGTGTTGTGCAGTAACCATATCTACAGATGTGAAGAGATGGGCATGTGTTGTACAATAAGCATATGCACAGATATGAAGAGATGGGCATGTGCTATGCAGTAAGCATATGTACAGATGTGAAGAGCTGGGCATGTGTTGTGCACGAAGTATACCTACAGATGGGAAGAGATGGACATGTGTTGTGCAGTGAGCATGCCTACAGATTTGAGGAGATGGGCAAGTGGCAGTAAGCATGTCTACAAATGTGAAGACACGGGCAAGTGTTGTTCAGTAAGCATGTCTCCAGATGTGAAGAGATGGGCATGTGTTGTGCAATAAGCAAACATTCAGATGTGAAGAGATAGGCATGTGTTGTGCAGTAATCAAATGTACAGATAAGAAGACACTGGGCATGTCTTGTTCAGTTAGCATACATACAGATGTGAAGAGATGGGCATGTGTTGTGCAGTAAGCACATGTACAAATGTGAAAAGATGAGCAGGTGTTGTATAGCTAGCATGTCTAAAGATTTGAAGAGATGGAAATGTGTTGTGCAGTAAACATATGTACATATGTGAAGAGATAAGCATGTGTTGTGTAGTAAGCATATGTACAGCTGTGAAGAGATGGGCATATGTTGTCCAAATGTGAGCAGATGTGCATGTGTTGTGCAGTAAGCACATGCACATATGTGAAGAGATGGGCATGTGTTGTGCAGTAAGCATATGTAGGGATGTGAATAGATGGGCATGTGTTGTGCAGTAAGCACATGTGCAAATGTGAAAAGATGAGCAGGTGCACAATAAGCATCTGTACAGATATGAATAGATGGGCATATGTTGTGCAGTAAACATATGCACATATGTGAAGAGATCAGCATGTGTTGTGCAGTAAGCTTATGTACAGATGTAAAGAGATGGGCATGTGTTGTACAGTAACCACATATATAGATGTGAAAAGATGGGCATGTGTTGTCCAGTCACCACATGCACAGATGTGACAAAATGACATGTCTTGTGCAGTAACCTCATGCACAGATATGAAGAGATGGGCATGTGCTCTGAAGTAAGCATGTCTACAGATGTGAAGCGATTGGCATGTGTTCTGCAGTAAGCATGTCTACAGATGTGAAGAGATGGGCCAAGTGTTTTGCAGTAAGCATGACTACAGATGTGAAGAAATGGGCATGTGTTGTGCAGTAAGCATGTCTACAGATGTGAAGAGATGAGCCAAGTGTTTTGCAGTAAGCATGTCTACAGATGTGAAGAGATGAGCCAAGTGTTTTGCAGTAAGCATGTCTACATATGTGAAAAGATGGACATGTGTTGTGCAGTAAGCATGTCTACAGATGTGAATAAATGTGCATGTGTTGTGCAGTATGCATATCTACAGCTGTGAAGAAATGGGCATGTGTTGTGTAGGAAGCACATGTACAAATGTGAAGAGATGTGCATGTGTTGTACAGTAAGCATATGTACAAATGTGAAGAGTTGTGCATGTGTTAAACAGTCAGCATATGTACAGATGTGAAGAGATGGGCATGTGTTGTGTAGTAAGCATATGTACAGCTGTGAAGAGATAGGCATGTGTTGTAGAAATGTGAACAGATGTTCATGTGTTGTGCAGTAAACATAAGTACATATGTGAAGAGATGGTCATATGTTGTGCAGTAAGCATACGCACAAATGTGAAGAGATGGGCATGTGTCATGCAGCAAGCATATGTACAGATGCGAAGAGATGGACATGTGTTGTGCAGTAAGTATACCTACAGATGGGAAGTGATGAGCAAGTGAGCAGTAAGCATGTCTACAGTTGTGAAGAGATGGGTACGTGTGCAATAAGCTTGTCTACAGATGTGAACAAATAGACAAGTGCTGTACAGTAAGCATGTCTATGGATGTGAAGAAATGGGCATGTGTTGTTTCGTAATCACATGTACAAATATGAAGAGATGGGCATGTGTTGTGCAGTAAGCACATGTACAATTGTGAAGCAGTGTGTGGGTGTTGTATAGTAAGCATGTCTACAGATGTAAAGAGATGGGCATGTGCTGTGCAGTAAGCATGTCTGCAGATGTGAAGAGATGGGCAAATGCTGTGCAGTAAGCATATGTGCAGATGTGAAAAATGCACATGTATTGTACAGCAACCTCATACACAGATGTAAAGAGATGGGTATGTGTTGCGCAGTAAGCACATGTACAAATGTGAAGAGATGGGCATTGGTTGTAAAGTAAGCATGTCTACAGATGTGAAGAGATGTGCATTTGTTGTGCAGTAAGCATGTTTACAGATGTGAAGAGATGTGCATTTGTTGTGCAGTAAGCATGTTTTCAGATGTGAAGATGGGCATGTGTTGTGCAATAAGCAAACCTTCGGATGTGTAGAGATGGGTATGTGTTGTGCAGTAAGCACATGTACAAATGTGAAGAGATGGGCATTGGTTGTACAGTAAGCATGTCTACAGATGTGAAGAGATGTGCATTTGTTGTGCAGTAAGCATGTTTACAGATGTGAAGAGATGTGCATTTGTTGTGCAGTAAGCATGTTTTCAGATGTGAAGATGGGCATGTGTTGTGCAATAAGCAAACATTCAGATGTGTAGAGATGGGCATGTGTTGTACAGTAAGCGTACACACAGATCTGCAGAGAATCTGAAGATGTGCATTTGTTGTGCAGTAAGCATGTTTACAGATGTGAAGAGATGTGCATTTGTTGTGCAGTAAGCATGTTTTCAGATGTGAAGATGGGCATGTGTTGTGCAATAAGCAAACATTCAGATGTGTAGAGATGGGCATGTGTTGTACAGTAAGCGTACACACAGATCTGCAGAGAATGGCATGTGTTGTGCAGTAAGCACATGTATAGATGTGAAGAGATGGGGATGTGTTGTGCAGTAACAGATGTGAAGAGATGGGCATGTTTTGTGCAGTAAGCACATGTAGAAATGTGAAGAGATGGGCATGTGTTGTATAGTAAGTATGTCTACAGATGTGAAGAGATGGGCAAGTGTTGTAAAGTAAGCATGTCTACAGATGTGAATAAATGGTCATGTGCTGTGCAGTAAGCATGTCGAGATGTGAAGAGATGGGCATGTGTTGTGCAGTAAGTACATGTACACATGTGAAGATATAGGCATTGGTTGTACAGTAAACATGTATACAGATGTGAAGAGATGGGGTGTGTTTTGCAGTAAGCATGTCTACAGATGTAAATAGATGGGCATGTGTTGTGCAGTAAGCATGTCTACAGATGTGAAGAAATGTGCATGTGTTGTGCAGTAACCACATGTACAGATGAGAACAGATGTGCATGTGTTGTGCAGTAACCATATCTACAGATGTGAAGAGATGGGCATGTGTTGTACAATAAGCATATGCACAGATATGAAGAGATGGGCATGTGCTATGCAGTAAGCATATGTACAGATGTGAAGAGCTGGGCATGTGTTGTGCACGAAGTATACCTACAGATGGGAAGAGATGGGCATGTGTTGTGCAGTGAGCACGCCTACAGATTTGAGGAGATGGGCAAGTGGCAGTAAGCATGTCTACAAATGTGAAGACACAGGCAAGTGTTGTTCAGTAAGCATGTCTCCAGATGTGAAGAGATGGGCATGTGTTGTGCAATAAGCAAACCTTCAGATGTGAAGAGATAGGCATGTGTTGTGCAGTAATCACATGTACAGATAAGAAGACATTGGGCATGTCTTGTTCAGTTAGCATACGTACAGATGTGAATAGATGGGCATAAGTTGTGCAGTAAACATATGCACATATGTGAAGAGATCAGCATGTGTTGTGCAGTAAGCTTATGTACAGATGTAAAGAGATGGGCATGTGTTGTACAGTAACCACATATACAGATGTGAAAAGATGGGCATGTGTTGTCCAGTAACCACATGCACAGATGTGACAAAATGACATGTCTTGTGCGGTAACCACATGCACAGATATGAAGAGATGGGCATGTGCTCTGAAGTAAGCATGTCTACAGATGTGAAGCGATTGGCATGTGTTCTGCAGTAAGCATGTCTACAGATGTGAAGAGATGGGCCAAGTGTTTTGCAGTAAGCATGACTACAGATGTGAAGAAATGGGCATGTGTTGTGCAGTAAGCATGTCTACAGATGTGAAGAGATGAGCCAAGTGTTTTGCAGTAAGCATGTCTACAGATGTGAAGAGATGAGCCAAGTGTTTTGCAGTAAGCATGTCTACATATGTGAAAAGATGGACATGTGTTGTGCAGTAAGCATGTCTACAGATGTGAATAAATGTGCATGTGTTGTGCAGTATGCATATCTACAGCTGTGAAGAAATGGGCATGTGTTGTGTAGGAAGCACATGTACAAATGTGAAGAGATGTGCATGTGTTGTACAGTAAGCATATGTACAAATGTGAAGAGTTGTGCATGTGTTAAACAGTCAGCATATGTACAGATGTGAAGAGATGGGCAAGTGTTGTGTAGTAAGCATATGTACAGCTGTGAAGAGATAGGCATGTGTTGTAGAAATGTGAACAGATGTTCATGTGTTGTGCAGTAAACATAAGTACATATGTGAAGAGATGGTCATATGTTGTGCAGTAAGCATACGCACAAATGTGAAGAGATGGGCATGTGTCGTGCAGCAAGCATATGTACAGATGTGAAGAGATGGACATGTGTTGTGCAGTAAGTATACCTACAGATGGGAAGAGATGAGCAAGTGAGCAGTAAGCATGTCTACAGTTGTGAAGAGATGGGTACGTGTGCAATAAGCTTGTCTACAGATGTGAACAAATAGACAAGTGCTGTACAGTAAGCATGTCTATGGATGTGAAGAAATGGGCATGTGTTGTGCCGTAATCACATGTACAAATATGAAGAGATGGGCATGTGTTGTGCAGTAAGCACATGTACAATTGTGAAGCAGTGTGTGGGTGTTGTATAGTAAGCATGTCTACAGATGTAAAGAGATGGGCATGTGCTGTGCAGTAAGCATGTCTGCAGATGTGAAGAGATGGGCAAATGCTGTGCAGTAAGCATATGTGCAGATGTGAAAAATGCACATGTATTGTACAGCAACCTCATACACAGATGTAAAGAGATGGGTATGTGTTGCGCAGTAAGCACATGTACAAATGTGAAGTGATCGGCATATGTAGTACAGTAAGCATGCCTACAGATGTGAATAGATGGGCATGTGTTGTGCAGTAAGCACATGTACAAATGTGAAGAGATGGGCATTGGTTGTACAGTAAGCATGTCTACAGATGTGAAGAGATGTGCATTTGTTGTGCAGTAAGCATGTTTACAGATGTGAAGAGATGTGCATTTGTTGTGCAGTAAGCATGTTTTCAGATGTGAAGATGGGCATGTTTTGTGCAATAAGCAAACCTTCGGATGTGTAGAGATGGGCATGTGTTGTACAGTAAGCGTACGTACAGATCTGCAGAGAATGTCTTGTGTTGTGCAGTAAGCACATGTACAGATGTGAAGAGATGGGGATGTGTTGTGCAGTAACAGATGTGAATAGATGGGCATGTGTTGCGCAGTAAGCACATGTAGAAATGTGAAGAGATGGGCATGTGTTGTATAGTAAGTATGGCTACAGATGTGAAGAGATGGGCAAGTGTTGTAAAGTAAGCATGTCTACAGATGTGAAGAAATGGTCATGTGTTGTGCAGTAAATATGTCTAGACATGTGAAGAGATGGGCATGTGTTGTGCAGTAAGTACATGTACACATGTGAAGAGATGGGCATTGGTTGTACAGTAAACATGTATACAGATGTGAAGAGATGGGGTGTGTTTTGCAGTAAGCACGTCTACAGATGTGAATAGATGGGCATGTGTTGTGCAGTAACCACGTGTACAGATGTGAACAGATGTGCATGTGTTGTGCAGTAACCATATGTACAGATGTGAAGAGATGGGCATGTGCTGTGCAGTAAGCATATGCACAAATGTGAAGAGATGGGCATGTGTTATGCAGTAAGCATATGTACAGGTGTGAAGAGATGGGCACGTGTTGTGCTGTAAGCATGTCTACAGATGTAAAGAGATGAGCATGTGTTGGGCAGTAAGCATGTCTACAGATGTGAAAAGATGGTTATATGTTGTGCAGTAAGTACACCTACAGATGGGAAGAGATGGGAATGCGTTGTGCAGTAAGCATGTCTTCAGATGTAAAGAGATGGGCATGTGTTATGCAGTAAGAACATGTCCAAATGTGAAGACATGTGCATATGTTGTACAGTAAGGATGTCTGCAGATGTGAAGTGATTGGCATGTGTTGTGCAGTAAGCACATGTACAAATCTGGAGTGATGTACATGTGTTGTACAGTAAGCATGTCTACAGATGTGAAGAGATGGGCATGTGTTGTACAGTAAGCACATGTACAAATGTGAAGAGATTGGCATTGGTTGTATAGTAAGCATGTCTACAGATGCGAAGAGATGGGGTGTGCTGTGCAGGAAGCATTCATACAGATGTGAAGTGATGGGCATGTGTAGTACAGTAAGCATGTCTATAGATGTGAAGTGATGGGCATGTGTTGTGCAGTAAGAATATTTACAAGTGTAAAGAGATGGACATGGGTTGTACAGTAAGCATGTTTACAGATGTGAAGAGATGGGCATGTGTTGTGCAGTAAACATGTGTACAGATGTGAAGAGATGTCCATGTGTTGTGCCTTAAGCATGTCTACAGATGTGAAGAGATGGGCATGGGTTGTGCCGTAAGCATGTCTAGCGATGTGAAGAGATGGGAAAGTGTGCAGTATGCATATGTACAGATGTGAAGAGATTGGCATGTGTTGTGTAGTAAGTATACCTACCTACAGATGGGAAGGGATGGGCATGCATTGTGCAGTAAGCATGCCTGCAGATGTGAGGAGATGGGAAAGTGTGCAGTAAGCATGTTTACAGTTGTGAAGAGATGGGCAAGTGTACAGTAAGCATATCTACAGATGTGAAGAAATAGGCATATGTTGTGCAGTAAGCTTATGTACAAATGTGAAGAGATGTGCATATGTTGTACAGTAACCATGTCTACAGATGTGAATAGATGGGCATGAGTTGTGCAGTAAACATGTCTACAGATGTGAAGAGATGGGCATTGGTTGTACAGTAAGCATGTCTACAGATGTGAAGAGATGGGCATGTGTTGTTCAGGAAGCATGTCTTCAGATGTGAGGAGATGGACAAGTGTGCAGTAAGCATGTCTACAGATTTGAAGAAATGGGCATTGTTTGTGCAGTAAGCCCATGTACAAATGTGAAGACATGTGCATTGGTTGTACAATAAGCATGTCTACAGATGTGAAGAGATTCACATGTGTTGTGCAGTAAGCACATGTACAAGTGTGAAGTGATGTACAAGTGTTGTACAGTAAGCATATGTACAAATATGAAAAGATGTGCATTTGTTAAGCAGTCAGCATACGTATAGATGTGAAAAGATGGTCACATGTTGTACAGTAAGCAAATGTACATCTTTGAAGAGATGGGCATGTGTTTTGCAGTAAGCATGTCTACAGATGTGAAGAGATGGGCATGTGTTGTGAAGTAAGCATGTCTACAGATGGTGAAGAGATGGGCATGTGTTGTGCAGTAAGCATACATAGAGATGGGCATGTGTTGTGCAGTAAGCATGTCTACAGATAAGAATAAATGGGCATCTGTTCTGCAGTAAGCACATGTACAAATGTGAAGAGATGTTCATATGTTGTAATGTAAGCATATGTACAAATATGAAAAGATGTGCATTTGTTAAACAGTCAGCATATGTATAGATGTGAAAAGATGGTCACATGTTATACAGTAAGCAAATGTACAGCTTTGAAGAGATGGGCATGTGTTTTCCAAATGTGAACAGATGTGCATGTGTTGTATAGCAAGCACATGTACAGATGTGAAGAGATGGGCATGTGTTGTGCAGCAAGCATACATAGAGATGTGAAGAGATGGGCATGCGTTGTGCAGTAAGCATATGGACAGATGTGAAGAGATGTGCAGTTGTTGTACAATAAGCATGTCTACAGATGTGAATAGATGAGAATGTGTTGTGCAGTAAGCACATTTACAAATGTGAAGAGATGAATGTGTTGTACAGTAAGCATGTCTATAGATGTGAAGAGATGGGCAGGTGTCATACAGTAAGTATACCTACAGTTGGGAAGAGATGGGCATGTGTTTGCAGTAAGCATGTCTACAGATGTGAAGAGATTGGCATGTGTTTTTCACTAACCATATATACAGAGTTAGGAGGTGGGTATGTGTCATACGGGAGGCACATGCACAGATGTGAAGAGATGGGCATGTGCTGTACAGTAAGCATATGTATAGATATGAAGAGCTGGGCATGTTTTGCAAAGTAAGCATGTGTCTAGATTTGCAAAGATAGGCATGTATTGCATAGTAAGTTTATATAAAGATGTAATGAGATATGAATGTGTTGTACAGTGAGCACATATGCAAATGGGAAAAGATGGACATGTGTTGTAAAGTAAACATATATACTCATGTGACGAGATTGGCATGTGTTGTACAGTAACCACATAGATGTGAAGAGATGAGCATGTATTGTACAGTAACCACCTACACAGATGTGAAGAGATGGCAGGTGTTGTACAGTGAACCCATGTACAAATGTGAAGAGATGTGCATGTGTTCTACATAGTGCATATGTGCTCATGTGATGAGACTGGCATATGTTGAACAGTAAATCCGATAAAAGTGTGATAAATGAAGTGGAGAGAAGACCACAGTTTATAAATTTATTTGTGTCAAGGGGCAATTTGTAAGGGGTAGTTGCATGATTAGTTCTGAAAATTACTTTTTAACGGAATGTGAGTTACTGGAAAAGATGATTTTAGAGAGAGGTTACCCCCTGAATTTTACTAGGAAAATAAGGGATGAAGTACTAAATGGAAGAAATAGTAAATTTTAACCCATACAAAAATGTAAGGAATATAATAAGGAGACTAAACATAACAAAGAAAATAATGGAGACGAATTTCAACAGGTTTTAATATTAGAATATATTTTAAACAATAATGTTAAAAAAATTTCTTAAGGGAATGGGAGAGATATCCACAAAAAGTGATTTATAAGAATTCACAGTGTATTAGAACCATTTTGGAAAATAAACATAAATGTAGTTCCAGCAGGAACAAGGTAGGCACATATAGATGTGGTCATTGTACTCAATGTACATACATTTTGAACACAGATAGGTATTACTTGGAATGTAGAAATAAATGAATTAATAGTTCCGAGTCCGACTATTACAATTGTGAATCCAGGGGAATAGTTTATTTGGTTATTTGTAAAGTGTGTGGGTCCTTCTATGTTGGAAAGACAGAGATGATGTTGAAAAGAAGGATCTACGAACTTACTTATGCAATATCAGTGTAGAAGGAAACTAATGCCCTTTTTAAACACACTGAGGTATGTTCTGAATCTAAATTCAGTTTTATGGTATTGGAACAAATTAAAAATGATATCATATAGGTCCATGGGAAGACAAGACAGAATTTAGAGAGTTATGGTGGCAAGTAACCCTGGAAGCTGGAAACCCCCCTGGTTTGAATGATCATATTTCCATTTTACCATTATTAAAATTAAGGTCTGCTAAACTTTGAAGGAACATGAATTGTAAAAAATAAAAACAGCCACCAGATGGCATAGGTTTCCCACTGTTATATGGATTCTCTGAACTTTATAAGCACTTTATAAGTATTTTTAAACACTGTTTATTGGGCTTTTGATATATTAACTATTTTATTATTTTAATAGATATTTTTTAAGTGAATTAATAAATATGTTAACATTATGTTTATAGTTGTTTAAGTATTGAATATTAGGAATTTTAATGGTGAATGTTTAAATGTCTATTCAATATCTAAGCTGTGGAATCATTGGTGTTTTTAAGAGAGACAATCAACTCCCCATAGGCTCTTCATTTAATTGTTTTTATATAAATACTGGATTTCCTTGATTATATTGGTCATCTGATGAAGTCTATGTAAAAAAGACGAAAATGCTTTGTTGGATATTTAAGGCATTCGTGTTGTTTGTTGTGTGCTTTTAATTTGGTCCGTATCCATTTATTTGTGGATTCAAATAAATTTATAAACTGTGGTCTTCTCTACACTTTGTTTATCGCACTTTTATCGGATTTATTGGTTGGTTTGTGCAGTTTTCCACTATTTTGGATGATAATGTTGAACAGTAACCACATACACAGATGTGAAGAGATGGGCATGTGTTGTACAGTAAACACATACACAGATGTGAAAAGATGGCATGTGTTGTATAGTGAGCACATGTACAAATGTAAAGAAATGGACATGTGTTCTAATATAAGCATATGTACTCATGTGATGCGATTAGCATATGTTGTACAGTAACCACATACACAGATGTGAAGAGATGGGCATGTGTTGTACAGTAACCACATACACAGATGGGAAGAGATGGCATGTGTTGTACAGTGAGCACATCTACAAATGAGTTCTACTGTAAGCATATGTACTCCTGTGATGAGATTGGCATGTGTTTTACATTAACCACATACATAAATGTGAAGACATGGGCATGTTTTGTACAGTAACCACATACACAGATGTGAAGAGATGGCATGGGTTGGTCAGTAACCACATGGAGAGATGTGAACAGATGGGGATGTATTGTGCAGTAAGCACATGTACAGATGAGATGTGAAGAGATGAGCATGTGTTGTGCAGTTAGCAAACGTACAGATGTGAAGAGATGGGCATGGGTTGTGCAGTAAGCACATGTACAAATGTAAAAAGATGAGCATGTGTTGTACAGTAAGCACGTCTACAGATGTGAAGAGATGGGCATGTGTTGTGCAGTAAGCATATGTACATATGTGAAGAGATCAGCATGTGCTGTGCACTAAGCATATGTAAAGATGTGAAGAGATGGCATGTATTGTACAGTAGCACATACACAGATGTTAAGAGAAGGACATGTGTTGTGCAGTAATCACATGCACAGATGTGAAGAGATGGCATGTCTTGTGCAGTAATCACATGCACAGATATGAAGAGATGGGTATGTGCTGTGCAGTAAGCACATGTACATATGTGAACAGATGGGCATGTGTTGTCCAGTAAGCATACGTACAGATGTGAAGAGATGAGCATGTGTTGTGTGGTAAGCATATATGCAGATGTGAAGAGACTGGCATGTGTTGTGCAGTAACCACATACACAGATGTGAAGAGATGGTATGTGTTCTTCAGTAACCACATGCAGAGATGTGAAGGGATGGCATGTGTTGTGCAGTAACCACATGCACAGATGTGAAGTGATGGGTATGTGCTGCGCAGTAAGCACATATACAGGTGTGAAGAGATGGGCATGTGTTGTGCAGTAACCATATACACAGAAGTGAAGAGATGGGCATGTGTTTTGCAGTAAGCATACTTATAGATGTGAAGAGATGGGCATGCATTGTACAGTAAGCATGTCTACAGATGTGAAGAAATGGGCATGTGTTGTACAGTAAGCATTGGTACAGATGTGAAGAGATGGGCATGTGTTGTGCAGTAAGCATATGTACAAATGTGAAGAGATGGGCACATGTGCAGTAAACATATGTACAAATGTGAAGAGATGTGCATGTGTTTTACAGTAAGCATGAGAACAGATGTGAAGAGATGTGCAGGTGGTTTACAGTAAGCATATGTACAGATGTGAAGAAATGGGCATGTGTTTTGCAGTAAACATACTTACAGACGTGAAGAGATGGGTATGTGTTGTGCAGTTAGCACATGTACAAATGTAAAGAGATGGGCATGTGTTGTACAGTCTTCTTCTTCTTTCAGCTGCTCGCATTATGGGTCGCCACAGCTGATCGACTGTTTCCATTTCTTCCTGTCCTCTACTTCTTGCTCTGTCACACCAACCACCTGCATGTCCTCTCACCACATCCATTAACCTTATCTTAGGCCTTCCTCTTTTCCTGTTACCTGGCAGCTTCATCCTTAGCATCTTTTTCCCAATATACTCTGCATCCCTCCTCAGCACATGTCCAAACCAACATAATCTTGCCTCTCTGGCTTTGTTTCCAAACCTTCCAACCTGGGCTGACCCTCTAATATACTTATTCCTAATCCTGTCCATCCTCGTCACAACCAGTGCAAATCTTAACATCTTCAGCTCTGCCACATCAAGCTCTGATTCCTGCCTTTTTGTCAATGTCACTGTCTCCTACCCATATAACACAGCTGGTCTCACTCTTGTAGACTTTCCCTTTCACTCTTACTTGTACTCGTCTGTCACAAATCACACCTGACACTTTTCTCCACCCACTCTATCCTGCCTATAAAATCTCTTCTTCACCTCTCTTCCACACTCACCATTACTCTGAACTGTTGATCCCAAGTACTTAAACTCATCCACCTTCGCCACCTCTACTCCCTGCATCCTCACCATTCCTCTATCCCCCCTCTCATTCACACACATATATTCTGTCTTAGTCCTGCTGACCATCATTCCTCTTTTCTCTAGAGCATATCTCCACCTCTCCAGGGTCTCCTCCACCTGTTCCCTACTCTCACTACAGATCACAATATCATCTGCAAACATCATAGCCCATGGGGACTACTGTCTGATCTCGTCTGTGAACATGTCCATCACCAATGCAAATAAGAAAGGGCTCAGAGCTGATCCTTGATGTATTCCCACCTCCACCTTAAGTGCATCCGTCACTCCCACCGCAGACCTCACCACTGTCACACTACCCACGTACATATCCTGTACCACTCATACATACTTCTCTGACACACCTGACGTCCTCATACAATACCACAACTCCTCTCTAGGCACCCTGTCATATGCTTTCTCTAAGTCCACAAAGACACAATGTAACTCCTTCTGACCTTCTCTGTACTTCTCCATCAACACTCTCAAAGCAAGCATCACATCTGTAGTGCTCTTTCCTGGCATAAAACCATACTGCTGATCACTAATCATCACCTCCCTTCTTAACGTAGCTTCCACTACTCTTTCCCATAACTTCATGCTGTGACTGATCAATTTAATCCCTCAGTAGTTACTACAGCTCTGCACATCACCCTTATTCTTAAAAATCGATACCAAAACATGTTTTCTCCATTCCTCAGGCATCCTCTCACTTTCCAAGATTTCATTAAACAATCTAGTTAAAAGCTCCACTGCCATTTCACCTAAACACCTCCATGCTTCCATAGGTATGTCATCTGGACCAACAGCCTTTCCATTCTTCATCCTCTTCATAGCTATCCTTAGGTCCTCCTTACTGATCAACTGCACTTCATGATTCACTATCCACACATCATCCAACCTTCTCTCCCTTTCATTCTCTTCATTCATCAGCCCCTCAAAGTACTCTTTCCATCTGCTCAACACACTCGCCTTGCTTGTGAGTACATTTCCCTCATTATCCTTTATTACCCTTACCAGCTGCACATCTTTACTAGCTCGGTCCCTCTGTCTAGCCAATCGGTACAGGTCCTTTTCTCCCTCCTTAGTGTCCAACCTTTCATACAACTCTTCATACGCCTTATCCTTAGCCTTTGCCACCTCTCTCTTTCCTATGCACCTCATCTCCTTATACTCTTGTCTACTTTCTTCATTTCTCTGACAATCCCATTTCTTCACCAACCTCTTTCTCTGTATACTCACCTGTACTTCGTCATTCCACCACCAGGTCTCCTTGTCCTCCTTCCTCTTTCCAGATGTCACACCAAGCACCTTTCTAGCCATCTCTCTTACAAGATGTGAAGAGATTGGCATTTGTTGTACAGTAAGCATGTCTACAGATGTGAAGAGATGGATATGTGCTGTGAAATAAGCACATGTACAAATGTGAAGAGATTGGCCAGTGTTGTACAGTAAGCATGTCTACAGATGTGAAGAGATGTGCATGTATTGTGCAGTAAGCATATGCACATATGTGAATAGATGGGCATTTGTTGTGCAGTAAGTGTATGTACAGATGTGAAGAGATGGGTGTGTGTTGTGCGGTAAGTATATACACAGATGTAAAGAGATGGGCATGTGTTGTGCAGTACAGATATGTATAGATGTAAATAGATGTGCATCTGTTGTGCAGTAAGCATATGTACAGATGTGAAGAAATGGGAGTGTCTTGTACAGTTAGCATGTCTACAGCTGTTAAGAGATGGGCATGTGTTTTAGAGTGAGCACATGTACAAATGAGTTCTACTGTAAGCATATGTACTGCTGTAATGAGATTGACATGTGTTGTACAGTAACCACATACACAGATGTGAAGAGATGGGTATGGGTTGTGCAGTAAGTACATGTACAAATGTAAAAATATGAGAATGTATTGTACAGTAAGCATGTCTACAGATGTGAAGAGATGGGCATGTGTTAAGCAGTAAGCAGATGTGCATATGTGAAGAGATGGCATGTGTTGTACAGTAACACATACACAGCTATTAAGAGAAGGGCATGTGTTGTGCAGTAAACACATGCACAGATGTGAAGAGATGGCATGTCTTGTGCAGTAACCACATGCATAGATATGAAGAGATGGGTGTGTGCTGTGCAGTAAGCACATGTACAGATGTGAAGAGATGGGCATGTGTTGTCCAGTAAGCATACGTACAGATGTGAAGTGATGAGCATGTGTTGTGTGGTAAGAATATGTGCAGATATGAAGAGATGGGCATGTGTTGTGCAGTAACCACATACACAGATGTGAAGAGATGACATGTGTTCTGCAGTCACCACATGCACAGATGTGAAGAGATAGCATGTGTTTTGCAGAAACCACATGCACAGATGTGAAGAGATGGGTATGTGCTGTGCAGTAAGCACATGTACAGGTGTGAAGAGATAGGCATGTGTTGTGCAGTAAGCATATGTACAGATGTGCAAATGATCAGCATTTGTTGTGCAGTAAGCATTTGTACAAATGTAAAGAGATCTGCATGTGTTGTACAGTAAGCATGTCCACATATGTGAAGAAATTGTCATGTGTTGTACAGTAAGCATATGTACAGATGTGAAGAGATGGGCATGTGTTGTCTAGTAAGCATGTCTACAGATATGAAGAGATTGGCATGTGTTGTGCAGTAAGCATGTCTACAGATGTGAAGAGATGGGCAAGTGTTGTGTGTTAAGTACATGTACAAATGTGAAGAGATGTGCATGTGTTGTGCAGTAAGCATATGTACAGATGTGAAGAGAGGGGCAAGTGTTGTGCAGTAAGCATGTCTAGAGATGTGAAGAGATGAGCAAGTGTGCAGTAAGCACATGTACTAATGTGAAGAGATGTGCATGTGTTGTACAGTAAGCACATGTACAAATGTGAAGAGATGTGCATGTGTTGTATAGTAAGCATGTCTGCAGATGTGAAGAGATTGGCATTTGTTGTGCAGTAAGCATGTCTACAGATGTGAAGAGATGGGCAAGTGTTGTGCAGTAAGTACATGTACAAATGTGAAGAGATGTGCATGTGTTGTACAATAAGCACATGTACAAATGTGAAGAGATGTGTATGTGTTGTACAGTCAGCGTGTATACAAATGTGAAGAGATGTGCATGTGTTGTAAGTAAGCATGTCTACAGATGTGAAGAGATGGGCATGTTTTATGCAGTAAGCATATGTACAAATGTGAAGAGAAGTGCATGTGTTGTGCAGTAAGCATATGTACAGATGCAAAGAGATGGGCATGTGTTTTGCAGTAAACATACTTACAGATGTGACAAGATGGGCATGTGTTGTGCAGTTAACACATGTACAAATGTGAAGAGATGGGCATGTGTTGTACAGTAAGCATGTCAGCAGATGTGAAGAGATGGTCATGTGTTGTACAGTAAGCATGTCTACAGATGTGAAGAGATGGACATGTGCTGTGCAGTAAGCATATGCACATATACAGGTGTGAAGAGATGGGCATGTGTTGTGCAGTAAACATATGTACAGATGTGAAGAGATGGGCATGTGTTGTGCAGTATGCATAAGTACAGATGTGAAGAGATGGGCATGTCTTGTACAGTTAGTATGTCTACAGATGTTAAGAGATGGGCATGTTTTGTGAGTAAGCATATGTACAGATGTGAAGAGATGGGCATGTGTTGTACAGTAAGCACATGTACAAATGTGAAGAGATGTACATGTGTTGCACAGTAACTACATACACAGATGTGAAGAGATAGCATGTGTTCAGTAGGCATGTCTACAGATGTGAAGAGATTTGCATGTGTTGTGCAGTACTTGTGCCTACAGATGTGAAGTGATGGGCATGTGTTGCACAGTAAGCTTATGTACAGTTGTGAAGAGATGGGCATGTGTTGTACAATAAGCGTGTCTTCAGATGTGAAGAGATGGGCATGTGTTGTGCAGTAAGCATGTCTACAGATGTGAAGAGATGGGCAAATGTGCAGTAATCATATGTACAGATGTGAAGAAATGGGCATGAGTTGTGCAGTAAGCATGTCTACAGATGTGAAAAGATGGGAATGTGTTCTACAGTAAGCATGTCTACAGATGTGAATAGATGGGCATGTGTTATGCAGTAAGCATATGTACAGATGTAAAGAGATGGGGATGTGATGTGCAATAAGCATATGTACAGATGTGAAAAGATGGGCAAGTGTTGTGCATTAACCGTGTCTACAGATATGAAACGGGCAAGTGTTGTGCTGTAAGCATATGTACTAAGGTGAAGAGATGTACATACGTTGTACAATAAGCACATGTGCAAATGTGAAGAGATGTGCATGTGTTGTGTCGTAAGCACATTTACAAATGTGAAGAGATGGGTGCGTGTTTTGCAGTAAGCAGATTTACAGATGGGCATGAGTTGTGCGGTAAACATCAACAGATGTGAAAAGATGGGCATGTGCTATGCAATAAGAACAGGTACAAATGTGAAGAGATAGGCATGTGTTGTACAATAAGAAAGTCTACAGATGTGAAGAGATGGGCATGTGTTGTAAAGTAAGTATGTCTAAAGATGTGAAGAGATGGGCAAGTGTGCAGTAAGCATATGTACAGATGTGAAGAGATGGGCATGTGTTATGCAGTAGAATATGTACAGATGTAAAGAGATTTGCATGTGTTGTGTAGTAAGTATACCTACCTACAGATGGGAAGAGTTGGGCATGCGTTGTGCAGTAAGCATGCCTGCAGATGTGAGGAGATGAGCAAGTGTGCAGTAAGCATGTTTACAGATGTGAAGAGATGGGCAAGTGTACAGTAAGCATATATACAAATGTGAAGAAATAGGCATATGTACAAATGTGAAAAGATTGCATATGTTGTACAGTAAGCATATCTACAGATGCGTAGAGATGGGCATGTGTTGTGCAGTAAGCACATGTACAAATGTGAAGAGATGTTTATATGTTGTACAGTAACCATGTCTACAGATGTGAATAGATGGGCATGAGTTGTGCAGTAAGCATGTCTACAGATGTGAAGAGATGGGCATGTGTTGTGCAGTAAACTCATGTACAAATGTGAAGAGATGGGCATGTGTTGTGCAGTAAGCATATCTACAGATGTGAAGAGATGGGCATGTGTTGTGCAGTAAGCATATCTACAGATGTGAAGAGATGGGCATGTGTTGTTCAGTAAGCATGTCTTCAGATGTGAGGAGATGGACAAGTGTGCAGTAAGCATGTCTACAGATTTGAAGAAATGGGAATTTTTTTGTGCAGTAAGCACATGTACAAATGTGAAGACATGTGCATGTGTTGTACAATAAGCATGTCTACAGATGTGAAGAGATGCGCATGTGTTGTGCAGTAAGCGCATGTACAAATGTGAAGAGATGTTCACTTGTTGTTCAGTAAGCATATGTACAAATATGAAGAGATGTGCATTTGTTAAACAGTCAGCATACGTATAGATGTGAAAAGATGGTCACACATTGTACAGTAAGCAAATGTACAGCTTTGAAGAGATGGGCATGTGTTGTGCAGTAAGCATACATAGAGATGTGAAGAGATGGGCATGTGTTGTGCAGTAAGCATATGGACAGATGTGAAGAGATGGGCAGGTGTCATGCAGTAAGTATACCTACAGTTGGGAAGAGATGGGCATGTGTTTGAGGTAAGCATGTCTACAGATGTGAAGAAATGGGCATGTGTTGTGCAGTAAGCACATGTACAAATGTGAAGAGATGTGCATGTGTTGTACAGTAAGCATGTCTACAGATGTGAATAGATGGGAATGTGTTGTGCAGTAAGCACATTTACAAATGTGAAGAGATGTACGTGTTGTACAGTAAGCATGTCTATAGATGTGAAGAGATGGGCATGCGTTTTATAGTAACCCCATACAGTGATGTAAAGAGATGGGCATGTGTCGTACCGTAAGCACGTGCAAATGTGAACAGATTGGCATATGTAGTACAGTAAGCATGTCTACAGATGTGAAGATACTGGCATGTGTTTTCCACTAACCATATATACAGAGTTAGGAGGTGGGTATGTGTCATACAGGATGCACATGTGAAGAGATGGGCACGTGCTGTACAGTAAGCATATGTACAAATATGAAGAGCTGGGCATGTTTTGCACAGTAAGCATGTGTACAGATTTGCAAAGATAGGCATGTATTGCATAGTAAGCTTATATAAAGATGTAATGAGATGTGAATGTGTTGTACAGTGAGCACATATGCAAATGTGAAAAGATGGACGTGTTGTAAAGTAAATATATATACTCATGTGACGAGATTGGCATGTGTTTTACAGTAACCACATAGACATGAAGAGGTGAGCATGTGTTGTACAGTAACCACCTACACAGATGTGAAGAGAAGGCAGGTGTTGTACAGTAACCACATACACAGATGTGAAGAGATGGGCATGTGTTGTACAGTAAACACATACACAGATGTGAAAAGATGGCATGTGTTGTACAGTGAGCACATGTACAAATGTAAAGAAATGAACATGTGCTCTAATATAAGCATATGTACTCATGTGATGCGATTAGCATGTGTTGTACAGTAACCACATTCACAGATGTGAAGAGATGGGCATGTGTTATACAGTAACCAAATACACAGATGGGAAGAGATGGCATGTGTTGTGCAGTAAACACATACACAGATGTGAAGAGATGGGCATGTTTTGTACAGTGAGCACATGTACAAATGAGTTGTATTGTAAGCATATGTACTCCTGTGATGAGATTGACATGTGTTTTACAGTAACCACATACACAGATGTGAAGAGATGGGCATGTTTTGTACAGTAACCACATACACAGATGTGAAGAGATGGCATGGATTGGGCAGTAACCACATGGAGAGATGTGAAAAGATGGGCATGTGTTGTGCAGTAAGCACATATGCAGATGAGAAGAGATGGGAATGTGTTGTGCAGTTAGCATACATACATACAGATTTGAAGAGATGGGCATGGGTTGTGCAGTAAGCACATGTACAAATGTAAAAAGATGAACATGTGTGGTGCAGTAAGCATGTCTACAGATGTGAAGAGATGGGCATGTGTTGTGCAGTAAGCAGATGTACATATGTGAAGATATCAGCATGTGTTGTGCACTAAGCATATGTAAAGATGTGAAGAGATGGCATGCGTTCTACAGTAACACATACACAGATGTTAAGAGAAGGGCATGTGTTGCGCAGTATTCTCATGCACAGATGTGAAGAGATGGCATGTCTTGTGCAGTAATCACATGCACAGATATGAAGAGATGGGTATGTGTTGTGCAGTAAGCACATGTGCAGATGTGAAGAGATGGACATGTGTTGTCCAGTAAGCATACGTACAGATGTGAAGAGATGGGCATGTGTTGTGCAGTAACCACATACACAGATGTGAAGAGATGTCATGTGTTCTGCAGAAACCACATGCACAGATGTGAAGGGATGGCATGTGATGTGCAGTAACCACATGCACAGATGTGAAGAGATGGGCATGTGTTGTGCAGTAACCACATACACAGATGTGAAGAGATGGCATGTGTTCTGTAGTAACCACATGCACAGATGTGAAGGGATGGCATGTGTTGTACAGTAACCACATGCCCAGATGTGAAGTGGTGGGTATGTGCTGTGCAGTAAGCACATGTACAGGTGGGAAGAGATGGGCATGTGTTGTACAGCAAGCATATGTACAGATGTGAAGAAATGGGCATGTGTTTTGCAGTAAGCATACTTATAGATATGACGAGATGGGCATGTGTTGTACAGTAAGCATGTGTACAGATGTGAAGAAATGGGCATGTGTTGTACAGTAAGCATTGGTACAGATGTGAAGAGATGGGCATGTGTTGTGCATTAAGCATATGTACAAATGTGAAGAGATGTGCATGTGTTGTACAGTAAGCACATGTACAGATGTGAAGAGATGTGCAGGTGGTTTACAGTAAGCATATGTACAGATGTGAAGAGATGGGCATGTGTTGTGCAGCTTCTTCTTTTTCTTCTTTCAGCTGCTCCCATTAGGGGGTGCCACAGCTGATCAACTGTTTCCATTTCTTCCTGTCCTCTGCATCTTGCTCTGTCACACCAACCACCTGCATGTCCTCTCTCACCACGTCCATTAACCTTATCTTAGGCCTTCCTCTTTTCCTGTTACCTGGCAGCTTCATCCTTAGCATCTTTTTTCCAATATACTCTGCATCCCTCCTCAGCACATGTCCAAACCAACGTAATCTTGCCTCTCTGGCTTTGTTTCTAAACCTTCCAACCTGGGCTGACCCTCTAATATACTTATTCCTAATCCTGTCCATCCTCGTCACACCCAGTGCAAATCTTAACATCTTCATCTCAGCCACATCAAGCTCTGACTCCTGCCTTTTTGTCAATGCCACTGTCTCCTACCCATATAACATAGCTGGTCTCACTACCCTCTTGTAGACCTTCCCTTTCACTCTTACTGGTACTCATCTGTCACAAATCACTCCTGACATTCTTCTCCACCCACTCCATCCTGCCTATAATCTCTTCTTCACCTCTCTTCCACACTCACCATTACTCTGAACTGTTGATCCCAAGTACTTAAACTCATCCACTTTTGCCACCTCTACTCCCTGCTTCCTCGCAATTCCTCTATCCTCCCTCTCATTCACACACATATATTCTGTCTTAGTCCTGCTGACCTTCATTCCTCTTCTCTCTAGAGCATATCTCCACCTCTCCAGGGTCTCCTCCACCTGTTCCCTACTCTCACTACAGATCACAATACCATCTGCAAACATCATAGTCCATGGGGACTCCTGTCTGATCTCGTCTATCAACCTGTCTATCACCATTGCAAATAAGAAAGGGCTCAGAGCTGATTCTTGATGTATTCCTACCTCCACCTTAAATGCATCTGTCACACCCACCGCAGACCTCACCAATGTCACACTACCCACGTACATATCCTGTACCACTCATACATACTTCTCTGACACTCCTGACATCCTCATACAATACCACAACTCTCTAGGCACCCTGTCATATGCTTTCTCTAAGTCCACAAAGACACAATGCAACTCCTTCCAACCTTCTCTGTACTTCTCTATCAATACTCTCAGAGCAAACATCGCATCTGTAGTGCTCTTTCCTGGCATGAAACCATACTGCTGATCACTAATCATCACCTCCCTTCTTAATGTAGCTTCCACTACTCTTCCCCATAACTTCATGCTGTGACTGATCAATTTAATCCCTCTGTAGTTACTACAGCTCTGCACATCACCCTTATTCTTAAAAATCGATACCAAAACATGTTTTCTCCATTCCTCAGCCATCCTCTCACTTTCCAAGATTTCATTAAACAATCTAGTTAAAAACTCCACTGCCATTTCACCTAAACACCTCCATGCTTTCACAGGTATGTCATCTGGACCAACAGCCTTTCCGTTCTTCATCCTCTTCATAGCTACCTTACTTCATCCTTACTAATTCACTGCACTTCATGATTCACTATCCGCACATCATCCAACCTTCTCTCCCTCTCATTCTCTTCATTTATCAGCCCCTCAAAGTACTCTTTCCATCTGCTCAACACACTCTCCTCGCTTGTGAGTACATTTCCCTCATTATCCTTTATCACCCTTACCTGCTGCATATCTTTACTAGCTCGGTCCCTCTGTCTAGCCAATTGGCACAGTTCCTTTTCTCCCTCCTTAGTGTCCAACCTTTAATACAACTCTTCATATGTCTTATCCTTAACCTTCACCACCTCTCTCTTTGCCATGCACCTCATCTCCTTATACTCTTGTCTACTTTATTCATCTCTCTGACAATCCCATTTCTTCGCCGACCTCTTTCTCTGTATACTCACCTGTACTTCTTCATTCCACCACCAGGTCTCCTTGACCTCCTTCCTCTTTCCAGATGTCACACCAAGCACCTTTCTAGCCATCTCTCTTACAAGATGTGAAGAGATGGGCATGTGTTGTACAGTAAGCATGTCTACAGATTTGAAGAGATGGACATGTATTGTGCAGTAAGCATATGCACATATGTGAATAGATGGGCATGTGTTGTGCAGCAAGTGTATGCACAGATGTGAAGAGATGGGCATGTATTGTGCAGTAAACATATGTACAGATGTGAAGAGATGGGCGTGTGTTATGCAGTAAGCATATGTACAGATGTGAAGAGATGGGCATGTGTTGTGCAGTAAACATATGTACAGATGTGAAGAGATGGGCGTGTGTTGTGCAGTATGCATATGTACAGATGTGAAAAGATGGGCATGTCTTGTACAGTTAGTATGTCTGCAGATGTTAAGAGATGGGCATGTTTTGTGAATAAGCATATGTACAGATGTGAAGAGATGGGCATGTGTTGTACAGTAAGCACATGTACAAATGTGAAGAGATGTACATGTGTTGTACAGTAACCACATTCACAGATGTGAAGAGATAGCATGTGTTCAGTAGGCATGTCTACAGATGTGAAGAGATTTGCATGTGTTTTGCAGTATGTGTGCCTACAGATGTGAAGGGATGGGCATGTGTTGCACAGTAAGTTTATGTACAGTTGTGAAGAAATGGGCATGTGTTGTAGAATAAGCATGTCTTCAGATGTGAAGTGATGGGCATGTGTTGTACAGTAAGCATGTCTAGAGATGTGAAGAGATGGGCAAATGTGCAGTAATCATATGTACAGATGTGAAGAATTGGGCATGAGTTGTGCAGTAAGCATGTCTACAGATGTGAAGAGATGGGCATATGTTCTACACTAAGCATGTCTGCAGATTTGAATAGATGGGCATGTGTTATGCAGTAAGCATATGTACAGATGTGAAGAGATGGGGATGTGTTGTGCAATAAGCATATGTACAGATGTGAAAAGATGGGCAAGTGTTAACAGCATATGTACAGATGTGAAAAGATGGGCAAGTGTTGTGCAGTAAGCATGCCTACAGATATGAAGCGATAGGCAAGTGTTGTGCTGTAAGCACATGTACTAATGTGAAGAGATGTACATATATTAAACAATAAGCATATGTGCAAATGTAAATAGATGGGCATGTGTTGTGAATTAAACATGTCTACAGATGTAAAGATATGGGCATGTGTTGTGTAGTAAGCACATTTACAAATGTGAAGAGATGGGTGCATGTTGTGCAGAAAGCAGATTTACAGATGTGAAGAGATGGGCATGAGTTGTGCAGTAAACATCATCAGATGTGAAGAGATGGGCATGTGCTATGCAGTAAGAACAGGTACAAATGTGAAGAGATCGGCATGTGTTGTACAGTAAGCATGTCTACAGATGTGAAGAGATAGGCATGTGTTGGGCAGTAAGCATATGTACAGATGTGAAGAGATGGATGTGTGTTGTGCAGTAAGCACTTTTACAGATGTGAAGAGATGGGCATGTGTTGTACAATATGTATGTCTACAGATTTGAAGAGAAGGTCATGTGTAGTGTAGTAAGCAAGTCTACATATGTGAAGTGATGGGGATGTGTTTGGCAGTAAGCATGTCTACAGATATGAAGAGATGGGCATGTGTTGTACAGTAAGCATGTTTACAGATGTGTAGAGATGGCAAGTGTTGTGCAGTAAGCATATGTACAGATGTGAAGAGATGGGGATGTGTTGTGTAGTAAGCACATGTACAGATGTGAAGATATGGGCATGTGTTGTACAGTAAGCATGTCTTACAGATGTGAAGAGATGGCATGTGTTGTGCTTGAGGCATACGTACTGATGTGAATAGATCTGCATGTGTTGTGCAGTAAGCACATGTGCAAATGTGAAGAGATGTACATGTGTTGTACAGTAACCACATACACAGATGTGAATGGATGGCATGTGGTGTGCAGTAAGCATATCTACAGATGTGAAGCGATGGTGAAGTATTCAGTTAGCATGTCTACAGATGTGAAGAGATGGGTAGGTGTTGTGCAGTAAGCATGTCTATAGATGTGAAGAGATGGGCATGTGTTGTTCAGTAAGCATGTCTACAGATGTGAAGAGATGGGCATGTGTTGTGCAGTAAACATGTCTACAGATGTGAAGAGATGGTCAAGTGTTGTGCAGTAAGCATATGTATAGATGTGATGAGATGGGCATGTGTTGTGCAGTATGCATGTCTATAGATGTGAAGAGATGGGCTTGTGCTGTGCAGTAATCATGCCTACAGATGTGAAGAGATGGGCATTTATTGCACAGTAACCACATACACAGTTGGAATGAGATGGGCATGTGCTGTGTAGTAAGCACAAGTACAAATGTGAAGTGATGGGCATGTGTTGTACAGTAATAATGTCTAAAAATCTGAAGAGTTGGGCATATGTAGTACAGTAACCACATAGACAGATGTGAAGAGATGGCATGTGTTGTACAGTAACCACAGACAGATGTGAAGAGATGGGCATGTGTAGTAGAGTGAACAAGTACAAATGTGAAGAGACAGATATGTGTTCTACTGTAAGCATATGTACTCATGTAATGAAATTGTCATGTGTTGTGCACTAACAACATACACAGATGTGAAGAGATAGGCATATGTTGTACATTAACCACATACACGTATGTGAACAGAGGGGCATGTGTTGTACAGTGAGCACATGTACAAATGTGAAGAAATGGACATGTTCTACTGTAAGCATATGTACTCGAGATGAGATTGGTGTGTGTTGTACAGTAACCACATACACATATGTGAAGATATGGGCATGTCTTGTACAGTAACCACATACACAGATGTGACGATATGGCATGTGTTGTACAGTATCCGCATGCTCAGATGTGAAGTGATGGCCATGTGTTGTGCTGTAAGCACATGTACAGATTTGAAGAGATGGGCATGTGTTGTGCAGTAAGCATACATACAGATGTGAAGAGAAGGGCATGTGTTGTGCAGTAAGCACATGTACAAGTGTGAAGAGATGGGCATGTGTCTTACAGTAACTACATACACAGATGTGAAGAGATGGCATGTGTTCTTCAGTAACTACATACACAGATGTGAAGAGATGGCATGTGTTCTGCAGTAACCACATGCACATATGTGAAGTGATGGCATGTGTTGTGCAGTAACCACATGCACAGATGTGAAGAGATGGGCATGTGTTGTGCAGTAAACACATACACAGATGTGAAGAGATGGCATGTGTTCTGCAGTAACCACATGCACAGATGTAAAGGGATGGCATGTGTTGTGCAGTAACCACATGCACAGATGTGAAGTGATGGGTATGTGCTGTGCAATAAGCACATGTACAGGTGTGAAGAGATGGGCATGTGTTGTACAGTAAGCATATCTACAGATGTGAAGAAATGGGCATGTGTTTTGCAGTAAGCATACTTATAGATGTGAAGAGATGGGCATGTGTTGTACAGTAAGCATGTCTACAGATGTGAAGAAATGGGCATGTGTTGTACAGTAAGCACTGGTACAGATGTGAAGAGATGGGCATGTGTTGTGCATTAAGCATATGTACAAATGTGAAGAGATGGTAATGTGTAGTAGCATGAACACGTACAAATGTGAAGAGACAGATATGTGTTCTACTGCAAAGCGTATGTACTCATGTAATGAAATTGTCGTGTGTTGTGCACTAACGAAATACACAGATGTGAAGAGATAGGCATATGTTGTGTATTAACCACATACACGTATGTGAACAGAGGGACATGTGTTGTACAGTGAGCACATATACAAATGTGAAGAAATGGACATGTTCTACTTTAAGCATATGTACTCGAGATGAGATTGGCGTGTGCTGTACAGTAACCACATACACATATGTGAAGATATGGGCATGTCTTGTACAGTAACCACATACACAGATGTGAAGATATGGCATGTGTTGTACAGTATCCACATGCTCAGATGTGAAGTGATGGCCATGTGTTGTGCCGTAAGCACATGTACAGATTTGAAGAAATGGGCATGTGTTGTTTAGTAAGCATACATACAGATGTGAAGAGAAGGGCATGTATTGTGCAGTAAGCACATGTACAAATGTGAAGAGATGGGCATGTGTTGTCCAGTAAGCATGTCTTCAGATGTGAAGAGTTGTGCATTTGTACAAGTAACCACATAAAAAGATGTGAAGAGATGGGCATGTGTTGTGCAGTAACCACATACACAGATGTGAAGAGATGGACATGTGTTTTACAGTAACTACATACACAGATGTGAAGAGATGGCATGTGTTCTGCAGTAACCACATACACAGATGTGAAGGGATGGCATGTGTTGTGCAGTAACCACATGCACAGATGTGAAGAGATGGGCATGTGTTGTGCAGTAGCCACATACATAGATGTGAAGAGATGGCATATGATCTGCAGTAACCACATGCACAGATGTGAAGGAATGGCATGTGTTGTGCAGTAGCCACATGCACAGATGTGAAGTGATGGGTATGTGCTGTGCAGTAAGCACATGTACAGGTGAGAAGAGATGGGCATGTGTTGTACAGTATGCATATGTACAGAGGTGAAGAAATGGGCATGTGTTGTAGAATAAGCATGTCTCCAGATGTGAAGAGATGGGCATGTGTTGTGCAGTAAACATGTCTAGAGATGTGAAGAGATGGGCAAATGTGCAGTAATCATATGTACAGATGTGAAGAAATGGGCATGAGTTGTGCAGTAAGCATGTCTACAGATGTGAAGAGATGGGCATATGTTCTACAGTAAGCATGTCTACAGATGTGAATAGATGGGCATGTGTTATGCAGTAAGCAAATGTACAGATGTGAAGAGATGGGGATGTGTTGTGCAATAAGCATATGTACAGATGTGAAAAGATGGGCAAGTGTTATAAGCATATGTACAGATGTGAAAAGATGGGCTAGTGTTGTGCAGTAAGCATGCCTACAGATATGAAGTGATGGGCAAGTGTTGTGCTGTAAGCACATGTACTAATGTGAAGAGATGTACATATATTATACAATAAGCACATGTGCATATGTAAATAGATGTGCATGTGTTGTACGCTAAGCATGTCTGCAAATGTGAAGAGATGGGAATGTGTTGTGCAGTAAAAGTGTACAGATGTAAAGATATGGGCATGTGTTGTGCAGTAAGCACATTTACAAATGTGAAGAGATGGGTGCATGTTGTGCAGTAAGCAGATTTACAGATGTGAAGAGATGGGCATGAGTAGTGCAGTAAACATCAACAGATGTGAAGAGATGGGCATGTGCTATGCAGTATGAACAGGTACAAATGTGAAGAGATTGGCATGTGTTGTACAGTAAGCATGTCTACAGATGTGAAGAGATAGGCATGTGTTGTGCAGTAAGCATATGCACAGATGTGAAGAGATGAGCATGTGTTGTGCAGTAAGCATACATACAGATGTGAAGAGATGGGTGTGTGTTATGCAGTAAGCACTTTTACAGATGTGAAGAGATGGGCATGTGTTGTACAGTATGCATGTCTACAGATTTGAAGAGAAGGGCATGTGTAGTGTAGTAAGTAAGTCTACTTATGTGAAGTGATGGGGATGTGTTGTGCAGTAAGCATGTCTACAGATATGAAGAGATGATTATTTGTTGTACAGTAAGCATGTTTACAGATGTGTAGAGATGGCAAGTGTTGTGCAGTAAGCATATGTACAGATGTGAAGAGATGGGGATGTGTTGTGTAGTAAGCACATGTACAGATGTGAAGAAATGGAGAAGTGTACAGTTAGCATGTCTACAGATGTGATGAGATGGGTAGGTGTTGTGCAGTAAGCATGTCTACAGATGTGAAGAGATGGCATGTGTTGTGCTTGAGGCATATGTACTGATGTGAATAGATGTGCATGTGTTGTGCAGTAAGCATATCTACAGATGTGAAGAGATGGAGAAGTGTACAGTTAGCATGTCTACAGATGTGAAGAGATGGGTTGGTGTGCAGTAAGCATGTCTACAGATGTGAAGAGATGGGCATGTGTTGTGCAGTAAGCATGTCTACAGATGTGAAGAGATGGTCAGGTGTTGTGCAGTAAGTATATGTAGAGATGTGATGAGATGGGCATGTGTTGTGCAGTATGCATGTCTATAGATGTGAAGAGATGGGCTTGTGTTGTGCAGTAATCATGTCTACAGATGTGAAGAGATGGACATTTATTGCACAGTAACCACATACACAGTTGGAATGAGATGGGCATGTGCTGTGTAGTAAGCACATGTGCAAATGTGAAGAGATGGGCATGTGTTTTACAGTAACTACATACACAGATGTGAAGAGATGGCATGTGTTCTGCAGTAACTACATACACAGATGTGAAGAGATGGCATGTGTTCTGCAGTAACCACATGCACAGATGTGAAGTGATGGCATGTGTTGTGCAGTAACCACATGCACAGATGTGAAGAGATGGGCATGTGTTGTGCAGTAAACACATACACAGATGTGAAGAGATAGCATGTGTTCTGCAGTAACCACATGCACAGATGTGAAGGGATGGCATGTGTTGTGCAGTAACAACATGCACAGATGTGAAGTGATGGTTATGTGCTGTGCAATAAGCACATGTACAGGTATGAAGAGATGGGCATGTGTTGTACAATAAGCACTGGTACAGATGTGAATAGATTTGCATGTGTTGTGCATTAAGCATATGTACAAATGTGAAGAGATGGTAATGTGTAGTAGCGTGAACACGTACAAATGTGAAGAGACAGATATGTGTTCTACTGTAAGTGTATGTATCATGTAATGAAATTGTCATGTGTTGTGCACTAACAAAATACACAGATGTGAAGAGATAAGCATATGTTGTACATTAACCACATACACGTATGTGAACAGAGGGGCATGTGTTGTACAGAGAGCACATGTCCAAATGTGAAGAAATGGACATGTTCTACTGTAAGCATATGTACTCGAGATGAGATTGGCGTGTGTTGTACAGTAACCACATACACATATGTGAAGATATGGGCATGTCTTGTACAGTAACCACATACACAGATGTGAAGATATGGCATGTGTTGTACAGTATCCACATGCTCAGATGTGAAGTGATGGCCATGTGTTGTGCCGTAAGCACATGTACAGATTTGAAGAAATGGGCATGTGTTGTTTAGTAAGCATACATACAGATGTGAAGAGAAGGGCATGTAATGTGCAGTAAGCACATGTACAAATGTGAAGAGATGGGCATGTGTTGTCCAGTAAGCATGTCTTCAGATGTGAAGAGATGTGCATTTGTACAAGTAACCACATACAAAGATGTGAAGAGATGGGCATGTGTTGTACAGTAACCACATACACAGATGAGAAGAGATGGTCATGTGTTTTACAGTAACTACATACACAGATGTGAAGAGATGGCATGTGTTCTGCAGTAACCACATGTACAGATGTGAAGGGATGGCATGTGTTGTGCAGTAACCACATGCACAGATGTAAAGAAATGGACATGTGTTGTGCAGTAGCCACATACACAGATGTGAAGAGATGGCATGTGATCTGCAGTAACCACATGCAGAGATGTGAAGGAATGGCATGTGTTGTGCAGTAGCCACATGCACAGATGTGAAGTGATGGGTATGTGCTGTGCAGTAAGCACATGTACAGGTGTGAAGAGATGGGCATGTGTTGTACAGTATGCATATGTACAGATGTGAAGAAATGGGCATGTGTTGTAGAATAAGCATGTCTTCAGATGTGAAGAGATGGGCATGTGTTGTGCAGTAAACATGTCTAGAGATGTGAAGAGATGGGCAAATGTGCAGTAATCATATGTACAGATGTGAAGAAATGGGCATGAGTTGTGCAGTAAGCATGTCTACAGATGTGAAGAGATGGGCATATGTTCTACAGTAAGCATGTCTACAGATGTGAATAGATGGGCATGTGTTATGCAGTAAGCAAATGTACAGATGTGAAGAGATGGGGATGTGTTGTGCAATAAGCATATGTACAGATGTGAAAAGATGGGCAAGTGTTATAAGCATATGTACAGATGTGAAAAGATGGGCAAGTGTTATGCAGTAAGCATGCCTACAGATATGAAGCGATGGGCAAGTGTTGTGCTGTAAGCACATGTACTAATGTGAAGAGATGTACATATATTATACAATAAGCACATGTGCATATGTAAATAGATGTGCATGTGTTGTACGCTAAGCATGTCTGCAAATGTGAAGAGATGGGCATGTGTTGTGCAGTAAAAGTGTACAGATGTAAAGATATGGCATGTGTTGTGTAGTAAGCACATTTACAAATGTGAAGAGATGGGTGCGTGTTGTGCAGTAAGCAGATTTACAGATATGAAGAGATGGGCATGAGTAGTGCAGTAAACATCAACAGATGTGAAGAGATGGGCATGTGCTATGCAGTATGAACAGGTACAAATGTGAAGAGATCGGCATGTGTTGTACAGTAAGCATGTCTACAGATGTGAAGAGATAGGCATGTGTTGTGCAGTAAGCATATGCACAGATGTGAGGAGATGAGCATGTGTTGTGCAGTAAGCATACATACAGATGTGAAGAGATGGGTGTGTGTTGTGCAGTAAGCACTTTTACAGATGTGAAGAGATGGGCATGTGTTGTACAGTATGCATGTCTACAGATTTGAAGAGAAGGGCATGTGTAGTGTAGTAAGCAAGTCTACATATGTGAAGTGATGGGGATGTGTTGTGCAGTAAGCATGTCTACAGATATGAAGATATGATCATGTGTTGTACAGTAAGCATGTTTACAGATGTGTAGAGATGGCAAGTGTTGTGCAGTAAGCATATGTACAGATGTGAAGAGATGGGGATGTGTTGTGTAGTAAGCACATGTACAGATGTGAAGAGATTGGAATATGTTGTAAGTAAGCATGTCTTACAGATGTGAAGATATGGCATGTGTTGTGCTTGAGGCATATGTACTGATGTGAATAGATGTGCATGTGTTGTGCAGTAAGCACATGTGCAAATGTGAAGAGATGTACATGTGTTGTACAGTAACCACATACACAGATGTGAATAGATGGCATGTGGTGTGCAGTAAGCATATCTACAGATGTGAAGAGATGGAGAAGTGTACAGTTAGCATGTCTACAGATGTGAAGAGATGGGTAGGTGTGCAGTAAGCATGTCTACAGATGTGAAGAGATGGGCATGTGTTGTGCAGTAAGCATGTCTACAGATGTGAAGAGATGGTCAGGTGTTGTGCAGTAAGTATATGTAGAGATGTGATGAGATGGGCATGTGTTGTGCAGTATGCATGTCTATAGATGTGAAGAGATGGGCTTGTGTTGTGCAGTAATCATGTCTACAGATGTGAAGAGATGGACATTTATTGCACAGTAACCACATACACAGTTGGAATGAGATGGGCATGTGCTGTGTAGTAAGCACAAGTACAAATGTGAAATGATGGGCATGTGTTGTACAGTAATAATGTCTAAAGATGTGAAGAGTTGGGCATATGTAGTACAGTAACCACATAGACAGATGTGAAGAGATGGCATGTGTTGTACAATAACCACATAGACAGATGTGAAGAGATGGGCATGTGTAGTAGAGTGAACATGTACAAATGTGAAGAGACAGATATTTGTTCCACTGTAAGCATATGTACTCATGTAATGAAACTGTCATGTGTTGTGCACTAACGACATACACTGATGTGAAGAGATAGGCATATGTTGTACATTAACCACGCACACGTATGTGAACAGAGGGGCATGTGTTGTACAGTGAGCACATCTACAAATGTGAAGAAATGGACATGTTCTACTGTAAGCATATGTACTCGAGATGAGATTGGCGTGTGTTGTACAGTAACCACATACACATATGTGAAGATATGGGCATGTCTTGTACAGTAACCACATACACAGATGTGAAGATATGGCATGTGTTGTACAGTATCCACATGCTCAGATGTGAAGTGATGGCCATGTGTTGTGCCGTGAGCACGTGTACAGATTTGAAGAGATTGGCATCTGTTGTGCAGTAAGCATGCATACAGATGTGAAGAGAAGGGCATGTGTTGTGCAGTAAGCACATGTACAAATGTGAAGAGATGGGCATGTGTTTTACAGTAACTACACAGACAGATGTGAAGAGATGGCATGTGTTCTGCAGTAACTACATACACAGATGTGAAGAGATGGCATATGTTCTGCAGTAACCACATGCACAGATGTGAAGGGATGGGCATGTGTTGTGCAGTAACCACGTGCACAGATGTGAAGAGATGGGCATGTGTTGTGCAGTAACCACATACACATATGTGAAGAGATGGCATGTGTTCTGCAGTAATCACATGCACAGATGTGAAGGGATGGCATGTGTTGTGCAGTAAACACATGCACAGATGTGAAGTGATGGGTATGTGCTGTGCAGTAAGCACATGTACATGTGTGAAGAGATGGGCATGTGTTGTACAGTAAGCATATGTACAGATGTGAAGAAATGGGCATGTGTTTTGCAGTAAGCATACTTATAGATGTGAAGAGATGGGCATGTGTTGTACAGTGAGCACATGTACAAATGTGAAGAAATGGACATGTTCTACTGTAAGCATATGTACTCGAGATGAGATTGGCGTGTGTTGTACAGTAACCACATACACATATGTGAAGATATGGGCATGTCTTGTACAGTAACCACATACACAGATGTGAAGATGTGGCATGTGTTGTACAGTATCCACATGCTCAGATGTGAAGTGATGGCCATGTGTTGTGCCGTAAGCACGTGTACAGATTTGAAGAGATGGGCATCTGTTGTGCAGTAAGCATGCATACAGATGTGAAGAGAAGGGCATGTGTTGTGCAGTAAGCGCATGTACAAATGTGAAGAGATGGGCATGTGTTTTACAGTAACTACATAGACAGATGTGAAGAGATGGCATGTGTTCTGCAGTAACTACATACACAGATGTGAAGAGATGGCATGTGTTCTGCAGTAACCACATGCACAGATGTGAAGGGATGGCATGTGTTGTGCAGTAACTACATTCACAGATTTGAAGAGATGGGCATGTGTTGTGCAGTAACCACATACACATATGTGAAGAGATGGCATGTGTTCTGCAGTAATCACATGCACAGATGTGAAGGGATGGCATGTGTTGTGCAGTAACCACATGCACAGATATGAAGTGATGGGTATGTGCTGTGCAGTAAGCACATGTACAGGTGTGAAGAGATGGGCATGTGTTGTACAGTAATCATATGTACAGATGTGAAGAAATGGGCATGTGTTTTGCAGTAAGCATGTCTACAGATGTGAAGAAATGGGCATGTGTTGTACAGTAAGCACTGGTACAGATGTGAAGAGATGGGCATGTGTAGTAGCGTGAACATGTACAAATGTGAAGAGACAGATATGTATTCTACTGTAAGCATATGTACTCATGTAATGAAATTGTCATGTGTTGTGCACTAACGACATACACAGATGTGAAGAGATAGGCATATGTTGTACATTAACCACATACACGTATGTGAACAGAGGGGCATTTGTTGTGCAGTGAGCACATGTACAAATGTGAAGAAATCGACATGTTCTACTGTAAGCATATGTACTCGAGATGAGATTGGCATGTGTTGTACAGTATCCACATGCTCAGATGTGAAGTGATGGCCATGTGTTGTGCAGTAAGCATACATACAGATGTGAAGAGAAGGGCATGTGTTGTGCAGTAAGCACATGTAGAAATGTGAAGAGATGGGCATGTGTTGTACATTAAGCATGTCTACAGATGTGAACAGATGGGCATGTGTTGTCCAGTAAGCATGTCTACAGATGTGAAGAGATGTATATTTGTACAAGTAACCACATACAAAGATGTGAAGAGATGGGCATGTGTTGTACAGTAACCACATACACAGATGTGAAGAGATGGGCATGTGTTCTGCAGTAACCACATACACAGATGTGAAGAGATGGGCATGTGTTTTACAGTAACTACATACACAGATGTGAAGAGATGGCATGTGTTCTGCATTAACCACATGCACAGATGTGAAGGGATGGCATGTGTTGTGCAGTAACCACATACACAGATGTGAAGAGATGGCATCTGTTCTGCAGTAATCACATACACAGATGTGAGGAGATGGCATGTGTTCTGCAGTAACCACAAACAGATGTGAAGGAATGGCATGTGTTGTGCAATAACCACATGCACAGATGTGAAGTGATGGGTATGTGCTGTGCAGTAAGCACATGTACAGCTGTGAAGAGATGGGCATGTGTTGTACAGTAAGCAAGTCTACAGATGTGAAGAAATGGGCATATGTTGCACAGTAAGCATTGGTACAGATGTGAAGAGATGGGCATGTGTTGTGCATTAAGCATATGTACAAATGTGAAGAAATGGGCAAGTGTTGTGCAGTAAGCATATGTACAAATGAGAAGAGATGTGCATGTGTTGTACAGTAAGCACGTTTACAGATGTAAAGAGATGTGCAGGTGGTTTACAGTAAGCATATGTACAGATTTGAAGAAATGGGCATGTGTTTTGCAGTAAACTTACTTACTTACAGATGTGAAGAGATGGGCATGTGTTGTGCAGTTATCCCCTGTACAAATGTGAAGAGATGGGCATGTGTTGTACAGTCTTCTTCTTCTTCTTTCAGCTGCTCCCATTAGGGTGTGCCAGAGCGGATCAACTGTTTCCATTTCTTCCTGTCCTCTGCATCTTGCTCTGTCACACCAACCACCTGCATGTCCTCTCTCACCACGTCCATTAACCTTATCTTAGGCCTTCCTCCTTTCCTGTTACCTGGCAGCTTCATCCTTAGCATTTTCAATATACTCTGCATCCCTCCTCAGCACATGTCCAAACCAATTTAATCTTGCCTCTCTGGCTTTGTTTCCAAACCTTCCAACCTGGGCTGACCCTCTAATATACTTATTCCTAATCCTGTCTATCCTCGTCACACCCAGTGCAAATCCTAACATCTTCAACTCTGCCACATCAAGCTCTGACTCCTGCCTTTTTGCCAATGCCACTGTCTCCTACCCATATAACATAGTTGGTCTCACTACCCTCTTGTAGACCTTCCCTTTCACTCTTACTGGTACTCGTCTGTCACAAATCACTCCTGACACTCTTCTCCACCCACTCCATCCTGCCTATACTCTCTTCTTCACCTCTCTTCCACACTCACCATTACTCTGAACTGTTGATCCCAAGTACTTAAAATCATCCACCTTTGCCACCTCTACTCCCTGCATCCTCACCATTCCTCTATCCTCCCTCTCATTCACACACATATATTCTGTCTTAGTCCTGCTGACCTTCTTTCCTTTTCTCTCTAGAGCATATCTCCACCTCTCCAAGGCCTCCTAAACCTGTTCCCTACTCTCACTACAGATCACAATATCATCTGCAAACATCATAGTCCATGGGGACTCCTGTCTAATCTCATCTGTCAACCTGTCCACCACCATTGCAAATAAGAAAGGGCTCAGAGCTGATTCTTGATGTATTCCCACCTCCACCTTAAATGCATCTGTCACTCCCACCGCAGACCTCATTGCTGTCACACTACCCTCATACATATCCTGTACCACTCTTACATACTTCTCTGACACTCCCAACGTCCTCAAACAATACCACAACTCCTCTCTAGGCACCCTGTCATATGCTTTCTCTAAGTCCACAAAGACACAATGCAACTCCTTCTGAGCTTCTCTGTACTTCTCTATCAACACTCTCAGAGCAAACATCGCATCTGTAGTGATCTTTCCTGGCATGAAACCATATTGCTGATCACTAATCATCACCTCCCTTCTTAACATAGCTTCCACTACTGTTTCCCATAACTTCATGCTGTGACTGATCAATTTAATCCCCCTGTAGTTAATACAGCTCTGCACATCACTCTTATTCTTAAAAATCGATACCAAAACATGTTTTCTCCATTCCTTAGGCATCCTCTCACTTTCCAAGATTTCATTAAACAATCTAGTTAAACACTCCACTGCCATTTCACCTAAACACCTCCATGCTTCCACAGATATGTCATCTGGACCAACAGCCTTTCCATTCTTCATCCTCTTCATAGCTATCCTTACTTCCTCCTTACTAATCCACTGCACTTCATGATTCACTATCCGCACATCATCCAATTTTCTCTCCCTTTCATTCTCTTCATTCATCAACCCCTCAAAGTACTCTTTCCATCTCCTCAACACACTCTCCTCACTTGTGAGTACATTTCCCTCATTATCCTTTATCACCCTTACCTGCTGTACATCTTTACTCGCTTGGTCCCTCTGTCTAGCCAATCAATACAGTTCCTTTTCTCCCTCCTTAGTGTCCAACCTTTCATACAACTAATCATATGCCTTATCCTTAGCCTTTGCCACCTCTCTCTTTGCCATGCACCTCATCTCCTTATACTCCTGTCTACTTTCTTCATCTTTCTGACAATCCCATTTCATTGCCAACCACTTTCTCTGTATACTCACCTGTACTTCTTTATTCCACCACCAGGTCTCCTTGTCCTCCTTCCTGTTTCCAGATGTCACACCAAGCACATTTCTAGCCATCTCTCTTACAAGAAGTGAAGAGATGGGCATGTGTTGTATAGTAAGCATGTCTACAGATGTGAAGAGATGGACATGTGCTGTGAAGTAAGCACATGTACAAATGTGAAGAGATTGGCCAGTGTTGTACAGTAAGCATGTCTACAGATGTGAAGAGATGTGCATGTATTATGTAGTAAGCATATGCACATATGTCAATAGATGGGCATGTGTTGTGCAGTAAGTGTATGCACAGATGTGAACAGATGGGCATGTATTGTGCAGTAAACATATGTACAGATGTGAAGAGATGGGTACGTGTTGTGCAGTAAGCATATATACAGATGTGAAGAGATGGGCATGTCTTGTACAGTTAGTATGTCTACAGATGTTAAGAGATGGGCATGTTTTGTGAATAAGCATATGTACAGATGTGAAGAGATGGGCATGTGTTGTACAGTAAGCACATGTACAAATGTGAAGAGATGTACATGTGTTGTACAGTAACCACATTCACAGATGTGAAGAGATAGCATGTGTTCAGTAGGCATGTCTACAGATGTGAAGAGATTTGCATGTGTTGTGCAGGACATGTGCCTACAGATGTGAAGGGATGGGCATGTGTTGCACAGTAAGCTTATGTACAGTTGTGAAGAAATGGGCATGTGTTGTAGAATAAGCATGTCTTCAGATGTGAAGAGATGGGCATGTGTTGTGCAGTAAGCATGTCTACAGATGTGAAGAGATGGGCAAATGTGCAATAATCATATGTACAGATGTGAAGAAATGGGCATGAGTTATGCAGTAAGCATGTCTACAGATGTGAAGAGATGGACTTATGTTCTACAGTAAGCATGTCTACAGATGTGAATAGATGGGAATGTGTTATGCATAAGCATATGTACAGATGTGAAGAGATGGGGATGTGTTGTGCAATAAGCATATGTACAGATGTGAAAAGATGGGCAAGTGTTATAAGAATATGTACAGATGTGAAAAGATGGGCAAGTGTTGTGCAGTAAGCATGCCTACAGATATGAAGCGATGGGCAATTGTTGTGCTGTAAGCACATGTACTAATGTGAAGAGATGTACATATATTATACAATAAGCACATATGCAAATGTAAATAGATGTGCATGTGTTGTACGCTAAGCATGTCTGCAAATGTGAAGAGATGGGCATGTGCTGTGCAGTAAACATGTCTACAGATGTAAAGATATGGGCATGTGTTGTGTAGTAAGCACATTTACAAATGTGAAGAGATGGGCGCGTGTTGTGCAGTAAGCAGATTTACAGATGTGAAGAGATGGGCATGAGTTGTGCAGTAAACATCAACAGATGTGAAGAGATGGGCATGTGCTATGCAGTAAGAACAGGTACAAATGTGAAGAGATGGGCACGTATTGTACAATAAGCATGTCTACAGATGTTAAGAGATAGGCATGTGTTGTGCAGTAAGCATATGCACAGATGTGAAGAGATGAGCATGTGTTGTGCAGTAAGCATATGTACAGATGTGAAGAGATGGATGTGTGTTGTGCAGTAAGCACTTTTACAGATATAAAGAGATGGGTATGTGTTGTGCAATATGCATGTCTACAGATTTGAAGAGAAGGGCATGTGTAGTGTAGTAAGCATGTCTACATATGTGAAGTGATGGGGATGTGTTGTGCAGTAATCATGTCTACAGATATGAAGAGATGGGCATGTGTTGTACAGTAAGCATGTTTACAGATGTGTAGAGATGGCAAGTGTTGTGCAGTAAGCATATGTACAGATGTGAAGAGATGGGGATGTGTTGTGTAGTAAGCACATGTACAGATGTGAAGAAATGGAGAAGTGTACAGTTAGCATGTCTACAGATGTGATGAGATGGGTAGGTGTTGTGCAGTAAGCATGTCTACAGATGTGACGAGATGGGCATGTATTGTGCAGTAGGCATGTCTTACAGATGTGAAGAGATGGCATGTGTTGTTCTTGAGGCATATGTACTGATGTGAAGAGATGTGCATGTGTTGGACAGTAAGCACATTTGCAATTGTGAAGAGATGTACATGTGTTGTACAGTAACCACATACACAGATGTGAATAGATGACATGTGTTGTGCAGTAAGCATATCGACAGATGTGAAGAAATGGAGAAGTGTACAGTTAGCATGTCTACAGATGTGAAGAAATGGGCAGGTGTTGTGCAGTAAGCATGTCTACAGATGTGAAGAGATGGGCATGTGTTGTGCAGTAAGCATGTCTACAGATGTGAAGAGATGGTCAAGTGTTGTGCAGTAAGCATATGTAGAGATGTGATGAGATGGGCATGTGTTGTGCAGTATGCATGTCTATAGATGTGAAGAGATGGGCTTCTGTTGTGCAGTAATCATGTCTACAGATGTGAAGAGATGGGCATTTATTGCACAGTAACCATATACACAGTTGGAATGAGATGGGCATGTGCTGTGTAGTAAGCACAAGTACAAATGTGAAGTGATGGGCATGTGTTGTAGAGTAATAATGTCTAAAGATGTAAAAAATTGGGCATATGTAGTACAGTAACCACATAGACAGATGTGAAGAGATTGCATGTATTGTACAATAACCACATAGATAGATGTGAAGAGATGGGCATGTGTAGTAGAGTGAACACATACAAATGTGAAGAGACAGATATGTGTTCTACTGTAAGCATATGTACTCATGTAATGAAATTGTCATGTGTTGTGCACTAACGACATACACAGATGTGACAAGATAGGCATATGTTGTACATTAACCACATACACATACGTGAACAGAGGGGCATGTGTTGTACAGTGAGCACATGTACAAATGTGAAGAAATGGACATGTTCTACTGTAAGCATATATACTCGAGATGAGATTGGCATATGTTGTACCGTAACCACATACAGATATGTGAAGATATGGGCATGTCTTGTACAGTAACCACATACACAGATGTGAAGATATGGCATGTGTTGTACAGTATCCACATGCTCAGATGTGAAGTGATGGCCATGTGTTGTGCCGTAAGCACATGTACAGATTTGAAGAGATGGGCATTTGTTGTGCAGTAAGCATACATGCAGATGTGAAGAGAAAGGCATGTGTTGTGCAGTAAGCACATATACAAATGTGAAGAGATGGGCATGTGTTGTACATTAAGCATGTCTACAGATGTGAAGAGATGGGCATGTGTTGTCCAGTAAGCATGTCTACATATGTGAAGAGATGTACATTTGTACAAGTAACCACATATAAAGATGTGAAGAGATGGGCATGTGTTGTACAGTAACCACATACATAGATGTGAAGAGATGGGCATGTGTTTTACAGTAACTACATACACAGATGTGAAGAGATGGCATGTGTTCTGCAGTAACCACATGCACAGATGTGAAGGGATGGCATGTGTTCAGTAGGCATGTCTACAGATGTGAAGAGATTTGCATGTGTTTTGCAGTACGTGTGCCTACAGATTTTTATTTATTTTATTTTACATTTGTTAACCGGGGGTGTCTGACTGAGCCGAAAAGGCCCTTTTTCAGCAGAGGCCCGGGGAGAGAAGCTCCACAAAGAATAGTTACAGACACATTTAGTTATTTAGACATGATCAGTATACACACAAATTACAAGAGACATGTTTTTACAGTGGTATGCGGCACAAACAGATGTGAAGGGATGGGCAGGTGTTGCACAGTAAGCATGTCTAGAGATGTGAAGAGACGGGCAAATGTGCAGTAATCATATGCACAGATGTGAAGAAATGGGCATGAGTTGTGCAGTAAGCACGTCTACAGATGTGAAGAGATGGGCATATGTTCTACAGTAAGCATGTCTACAGATGTGAATAGATGGGCATGTGTTATGCAGTAAGCATATGTACAGATGTGAAGAGATGGGGATGTGTTGTGCAATAATGTGAAAAGTTTGGCAAGTGTTATAAGCATATGTACAGATGTGAAAAGATGGGCAAGTGTTGTGCAGTAAGCATGCCTACAGATATGAAGCAATGGGCAAGTGTTGTGCTGTAAGCACATGTACTAATGTGAAGAGATGTACATATATTATACAATAAGCAAATGTGCAAATGTAAATAGATGTGCATGTGTTGTACGCTAAGCATGTCTGCAAATGTGAAGAGATGGGCATGTGTTGTGCAGTAAACATGTCTACAGATGTAAAGATATGGGCATGTGTTGTGCAGTAAGCAGATTTACAGATGTGAAGAGATGGGCATGAGTTGTGCGGTAAACATCAACAGATGTGAAGAGATGGGCATGTGCTATGAAGTAAGAACAGGTACAAATGTGAAGAGATGGGCATGTGTTGTACAGTAAGCATGTCTACAGATGTGAAGAGTTAGGCATGTGTTGTGCAGTAAGCATATACACAGATGTGAAGAGATGAGCATGTGTTGTGCAGTAAGCATATGTACAAATATGAAGAGATGGGTGTGTGTTGTGCAGTAAGCACTTTTACAGATGCGAAGAGATGGGCATGTGTTGTATAGTATGCATGTCTACAGATTTGAAGAGAAGGGCATGTGTAGTGTAGTAAGCATGTCTACATATGTGAAATTAGGGGGATGTGTTGTGCAGTAAGCATGTCTACAGATGTGAAGAGATGGTCATGTGTTGTACAGTAAGCATGTTTACAGATGTGTAGAGATGGCAAGTGTTGTGCAGTAAGCATATGTACAGATGTGAAGAGATAGTGAAGTGTTGTGTAGTAAGCACATGTACAGATGTGAAGAGATGTCAAGTGTTATACACCAGCACTAACAGGTTTCACCTCGTATCATGCGTTCCGGCCCCAAAATCCGGACAACACCAAGAAAGGATGGGGGGTGTCCATATTCATAAAGGACACCCACACCTCAAGGTTGGTGGCAACGCACGATGCATCGGAGACCATCCAGGTGCAATTAACCATAGGCAAGACTGCTCTGCAATTTGTAGCATGTTACAGGCCACCCTCTCAAACTCAGAAACCTCACATGGCCTTCCTGAAAACATTGGAGGGGATAAATGTATCTCCAAACACCATCATACTAGGTGACTTCAACTACCCTAATATAGACTGGGAACACTACTCAAGCCCGAACACTCTAACCCAAAGATTCCTGGAGTTCATAAACTCAAATGCCATGGAACAACTAGTCACCATCCCCACAAGAGGAGAAAACATACTTGATCTCATCATCACGAACATGGGATCAAAATGTTCAACACCGAAGTATACCCCTCACTGGTGAGATCAGATCATAAACTAATCTCGCTGGAGGTCCTCATCCCGCCCCACCTGAAACAAAAAGACCACAGTGAAAAACTTCTCAAAAGCTGATTTCACACTTCTAAAAACTAGTGTGGTCTCCTTTAAAGCCCCTGAGCCAGTGGTAAACATTACTCAAACCGCTGAATCACTTACAAATGCCTTCTACCAGCACCTACAGGACTGCATGGATCAGGCAATCCCAAACAAAACTAAGACTCTCTGTACCAAAGGCAAGCGTCCAGTCTGGTGGACCCCAGCCATAAACAAGCTCTACAACAAAAGGAGGAAGCTACTACAAGATAGAGCAAAATCCTTGAAAGGTAAGACACCTTTGATCATTATAAGTAAAAAACTAAGAGCTCTCATAAAATCATCCAAGGCAAATTTTGAGAGAAAAATCGCCAAGGACTCTAAAGAGAATCATAAGGCCTTCTTTAGCTATGTTAGAAACCTAGGAGGAAACTCCCAGATATGCTCAGAATTAGTTCAAAATGATGTGAAAATTACTGAACCTACACACATTGCCAACATACTGGCTGACAGGTTCAGTGCAAACTTCTCCCCTCCCCAAAAGGAGAGATATCTATTCCAGAGGATTGTAGCCCCCAAACATCTCCAACGCCCAGGTGAGAACTGCCCTCACTAAGGCAAAAACACAGCATCCATGGGACGGATGGTGTTCCCGGCTGTGTGCTTCACGAACTCAATGAGGAATTAAACCCACAGTTAGGACAGCTGTTTAATCTTAGCCTCACCTCAGGATACGTACCAAGGAGTGGCGCGGCGACTGTGGTCCCACTTCATAAGGGCGGTGCCTCCACAGACCCTGGAAATTACCCCATTAGCTTGACAAGCCTTATCTGCAAAGCCATGGAGAGGATCATAATGGAACTCATAAATAAAGACATAGGGAACTTGCAGACTTTGGATCCAACCCAGTTTGGCTTTGTCAAAGGCAGATCCTGCCTCTTAAACTTGGTTGACTTTTGAGACAGTCACCAAGGCCATTGATGAGGAAAGGCAGTCCATACAGCCTACCTCGACCTGGCAAAGGCCTTCGACACAATACCCCACTCAGGTATCATCGAAAAACTCATCAGCTTGAATGTAAACCCATACATCACAAGATCGGTTGCAAACTGGCTAAGTGACAGAACCCACAGGGTCAGAGTTGCTGGAGCCATGTCAGACTCAAAGCCTGTCACAAGTGGTGTCCCACAGGCTCAGTCCTGGGTCCACTCTTGTTCGGCATCTACTTTTCTGAAGTACAAGCAAACACAGGAGGGTTATGGCTGACAAAGTTTGCAGATGACTGCAAACTGGGCGCCATAGTCGAAAACACATCTGACACAGATATCCTCCAGAAGTGCCTCACAGAAATGGATAACTGGTGCCAGAGCCATGGCCTGAAGTTAAACGCCAAAAATGCATAGTCATACCCTTCAGGAAAAACAAGGTTACCCCTAGCTACCATATAGGTGGCAATCCACTGAGCACAGAAAAGTCATCATGGATCTGGGGACCCAGGTTGACAGTAGCCTTCGCTTGACACTCATGTTGCTAAAGTAGTTAGGAAAACCTTCTATATCGCCCACCTGATCATGAAGGGATTCACATCTAGATCAAGGGAGGTCATCGTCCCCCTGTACTCATCACTCATTAGACCTATGATTGAGTACAATGCCCGTTCGGAATGTATCTGACCAGACACCTGCTGCAGCTTGAAAGGCCCCAAAAGTTCCTCACCAAAAGGATAAAGGGTCTCAAAATATGTCTTATGCTGCCCGACTGAAAGAACTCCAGCTCTATTCAGTCTCATACCGCTTGCTCAGAGGTGACCTGTGCCTGACATATAAGGCCATGTCAAACCCAGATTTGATGAATATGCTTCACCTCAAAAAATCTAGATCCCTCAGAACCACAAGGGCGGGAGACTTAAACCTTGACACGGTTATAAATAGAACGTGCTGGAGGGACAGATTCATCACCCAGAGACTCCCTATGCTGTGGAACAAAATCCCGGTACATGTGAGGCAGAGCACCTCTCTGGCCTTGTTCAAGAGGAATCTTGACCAATGGATGGGAGATTGCAGATATACCCCAGGGATTACTTCAGTGTCACTGCTTGACAGAGGCACAGCAAAATGATAGGCAGTGGCGGCTGGTGACTTCAAATCACAGGGGGGCTGCAGGAGACGATGAATGGGTGGGGTCAAAGGGAAGGGGTGTGGTCAACCATAAAGGGGAGGAGCTATGCACAAAACCACAAAAAACTAACTTTAATTAAATACGCTGCCCTGGGTGGCAAACCATCATTATGAAAGTCCAATCAAGACAAAAATAAGTGTAGAAGAATAAAAATATTTCAATGCATTGGCTGCATGACAGCTTACTTAATATCTAGATGGAAACAAAAGGTTGTGAGGCATGAAAAAATAAATTACTTTTTAAATACATTACTGGAATGCCAGTCAAAATCAAGTATAAGAAAAACCAGAAGCACTCAACTCAAACCACTTCTCCTTGCACTGCAGTTCTAATTATAATATATTCAGCTTTATTAAAGTACCAAGCAACATGCTGAAAGTAGAAATCTATGTGATGCCCCCACTTGTAAAAATGTTTCTTATCCAAAAAAGACCTGCTGCCTTACAACTTGTTTCATGGGGAAAACATGATAAAAGTAAAAAATGAAAAGCAAACAAGAAACAAGCTCAAGATACATTGCTTAAAGGATTACTGTACAGGTTATGGACCAAACATGTTTAGTTTACGGGTAAAGTCTGTAGAGATGACTGGAAGTCTCCAAGTGTAATGAGCTTTTTAAAATAATGGAATCCTGTCCTTTAATACCCAAGGCTTATACATTATCTAGTCAAGTATTCTCTGCATGGCAACAACAGAAAGGCTTTCAATGTTGGCAATTCTTTAACAGTATGCTTATTAAAGCTTACTTGCATCTTACGATGTCAGACAAGCTTACCTTATGGTCATTAAAGCATTGCTACTTAAACACAGAGCAACAGGCACTTTGAGTAATAAGCGTAAATCTGAGTAATAAGCATAAATCAACAGTACAAAAATATGACAGAAACCAGACCATTCTGCAAAATCAAGGACAGATGAAAAGCCACTGTAGTACTTATGCAGTGTGTCCTCCCCTTCCAAGGTAGATACAACTACTCCTTGCCTTGCTTGGACACATCCAGAGTCACTACATGGGGGAGTGGGGTGCAACAAGCATGTCACAATTTGAAATCTCTCTGGCTGACTGTGATGGCCCTGACACATTTGTCATACCTCTCAACCTCAAGAGCAAGAAATCTGGACAAAGCCATACACAGAAGTGGGACAAAGGCACAACAATAAGGACAATTTTTAAATATTGCTCTAATAAACTTAGAAAGATAATAGAATAGGTCTTGCATTAGTATGAATTTTCTGAAGGGTATAAAATCTGAAACTCAAATGTCTGTCATTTTCTAACTTCAGTCTTTAGTGATTTGTCACTAATTTGCCAAAAACACAATTTTATGAAAAATGGACCAAAATGTGATGCAAAAATATAAAATAGACACACAATACAGCTGCTACCTGTCAAAGAAGGGACACTTTAATATTAGTACTGCTACCTTGAGCAGCTGACAAAATAAAAGAATCTACATGCATTTCAAGTAATCTATAACTTTGATTATTACAGTTATTTCTTAATTGTAAACCCTCCATGTTTTCTTCCAAAATTGCTATTTTATGGAGGGATTATTAGGGGAAGAGCAACATTTTGAGCCAAAATTGGGGACAGTTGAGAGGTTGGCTATGCCTAATTCTATAAAACAATTTATTTGCATGTACCTCTCAACCTGTTAATGCAGTAAATCTGAACAAGGCCAAATATATTGGGGCACATATAAACAGTACTAAAAATTGCTCTTATATAAATTGAGACAGTTGATAGAACGGCTCTTACTTTAACATGCATTTTATGAAGGTTATGAAGTCTGAAACTTATTATTTAGTGACTTCTGGCAAATCATTTAGGAATTAAAACTACAAATTTTATGAACAACAAACCAAAAATAAGAAGCAAAAATCTATTCATTCTTTGAAAATCTGGACAGTTGGGAGGTATAGTTCAGCTGGGCCTGTCTGAGTTTGCTGCCCTCCCCTGACAAAATAATGGTTGAACTGGAGCCTCTGCAGCCATTCCAATTAACCATTACTTGGCTATTTCACTCCATTTACCATAAACACTAATGTGCATACTGCTTTACTTCAATGATTGGACTTCATTTGAAAGTTTTAGTTTGTATTTTACAGCACAAACATTAAGTCATCTGTTAAACAAAGCAATGCAGTCTCACAATGAAAACTTAGCATTAAAACTTCTCTGCCCTTGAAACTCACATTCATTGAAACAGCATTGAAACCCACATTCAAAGAAAATACATTTTGCCAGTGGCAGATAAAGATTAATTTTGGGCTGTTTTCGAATCATAGGCCCCTTGCATATGAAACATACATGTGCTCTTTGATACACCTTCCTCATTGTACTAAAATTATATTCCTTGTACAATACAGTACACTTGTTAGAGGGTGTTTTAAATTTGTTTTGAACATTTTTCCAGTAAGCAATGAAACAAAACATATGCACCCATAATGGCAAAACTGCCCAGTTGAGAACATTTATCATAAAAAGTCTACTCAGACTTCCACAGTCCACCATTATTAGTAAATATACACAATTCTACAGTCCACCATTATTAGTAAATATGCACAATTCCACAGTCCACCATTATTAGTAAATATGCACAATTCTACAGTCCACCATTATCAGTAAATATGCACAATTCTACAGTGCACCTTTATCAGTAAATATGCACAATTCTACAGTCCATATTCAGTTCTTGCCATAGCTGTCAACCTTAGCACAAAAACCTGGACGAAGCCAATAATGGGGGAATACAGTCCCAAAAATAGGGACAAATTTAAAATATTCATCTTATAAACTTAGAAAATTGCTAGAAAAAAGGTTGTGCTACTATGTATTCTGAAGAACATGAAGTTTGAAATTCAAATGCCGGTCAATTTTACTGCGGACAGAACAAAAACAATTTTCAGCAGAGACGCAGGGATTAATACTGCAGACACGTCTTTGTAAAATGGCAGGGCATCAGAGCAAATCCACACAAACACAGGGAGGAGATGCAGACTCCACACAGAAGCCACCCCAACCAAGAATCAAACCAGAAAACCTATAGCTGTGAGGCAACAATACTACCACTGCACCATCAAATCTGCAAGGAATTAAACATTCAGAAACCTGAAGTCTGAAATTCAAATGCCGGTCAATTTTACTGCGTACAGAACAAAAACAATTTTCAGCAGAGATGCAGGGATTAATACTGCAGACACGTCTTTGTAAAATGGCAGGGCACCAGAGCAAATCCACACAAACACAGGGAGGAGATGCAGACTCCACACAGAAGCCACCCCAACCAAGAATCAAACCAGAAAACCTATAGCTGTGAGGCAACAATACTACCATTGCACCATCAAATCTGCAAGGAATTAAACATTCAGAAACCTGAAGTCTGAAATTCAAATGCCGGTCAATTTTACTGTGGACAGAACAAAAACAATTTTCAGCAGAGACGCAGGGATTAATACTGCAGACACGTCTTTGTAAAATGGCAGGGCACCAGAGCAAATCCACACAAACACAGGGAGGAGATGCAGACTCCACACGGAAGCCACCCCAACCAAGAATCAAACCAGAAAACCTATAGCTGTGAGGCAACAATACTACCACTGAACCATCAAATCTGCAAGGAATTAAACATTCAGAAACCTGAAGTCTGAAATTCAAATGCCGGTCAATTTTACTGCGGACAGAACAAAAACAATTTTCAGCAGAGACGCAGGGATTAATACTGCAGACACGTCTTTGTAAAATGGCAGGGCACCAGAGCAAATCCACACAAACACAGGGAGGAGATGCAGACTCCACACAGAAGCCACCCCAACCAAGAATCAAACCAGAAAACCTATAGCTGTGAGGCAACAATACTACCACTGCACCATCAAATCTGCAAGGAATTAACCATTCAGAAACCTGAAGTCTGAAATTCAAATGCCGGTCAATTTTACTGCGGACAGAACAAAAACAATTTTCAGCAGAGACGCAGGAATTAATACTGCAGACACGTCTTTGTAAAATGGCAGGGCACCAGAGCAAATCCACACAAACACAGGGAGGAGATGCAGACTCCACACAGAAGCCACTCCAACCAAGAATCAAACCAGAAAACCTATAGCTGTGAGGCAACAATACTACCACTGCACCATCAAATCTGCAAGAAATGAAACATTCAGAAACCTGAAGTCTGAAATTCAAATGCCTGTCAATTTTATTTAACATTTGTTAATCAGGACAGTCTGACTTGGAACAAAAAAACAATTTTCAGCAGAGGCCCAGGAAGAAATAATGCAGACATGTCTTTGTAACATGGGAGGACACAAAAGCAAACCCACACAAACACAGGGAGAAGATACGGACCCCACAAAGAAGGAACCCCAGCCAAGAATCAAACCTGAAAACCTGCAGCTGTGAGGCAACAATGCTACTACTACACCATCAAATATCAAGCATTGCAACATTTACAAACCACAGATATTATGAGGAACAGATCAGATCAAATATGAGGCAAAAATCTGCAATTTTTTTACAAATGGTGGTGGGTAGGGAACTCAAGTCTTTAACACCTGCATACAGGGTACAGGGTTCAAGCCTGAGGTATTCCCTACCACACCACCATGAGCACCTGGGGCATTTTCACACACACACACACACACACCAGTTACAAGCACCAGCTAACACATACACAACTCCAGTTAAAAGCACCAACACATAAAGTAAAATGCACCATACACTTACCTGTCTGTTCTCCATATCATATCCTGCCCGCCCAATACTCACAAAGACCCGCGAGATCCCAGTAAAGCTCCTTCCCGACTGTTCTCCATACCATATCCTGCCCGCGCAATACTCACAAAGACCCGCGAGATCCCAGTAAAGCTCCTTCCCGACTGTTCTCCATACCATATCCTGCCCGCGCAATACTCACAAAGACCCGTGAGATCCCAGTAAAGCTCCTTCCCGACGACGAGATCCCAAGCTCCCTCCCGAGACTGTTCTGGCTGTTGCTGTTGCAGTCCGGATGCGATATATCTTCCCAGCGTGTCTGTGCACTTTAAAAGTGCACAGACGTCTCCTTGCGTCCCTCTATGGGTCCTGCTGGACTGCCTTGAGCATGCGCATAGCCCGACGGTAGTCGGGCCTACTGCGCATGCGCGAAGTCCGCGAAATTTAAAAAAATATTTTTTTTTGTTTTCTTTTATTTTTTGTTTTCTTTTTTAATTTGAGGGGGCTGCAGTCCAGCAGCCTGATGCCACGAGCCGCCCCTGATGATAGGCATAGTTTTTATTCAAACTAAAGGGGTGGCGAAAGCCACATAACTATGGGCTAGGCTTATAAATGTCCTTGGGCAGATAGCCTAGTATGAACCTATGAACCTATATGAAGAGATGGGCTTGTGTTGTGCAGTAATCATGTCTACAGATGTGAAGAGATGGGCATTTATTGCACAGTAACCACATACACAGTTGGAATGAGATGGGGATGTGCTGTGTAGTAAGCACAAGTACAAATGTGAAGTGATGGGCATGTGTTGTACAGTAATAATGTCTAAAGATGTGAAGAGTTGGGCATATGTAGTACAGTAACTGCATAGACAGATGTGAGGAGATGGCATGTGTTGTACAATAACCACATAGACAGATGTGAAGAGATGGGCATGTGTAGTAGAGTGAACATGTACAAATGTGAAGAATCAGATATGTGTTCTACTGTAAGCATATGTACTCATGTAATGAAATTGTCATGTGTTGTGCACTAATGACATACACAGATGTGAAGAGATCGGCATATGTTGTACATTAACCACATACACGTATGTGAAAAGAGGGGCATGTGTTGTACAGTGAGCACATGTACAAATGTGAAGAAATAGACATGTTCTACTGTAAGCATATGTACTTCAGATGAGATTGGCATGTGTTGCACAGTAACCACATACACAGATGTGAAGATATGGCATGTGTTGTACAGTATCCACGTGCTCAGATGTGAAGTGATGGCCATGTGTTGTGTCGTAAGCACATGTACAGATTTGAAGAGATGGGCATGTGTTGTACAGTAAGCATACATACAGATGTGAAGAGAAGGGCATGTGTTGTGCAGCAAGCACATGTACAAATGTGAAGAGATGGGCATTTGTTGTACAGTAAGCACGTTTGCAGATGTTAAGAGATGGGCATGTGTTGCACATTAAGTATGTCTACAGATGTGAAGAGATGGGCATGTGTTGTCCAGTAAGCATGTCTACAGATGTGAAGAGATGTACATTTGTACAAGTAACCACATACAAAGATGTGAAGAGATGGGCATGTTTTGTACAGTAACCATATACACAGATGTGAATAGATGGGCATGTGTTTTACAGTAACTACATACACAGATGTGAAGAGATGGCATGTGTTGTGCAGTAACCATGTGCACAGATGTGAAGAGATGGCATGTATTGTGCAATAAGCACATGCACAGATATGAAGAGATGGGTATTTGGTGTGCAGTATGCACATGTATAGATGTGAATAGATGGGCATGTGTTGTGCGGTAAGCATACATACAGATGTGATAAGATGAGCATGGATTGTGCAGCAAGCACATTTACAGATGTGAAGAGATGGGCATGTGTTGTGCAGTAAGCATAGATACAGATGTGATGAGATGAGCATGGGTTGTGCAGCAAGCATATTTACAGATGTGAAGAGATGGGCATGTGTTGTGCAGTAACCACATGCACAGATGTGGAGAGATGGGTGTGTGCTGTGCAGTATGCACATATACAGATGTGAAGAGATGAGCATGTGTTGTGCACTTAGCAGATGTACATATGTGAAGAGATGAGCACGTGTTGTACATTAAGTATATGTACACATGTGAAGAGACAGGAATCTCTTTTACAGTAAGCACATGTACACACAGGAAGAGATGGTAATGTTTTTTGTATTAAGCACATGTGTAGATGTGAAGAGATATGCATGTGCTGTGCCATAAGCACATGTAGAGATGTGAAGTGTTGAGCATGTTTCATATAGTAAGTATGTATATATATGTGAAGAGACGGGCATGTGTTGTACAGTAAGTTATGTACATATGTGAAGAGATAGACACATGCAATAAACACATGTACAGAAGTGAAGAGATAGGCATGTGTTGTACACTAAGCATATCTACAGAAGTGAAGAGTTGGTCAAGTGTTGTACACTGTGCATTTTTAGTGATGTGAACCGAGGGCATGTGTTGTGCAGTAAGCATATCTACATATGTGAAGAGATGGGTATGTGTTGTGCAGTAAGCATATCTACATATGTGAAGAGATGGGCATGTGTTGTGCAGCAAGCATGTCTACAGATGTGAAGAGATAGGCATGTATTGTATATTATGCGCATGTACACGCCCAAAGATAAGGGGGTCTGTTTTATACCAAGCATCTATCCAGATGTGAAGTGATATGCATGTACTGTGCAGAAATCATATGTACTTATGTTAAGACATTGGCATGTGTTAGTAAGCACATGTAGAAAATTGAAGTGATGAGTATGTCTTGTACAGTATACACATGCAATGTAAGGAGATGGGTACATGTTGCACACTTTGCATTTATGCAGATGTGAAGAAACTGGTATATTATTGAGCAAGCATATGTCCATATGTTAAGAGATGGGTATGTGTTGTACACTAATCACATGTACACAGGTGAGGGGATTGGTATGTGTTGTACAGTAAGCACATGTACATATGTGAAGAGATGGGCATGTGCTGTACAGTGAGCACATGTACATATGTGAAGAGATGGGCATGTGCTGTACAGTGAGCACATGTACATATGTGAAGAGATGGGCATGTGCTGTACAGTGAGCACATGTACATATGTGAAGAGATGGGCATGTGCTGTACAGTGAGCACATGTACATATGTGAAGAGATGGGCATGTGCTGTACAGTAAGCACATGTACATATGTGAAGAGATGGGCATGTGCTGTACAGTAAGCACATGTACATATGTGAAGAGATGGGCATGTGCTGTACAGTAAGCACATGTACATATGTGAAGAGATGGGCATGTGCTGTACAGTAAGCACATGTAAGGATGTGAAAGGACAGGCTGGTGAGTGTTTAATTTGTCTGCCGTGCACATAACTGATGTGCTGAATCTATCTTGACACTCAGTATTGACCAAAATGTGTCCCCATCTGCAGTGGCAATGTGACACTCACATATTTCCTTCTGTAAGAAAATTTGTGCATCTCATTCAGTAAAGCACAGCTGTAGCAAAATACACATAGATTGTAAACCAGGTTCATCTTGTTTTACTATCTCACAGGTGAGATTTAGTAAACTGATTACTAAACACAGAATCTTAGTGAAACATACTAAATCAAAGCAAAGCTGTCAAAAACTAACAATAATTAAACTGTTTTCACAGCAACATACTACAATGAAACTAAGTGCAGTTTAACAAGGAATATCAAACTACATCAAAACAACAACCCCCAGAAAAACACAACAGTCATAAAAAGAAATTAAAGAATTACCTCTCAAAAAATCAATTTGAAATAAGATCCTGCAAGGACATGGTGGTGCAGTGGTTAGCATTGCCGTCTCACAGCAAGAGACTCTCCGGTTTGATTCTCGGCTGTGTGGAGTCTGCATGTCTTCCCCACGGTCGAGTGAATTTAAAGACATGCAGGTAGGTGCAAGCATGTGTGGGTGTGCCTTCTCTGAAGGTTGGGTGCTGGGCTGGCAACTCGACACCATAAAAATTCACTGCCAATCATTAGTAGACCGGAGTTCCACTGTGACAATCCCTAACCTGGAAAAGCCAAAAGACAGTTTATTCTCCAGCAACCAAAACATATTGACCTCCTAGATGAGAAGCTAAATCGGAGTCCCTCTGCTTTAGTTGGCGGAATCTTAGATGGGTGTTAAAGATACCATGCACTTATCGAAAAGAGTAGAGGAACTTCTTCAGCACCCTAGCTAAATTTGCCCTAGTCTGTACAAATACCAACTTGGGTCCTCCTTGAAAAGAGGCCATTGGTCTAATGGGACTACATACATACATAAATAAATCTAAAGTCCTAAATGTTTACAGGATAAAGAAATTTCATTTAAAATCCTATGACAATGATAATTGATCCAGCTGTCTTAATTGACTGAAACAACCATATGAGCATACACACTGAACCCTGTAAACGCAACCAAATACACACTGAACCCTGTAAACACAACCAAATACACACTGAACCCTATAAATAGAATCAAATGCAGCTCATGCTAACTAAAGTAATTAATTCAATACTTTCACCTCCTTACAGATGCTGTCATAAGTGAAATACATTGTTGGCACAGATTACTGAAATGGAAGACGAGCTATTCAATAAAATCATAATTAGGCTGCAACTAAAACAAACAGTAAACGTGTTACTTGTATATTTTAACTTCATTGACACACAAAGTAACCTAAGTAATAAGGAGGAACAGAGGATAGGGGATAATTGAAACCCTCCCGATGGAATGTAGGTGGTTGTGACCCCCAGATGCCCTCAGGTTCTCCAACCAGCCCTAATAGAGTTGGAGTAAGTTGGGGTGGTGGGTTATGCCCATATGTCCTACATAACCAGTATGAAGGCATTAAGTGAAACACCATTCTATTAGGAGATTTCAACTACCTTTCTATTAAAAGGGAGATTTATATATCCTCAAACATGTATGGCCAGAAAATTCTTCACTTCATCAGTACAAACTCTCTGAAATAGTTAGTTCACACCCCATTGAGAGACAATAAAATCCTGCACGTGGTCCTTACCAGTCTTGGGCAGCTATGCTGTCCACCATTTGAAGTTCCTCCCTAATCAAATTGGACCACAAATCAGTCACATTCTACTTACGGCTGAAGCTGGAAGAATACAAGGGAACCTGAGTTCATCTAATTCCCAATTTTAACACAAGCTAGACCAGTGGGGGAAATAGGACATTTACATTGGGATTGGCACCCATGTCACTTATGGACAGAGGTTGCTTATAAATGCCTGGCCCTCCATGTTCTATTTGGATACAGGATGCCCTTATTCTTTTGGGAAAACTTGGCAAGGCCTAGTAACAATCTATGAATCTATGAATCTGCCAGTGCCTTCATATTTAGAGATTATGTCAAGGCTAGTCTCCTAAAAGTGAGTGATGACTGGGATAAATTTAAAAACTCCTTTCAGCTTCAAGACCCCACTGCTTATGCCACTAAATGCTATGCACACGTAAAATCACTGTTCCAACTACGAGATAAATACAGCACAAAATTTCAACATAAATCTCTATGATAGGCTCATAATATAAACAGACTGTATAATAAATTTTTAAAAATGATTGCACACAAAAAATACATTTTACTTTCAAGTTGCCAATAACATTCTTGCTGAAGTTAACAATGAACTCTGGAACCTAATCAAATCAACTAAAGCCAAACAAGTAAAAACAGCCACCACAAAGCCTTCATTAACTGTGATAGAAATCTGTATCTAATGTCCAGCACTGCACAGAGCTAATAGTAAAAGATTTATTTAATTATGTATTTAATTATTTATTTATATATTTATTTATTTTGCTTTTGTTATCAAGTTTGCCTGACTGGGTTTAATCAAAAAAACCCTTTCAGTGGAGGCCTGGGGAGAAAAGCTGGATATCTCATACTCAGACCCAGAGGACATAGCAAATACATCAGCAGATACATTTAGTTCAAATTACCCCCCCACCCCCATATTCCTGGATCACATACCTACATCTCCCTCAAATCTCCCAAGAACAAGTCATCAAGGCCAAGAAAACTACTCCTATGGGACTGAATAACACAACGGCCTGCCTACTGTCTTGTCAGACTCCTTGCAGATGTTATTTAATATCAGCATACAAAAAGGTTTCATTCTGAATGAACAAAGGACAGCAACAGTTATCCTTCTACCCAACGATCAATGGATCAGAGTAATTATATACCCATAAGCCTGATCAGCCTTATCTGTAAGGTTGTAGAACTGCTCATTATGGAGTTAAGTAATTAATAAGGAGATAGGTAACCTACAAACATTCAACACAAGCCAGTTCAGATTCACGGGCAGATTCTACCTACTTAACCTTGTAGACTTTTTGAGAAGGTGAGTGAAGCAATGGATGCAGGAAAATCAGTAAACACACATACCTGCAACTTGCAAAGCATTTGACACCCTCCTACACTCAGGTGTCACATATAAACTCTTGTAGTTTAAAAGGAAATGCATATTAACATGTTGGATAGCAAACTGTCTTACTAACAGAATTCAGACAAATTAGGGAGGGCAGCTTTATGACTTCCAAAAGACCAGTCACTAACGCATGTACCCCAGTGTTCAGTCTTGGTGCTACTTGTCTTTGACATTTACTTCTTGGAGGTCACAGTAAATACTAAGGCTTTATGGCTGACCAAATTTGCAGATGTCTGTAAACTTTGGGCCATCATAAACTCCCCATGAACACCAAAATCCCCCAAGAAGGTCTTTCCCAAACCAACAAACCATGTCAAAACCATTGACTAAAACTAAATGCCAAGAAATGTGTAATTGTATCTTTTGCTAACATGACATCCTTTGTAAACATTGACATGTCCCTGAATAATCAGGACTCTGGAAAGCTGTGTTGACAATGTGCTACCTTTTGATCAGCACATATCAATCATGGTACATAAGTCCTTTTGCATCTCTCAGATTATATCTGAAGTATCTAAAGGTAGAGTGTCCTGGCCAGGCATGTAATCATTATGCTGCAGTCAGTTCTCACCAATCCTATCATTGACTCAAGTCTTTTTGGCTTTTCCCCGTTAGGGGTCGCCACAGAGGAACTCCAGTGCGCTAATGATTGGCAGTAGATTTTTAAGGTGACGAGTTGCCAGCCCGACTCCTAACCTTCAACAAAGGCACGCCCATTCACATATGTCTTTCAGAGGCCACTTGACCGCGGGGAGGACATGCAGACTCCGCACCAAGCCTATCATTGACTATTTTTCTTTATTCAGTATGTATCTGTCCAAACACTTGTCACAACTAATGAGATCACAATGCCTTCTCACTAAAAAAATCAAGGCCTAAATCACAAAAACTGTGCAGGCCATCTCAAAGCCTTGTCCCACTTCTCAGTATCATACAGGCTATTAAGAAGTGACCACTGTCTTATGTATAGAGCTTCAATAGACTCCAGCCCGTCAGATCTAGTACACATTTGTAAGTCTAATGGTAACATGAACACTCGTTTAAGGGATCTGAATCTCTTTTGCAACAGAAATAGAACATGTTGGAGAGATAAGTATGTAAGACAAAGAATAGCTCTTCTATGGAACTGTCTTCTACTCCACAGCAAAGTACTTATTTTTACATCATTCAAAAATAATTTGGACAAATGGATAAAACTACAAATTCACCTAGGTTAACCACCCATGTTCCTTGTGCATGAGGCAACAAATAACATCCCAACAGATCCTTGTTCAGCCCATGTCTGGGTTATTTGTATGCAAAATATGATGGGTAAAAACTACCATGGGATCATACAGCTGGGCTTGTTAAGATCCTCAGAGATCAACAAGCAACTAGCAAACACTTATGAACATATAATAAGCAAAGCAACTTTCACATACTTCAAGACTGTTTCAGGGTGGGGGTCTATCATTTTTTAAGGATTACAGCTTTTAAATTTAAGAAAGGCATGTTTTCCCATATTTTGCATTGAGGGAAATGTGAATGAACACAACAAGAGTTTTATCTGCTTGGAGTACATATGACTTATTCAAAAAGAAAAGCTGACTTTAATTTGACAGTACATATAAAACATCAGTGGCCTAAAACACTATCAGTGCAACTATATAGAGGAAAATAAATTGTGATGTCTCTGCTACATCATATTATAGGGACCCCTGTTTGGGTAGAAGACACAGAGTTCAAGAAGAAAACTCACAGCAGTATGACTGCCCCATAACAGCCATTTTGGAATAGAAGAAATAAACATATTATAAAAAATGAAAGTGATTCCGATGTATTTGTAGTACATAGAATATCGAGGTATACTGAAAAGTATGCATTTTTCAGTATTTATATGGAAGTTCTCTTTAACAGTGTACACAGCAGTGGCCTATGTTCACTTTTACTCAGCGGGGTTTCACCTTCACACCACCCACTTCGCATAGGCTCTCTATTTTTATTACCCCTCCTTGGCCCTCTCAGCAATAACAGGCCATTATACTTGTAAAAGACCATGATCAGCCATTGCAATCATCATTTTGTCTTCCCTTTCCACTTCTCCATCTGATCGTAATGGCCATAGCCATGGCTGCCTTAACATTTGGGGATTCATATATAAGCCCACTATTTGTTCCCCTGTCATGTATTCCCCCATTTGCCTGATAGATAGTGTTACCCATTTCCCTCCTATGTCCATCCTCCCACCCTATATTAGAATTATTCACTCTATTATAATTTATCTCCTCAACTGAATGCACTGCCATCATTATAGAAAACAGTCAAACACCAAACACCAAATATTATTCAACTTCTTACTCAGTGTCTGAGAGTACTTATGTACACCTCTAAATCCTCCTTCCAGGCTTCTATTCCCTTGCTATATAGAAGATGTATATTACCTACTGAATAATGCATCATTCTCTCATGCTTACGTCCTTTCTCCTATGACCACATCACCTTCCAGCAGCTATCCTGATGATTTTTGCCTCTTCTCAACCAAATCAATTAATATAGAATAAGCACAGCTGACAACCTGCCCATCTATCAGGTCAACAATTTTAATAAATAAAAATGCTTCTTGGAATGCCTCTGACAAAAATGATCATATAATAAGAAATATAGTGATTTTTAATGCTTTAGTAGTGCACAGAATAACAACATAGAACACCATAGCAGTGTTTGATAACAGTTAAAGTAAATCTCCACACTAAAACTAAAAATGTCTGTTTATGAATTTTCTCAAAATGTTTTGTCCATCATATTGTGTCATCCTTAGCCTCTCCAAACAAATCATCGCTCTTACAGGTAATACAGCGTGATTGCTCACCTGTTCCATTGCAGCTCGTTGTTAACAGGTTTATTGCAAAAACCTGATGATTAGACCACAGTAGGAAATGCTGAAGATGAAATAGTAATCACTTAAATGTCAAAATGTATTCCGAGATAAAAATTTATACTTTTCCATCTGAAATTGTGCACCTTAGAAGTATAGTTATCACAGGGAAATTTCAACCTACAAAGTGTTATTCCATTATTAGCTTTGGCTCCTTTATTTGACATTTTAAAGTTTAGATATTTATTGTCCAGCTTTCTTTAATGCAGTACAGTGATCATCAAAGTAATGAAACCACGTTAACAGGGATTCACCCAAAATCCTGAAATACCAAATCTCAGAATTTCGATACCATAAAGCTGAAAGCTCTAAATACCAAAATCGGGAATTTTAAAATTGCGAATCCTACACTAACTAGACACCACCCACATACACAAAAACACACCTTCCCCCACACACAAACACACACACCTACACTACAGACAAGCAGAGGGGCAAGTCCCCCAGCACCCCCACACCCCCCTACTTAAATATACTAACTCCAGGGTCGCACTACACAGACAAACACATGAAAACACTACCACACACCTACATTCCCCTTGCACACACATATCACAGTCACAACCTACACTGACACACACTAAAGCCCCTAACCAACACCCTGAAACATACATACTTACCTAAACTTTCACTTATCCATTCAAACACTGCAACACCAGAAGCGCTACTTCAACATCTCCGAACGTCGGGATTTTGAAATTCACGCTTCTGGGGTTTCGGTATTTAGAGCTTTCGGCTTTATGATCTCGGGATTCTGAAATTCGGTATTTCAGAATTTCGAGATTATAAAGTGCTCCCATTAACAGATGTCCTACTCTAGTCTTTACCCCTGAACAGTCTTAACATTAACCCATTTATGCAAAACTGCTTCATAGTTCCTCTAGTAATATAATTCCCTATGGCTAACCCATAAAGCACCCCAATTTTTTTCCTTATTAGTCTACCTAAGCTCATTCAACCCTCATAATGTCTGCACAGCTATTAAATTACTCTGTATTTTCAAAACATCTTTATCCTCATTTCGCATTCAACCCATTGGTGTTCCCACAGCCATGATCTAATAATGACTTCTTAAAGCCAAGATTCTTGTAAATGTACTCTGCACCTCCATTTCCAGTAACGCATCCTGTTCCCCATTAACTGCATCATTTACTGCTGACATGCCATGTTACCCCAAAGCATACTTTGGCTTGAATTCCTTTTTCTTGCCATTAGACCCTCCCACAAATGTTGTCATGCTGTTCCAGCAGCAATTCTAGGGTGAGACTCATATTGGTTCAATGGGGATCAGCTCTGTGTCCCAGTTAAAAAAAAGTTTAAATAAATAAAGTATATCCCCATTTCTTATCTATAGGGGTCCATGATCCCATTGGTGCCACAGTTATCCTCCTTCCAACTAAGAAGTACCACCGTCCCCTTTTCAGTCCCCCTTCACTTCTATATCCCTTCCCCATATGAAATCTCCTTATTTACTTACATTTCCACTCCACATTATTATTATTATTATTATTATTATTATTATTATTATTATTACTTTCATTTGCCTGTATTCCTAAATAATTAATTGTTAATCTATGTTTTATATGTTGCTCTGTGTCATATCAACCTGAATTGTGACCAAAAGTGGTACAAAAGCCAGGTCACCCTTACAGTATATACATAAATAAATGAATGAATATATAGGTTCATAGTAAGCTGTAGGCCACATAGCCTTGTGGTTCATATTAAGCTTAGCCAATTTCCCTTAAAGTTGAGAATCAAACTTTGTACTTTGTGTCTATGAGGTAGACACCTTACTTATTATGCCAACTCTCCCCTGAATACATAATGATCATTTTTACCTTTCAGCTGTTCTCCACCAAAACGGTCACTCGTTATCCTCCTTGTCAGATAAACCTCAATCACCAATCCATTCCGACTGGACAGTGGCCATTTCTATGGGCAGTTTAAAATCTTACTCTGCAAGTATCCCCATCCCTCTTACATAAGCACATCATCAGTATGACAGTTCTGTTTCTTGTATCTTACATTTTCCTTTCCAGTATTTCAAACTTTTGCTAAGCCCTACAGCCGCTACACCTGACCCATCTCTCATACTCCACCCCTACAACTGACCCATCTCTCGTACTCCACCCTTACAACCGCTACACCTGACCCATCTTTCATACTCCACCCCTACAGCCCCTAAACCTGACCCATCTCTCATACTGTACCCCTACAGCCCCTACACCTGACCAATCTCTCATACTACAACTGCTACATCTGAGGCAGCTCTCATATTACACCCCTACAGTCCCTTCATCAAACCCATTTCTCATACTACACCCGACCCATCTCTCATACTACAGCCACTACACTTAATCCATCTCTCATACTACAGCCCTACAGCCACTACACCTGACCCATCTCTTATACTACAGCCCTACAGCTGCTACACCTGACCCATCTCTTATACTACAGCCCTACAGCTGCTACACCTAACCCATCTCTTATACTACAGGCCTACAGCTGCTACACCCGACCCATCTCTCATACAAAGCCCTACAGCCACTACACTTAACCCATCTCTCATACTACAGCCCTGCAGCCACTACACTTGACCCATCTCTCATATTACAGCCCTACAGCCACTACACCTGACCCATCTCTTATGCTACAGCCCTACAGCTGCTACACCAGACCCATCTCTCATACTACAGCCCTACAATTGCTACACCTGACCCATCTGTCATACTACAGCCTACAGCTGCTATACCTAACCCATTACTCACCTTTCCTGTCTGCCAACCCTCATCCTCTTCAGAGTCCATTGCTGCTTCACTACGGCACAACCCTGTGTCAGAATTGATCATAGTTTAACTATACAGCATGCATTTCTCATTGTTAACCAGGATTGTTTCCAACAACCTCAACTGCCAGTTCAGTCACTTAAAACGTACCTAAACTAAGTCACTCTTAAATCACTGTGAATAGGGGGAAGCAGGGTGGATCTGTCAACAACATTTTTTTTTCATTTACCAAGTTTCTTTCTTTCCTAGGAATATGTAGACCGACTATAGTAGCCACAGTTATGCTGTAAACCCTTTCCAGTGGTAACTTAAATTTTTACTAGACCCACTATGGTTAATTGTGTCTCATTTAATCAATGTGTGAGTTTTCAAATCCAAAACATGTAATATTCCAAAAGATCAAATTCCCAAGTAAGTGAAACTTCTGTGATCATAAATGACGTCAAACATCTCTTTGATGTGGGGAGCAAAATTTCACATTGCCAATAGCAAAATACACAGAGCAATTATTTTAATCCCGCAGCCCCCCAGTCAGTGTATACACTTCAAAGTCATAAAAGCAGAAAGAAAAGAGGAAAAGATGGAAACAAACATAAAAGTCCCGTTCTCCTTCTCCAGGTGCTGCAGAGCACAGCACCTACCCCTCCACCAGTGTCCACATTCTGCAACACTCACTAATGGAACCGCGCAAACTTCCTGTAGTGACCTGCTAAAACAAGCTCATACATTCATTTTCTTTTTTATTTGTTTATTTTTTGTATATTTTGATTCCATGCGTACCTTAATTAAATACTGTTTTCCAATGTGCATGTCTACTTTCAGGTCTGCATACTGCTATTACTATGGAGCACATTTAATTCTGTGCATCTGCAAACACGTTTATTATGTAACGCTGGATGATGCACATTCTTTTTATAATTTTATATCTGTCATTTGGAGTGCGTTTTCTGCTTTGTGTTTTCATATAATTTAATAGTTTTATTTCTTTATTGTAACTGTGCTTGCTTTACCTTTAATAAACCTGAAATGAAAGTTGCATTCCATTATCTGGGAGCATGTGTTTATTACACACAACAGAGACAGGAAATGTGCAAGCCTGTGACTTTCTAAGTCATTACACTATATACTTCAGGTATGGTAAGGGACTGTAGCTAACAAGCTAGCAGTGTTTATGTTTGCTAGACTTACAGCTCACTGAATGTTATGTACTTCTGTCATGGTAAGGGGCAGTATTTTTATTTTGACCTTTGGGGAACGTGATCATGTAACATCAGATGATGGTTTAGCTTTTGTTAGGTTTATAGCTGCATTAACTATGCACTTCTATGCTGGTGATGAACTGGATTGCATGTGTTCATAGGTTCATAGGTAGGTAGGTAAGTACTAGGCTATCTGCACTAAGGCATTTATAAGCCTAGCCAGAGTGTGTCGGCTTTCGCCTCCCTTTTAGATTTGATTAGATTGCTAAGCCTCTGTCCAGCAGGGCCATAGAAGTGATCCCCGGAGTAAATTTATGATTTCCCATCCACTCGTCAAGATTTTTCTTGAAGAGGGTCAGTGAGGGGCTCTGCCTAACATGGATTGGGATTCTATTCCAGAGTGAGGGAAGCCTCTGGGATATGAATCTATCCCTCCAGCATGTCCTATTTATTGTTGTGCCGAGGTTTAAATCCCTGGAGCATGTAGCTTTAAGGGATTTGGTTTTCTTGAGGTGGAGCATGTCCATTAATTTCGGGTTAGATATGGCCTTGTACATCAAGCAGAGATCACCTCTGAGTAGGTAGTAAGCAACTGAGTAGAACTGCAGTTTCTTTAGTTGAGCTGCATAGGGCATCTGTTTGAGGCCCACGATCCTCTTTGTGAGGTACTTCTGGGGTCTTTCCAGCTGTTGCAGGTGTTTGCAGGTGTCGGGTAAGGTACATCCCAAATGGGGCATTGTACTCTATTATGGGCCTGATGAGCGATGAGTAGAGTGGCACAATGACCTCTCTTGATCTAGATGTGAACTCTTTCATGATTAGGTGTGCTATATAGAAGGTTTTTCTAACCACTTTGGCAATGTGATTATCAAAGGAAAGGTTGCTGTCTACTTGGGTCCCCAGATCCCTAATTACATCTTCCGTACTTAGTGGATTACCACCTATGTGGTAGTTCATGGGCACTTTGTTTTTCCCAAAGGGGATGACTATGCATTTTTTGGCATTTAGCTTGAGGCCATGGTTCTGACACCAGGTATTCATCTCCATAAGACCCTTCTGGAGGATGTCTGTGTCAGCCGGAGAGTTGATTATGGCTCCCAGTTTGCAATCATCTGCAAACTTGGTCAGCCATAGTCCTCCCGTGCTTGCCTGTACCTCAGAAAAGTATATACCGAACAAGAGGGCTCCCAGGACTGAGCCCTGTGGGATGCCACTTGTAACCGGTTTGGAGTCAGACATGGCACCCACAACCCTGACCATGTGAGTTCTATCCATGAGCCAGTTTGCAACCCATCTTGTGACATAAGGGTTAATGTTCAAGCTGATAAGCTTATCTATAATGCCAGAGTGGGGTATTGTGTCAAAGGCCTTGGCTAGGTCTAAGTAGGCTGTGTGGACTACCTTTCCCTCATCTATGGCCTTGGTAACTGTTTTAAAGAAGTCTACAAGGTTTAAGAGGCAAGATCTGCCTTTAACAAAGCCGAATTGGGTAGGGTCCAATGTCTGGAGGTTCCCAATGTCTTTGTTTATGAGATCCATGATGATGCGCTCCATAGCCTTGCAGACCAGACTATAGGGCAATAGTTCCCGGGATCCATAGTGGCACCACCTTTGTGGATCAGGATAACTGTTGCTGTACACCATTCTTTGGGTACATATCCTATAGTAAGGCAGAGTTGGAACAGTGAATTTATGTGAGGGTTTAGTTATTTTTGGAGCTCGTGTAATACGCAGCCTGGGATTCCATCCAGTCCCATTGATGCTGTGTTTTTGGCTTTGGAGAGGGCTGTTTTTACCTGTGTGTCTGTGATGTCTGGGGGGTCTATATTCTTCTGGGATGAACACGGGCCCTTTTGGGGGTGAGGGGGGGTAAAGTTTGCACTGAACCTGTCAGCCTGGATGTTGGCAATGTCAGTGGGTTCAGTGTATTTTTTGCCATTTTGCACCAGCTCAGAGCAGATCTGAGAGTTGCCATCTAGATTTTTGACATAGCTAAAGAAGGCCTTGTGATTATCTTTAGAGTCTTTGGCAAGTTTTCTTTCGAAGCTGGCCTTGGATGAGTTTATGAAGGATTGTAGTTTCTTGCTAATACTTATCAGGATTCCTTCCCTTTTTGGGATTTTGCTCGATCATGTAATAGTTTCCTCCTTCTGTTGTATAGCTTATTTATGACCGGGGTCGACCAGACTGGTCTTCTCTTTTTGGAGGAGTGAGTCTTGGTTTTAGTTGGGATGGCTTGATCCATGCATTCCTGTAGGTGCTCATAGAATGCATTTGTAAAGGATTCTGTGGTTTGGGCAGCATTTTCCATTAGCCCAGGAGCTTTGAAACATTCCACCTCTGTCTTGAGAAGTGTGAAGTTTGCTTTTGAGAAATTTTTCACAGTGGTTTCCTTGGCTGGTGTTGGGGTCAGGATGTGACTGTCCAGTGTGATTAGTTTATGGTCAAATCGTACCAACGGGGGGATTATCTCTGATGTGGAACATTGCACCCCCATGTTGGTTATCACCATGTACAATATGTTGTCACCTCTTGTGGGAGTGGTGACCAGTTGTTCCAGGGCATTTGAGTTTATAAACTCCAGGAAACATTGGGCAAAGGAGTTGGGACTTGAGTAGTTTTCCCAGTCAATGTTTGGGTAGTTGAAATCACCCAATATCATGGTGTTTGGTAAGACCTACATATTCTCCAATGTTCTCTGGAATGCCGAGTGGGGGTCCTGAGACAAGGTGGGTGATCTGTAGCAAGTTACAAACTGAAAAGCAGTTTTTTCCACTGTTAGTTGCACATGGATGGTCTCCCAGGCCTTGTGCAGTGCAACTAACCTGGAGGTGTGGATATCCTTGATGAAGATGGATACACCACCGCCTTTTGTATTTCGGTCCGGGTTCTGGGGCCAAAAGGTATGGTATGAGTTATAGCCTGGTAGTGCTGGGGTGCTCTCTGGAGCTTTGAACCAGGTTACTGTTACTGCACAGATATCAATTTTCTCCATACTGAGGAGTGATTCGAGTGTGTGCATTTTGAGGTTTAGACTTCTGGCATTGAGTAGCATTACCCTCAGTTTTTTGTTTCTTGTGTTGTCTATGTAGGTGGGTTTGTCTTTTGAGCCTTGCCTAAAAAAGGCACTATGGGGGTAGCAAGAGCCTTAGCCAGTATTCGAAAGCCTAAGGGTGACAGGTGCAACCCATCTCTAGCGAAGCAATGTGGCTTATCGAGCATGTCATCCCAGGCTGACAGACACTGGATCCCCTTTGAATGACACCAATAGTTTAGCCAGTTGTTAAAATTGATCATTTTGTCTTTATACTGTGGCATCATTCTTGGTGAGGGCAAGATGCTACTCAGGGTCAGGGTCATACCGGCCTGGGCTACATGATCAGAGAGCTCCTCTATGTCTCTTTTCATGCAGTCCAGGGAGGTACATCTCAGGTCATTCACACCAACATGGACAATGACAGAGTCATATTTGTACTTGCTTTGGAGTGACCTGAGTGCTTGCGTTATGTGTCGGATCCTGGCACCCGACAGGCAGCTTACAGTGACTTTCTCCTTGTTCAGTCTAGTGAGCGAGATGTCAGTGTGCCTGACAATAGAGTCTCCTATTACTAGTGTATTTGGTGTGTTATTTAGCCTTAAGGGCTGTGATTGTGTGGCACAAAGACTTTGTGAAGTATGTGATACATGAATATTGTTGTGGGGTAGTGATTGCTTGGATGTCTGCTTTGGAGGTCTCTGCTGCTTTGGCAGGTTGTATTACCTGGCTACTATGATTGCAGTCAGTGATGTTGTGTTTTATGTGTAGGGACTGCATGTGTTGTATTACCTGGCTACTATGATTGCAGTCGGTGATGCTGTGTTGTGTTTTATGTGTAGAGCTTTCATGTGTTGTATTACCTGGCTGCTATGATTGCAGTCAGTGATACTGTGTTGTGTTTTATGTGTAGAGATTGCATGTGTTCTATTACCTGGCTGCTATGATTGCAGTCAGTGATGTTGTGTTGTGTTTTAAGTGTAGGGATTGCATGTGTTATATTTTCTGGCTGCTATGATTGCAGTCAGTGATGCTGTGTAGTGGTTTATGTGTAGGGATTGCATGTGTTGTATTACCTGGCTGCTATGATTGCAGTCAGTGATGGTGTGTTGTGTTTTATGTGTAGAGATAGCATGTGTTGTATTAACTGGCTGCTATGATCGCAGTCAGTGATGCTGTGTTTTGTTTCAGGTGTAGGAAAATTCTAAACAGTTTCTAGTTTGGATCAGCTCACCAACTTACTCATTCAACAAAAATGTATGTATGTATGTATTTATTTATTTATTTATTTATTTCAGTTTGTTGACCTGCGTTGAAAACAATTGTATTCTCTCCCCAGCAGAAGTACAATCAAGTGCATAAAAATGTTTTATATTTATTTTTTTATTTATTTTACATTTGTTTTCCATGAGAGTCTGATTAGGAAAACCCATTTTCAGCAGAGGCTCGAGGAGAAAAGCTCCATATAGTGACAGTACATAATAACAATGTTACATAATAACAACATTACATAATAATAACAATGTTACATAATAACAACATTACATAATAACATTACATAATAACAGTACATAATAATAGTACATAATGACAATGTTACATAGGTTCATAGGTTGGTAGTAGGCTATCAGCCCTAGGGCCTATACAAGCCTAGCCATAACAATTCCCTGGCTATTTCTTCCCACACTATTTACTTCCCTGGACCCCTGTCTAGCAGGGCGACTGACATGATCCCCGGGATGAATTTCCTTTCTCCCATCCAATCGTCAAGGTTCCTTTTGAAGAGGGCCAAAGAGGCACTCTGCTTGACATGTATGGGCAATCTATTCCAGAGTCTGGGGAGTCTCTGGGTCAGGAACCTATCCCTCCAGCATGTTTTGTTTATTGTGATGACAAGGTTTAGATCCCTGGAGCGTGTGGCTCTTAATAACATTACATAATGTTACATAATAATAACATTACATAATAACAATGTTACATAATAATAACATTACATAATAATAGTACATAATAACAATGTTACATAATAATAACATTGCATAATAACAATGTTACATAATAATAACATTACATAATAACAATGTTATATAATAACATTATATAACAATGTTAGATAACATTACATAATACCAATGTTACATAATAATAACATTACATAATAGCATTACATAGTAACATTACATAATAATGTTACATAATAATAACATTACATAATAACAATTTTACATAATAATAACATTACATAATAACAATGTTAACAGAATTATACTTTTTTTATACATTGATAAAAGAAACTGATAGTGGTCTTATAGTCGAAGTACATATACAGCAGAAAAATCAAGTGAGGCTGGCAAAAAGTCAGAGTAGATAATAACAATACAGATGTGCGATATAGGAAAGTCAGATTATATGGTTCTTACTGTAACTCGCTGTTTGAAATAGTATAAATCGTGATAAAGTACTGCAGGTAATGCAAGCCATTCTAAACCATACAAATAATTTAATAAATGCACATGTGCTGGCTTTAACTCCAGTACCTGCTTACTGATAAAAGGTGTTTTTACTAGCGAATGGAAGAGTTGTTATTTCCTTTAGTTGTCATTACATTTATGAGGTATGCTCTATCTTCTGTAAAAGAACTATGGTATTAAATTTACTTCCTTATGAGCTTGGTGTTTAATGAATTTTCGGGTTTATAACTACAACTGTGTTTCTGTGTGATTTTACTACTCAGCTTTTCTTTCTGAATGGAACTAGCCCATGTAAGAAATGCAATAAAGAAAATAAATAGCAAACACAAATATGTATTTTCTCAGTTTGTGTTATTCTCTATACTTGGAGTTTTGCTTAAATACAGGAAACTACTAATCTAGATTCACAATTAGTGAATAAGAGAAGGGCATAGCTAATGTCAGAAGATACGGCAGCAGAATGTAAATAGAAATGGATAGCTACATCAGATATTTTTTAGATAGCCAAAGCTGTTTAAGGGCTGGTGGGAAACATTATTTGGATCCAATATGGAAATGTTTACATTAAGATAATCAGAATGCAAAAAGGGCCTCATTACAATAATCAGAGGCAGAGCCAGAATTTATGAAATTGTATACCATCTTCAAAAATGTAGCACCCCCACCACCACAAAGGTAGCTCACAACCCCAGAAAGTACAAACTTAAGCAAAAACTTTAAATAGATTAAAGCACAGGCAGTGTAATATGAAGCTTGTGGAAATGATGACAACATATTCTTTATTTTTTTCTTATTTTGTTTAACCCCATGATCTTAGACTCCCATATGTGCCACCTCCCTCATTTGTCCTAATTATTTCTGCTTTGTTGCTCCCAATCCCTATCTGCAGGTTCTAGAGGGCACAAACTGCCACCCACTGTGAGTGGGACAAGGCAAAACATGGATCCATTGTACTGCAGTTCAGAGGATTTTCCCTTTTAAGCCCCATAACCCTACACCCCTTGACATACTCAGATGGGTGAGGGAATTGACCCAACCGATTGATGCATTCCTGTCCTATCTGATCATCTGAGGAGGCAATGGCTCTCATTATGTCCTCAGTATCATAAACAGGACATATATCCTGTCATATTTAGTCACACGCACACACCCAACGTGCCTTTTCATTTAACACGTCAGGAAGACACGAGCAGACTATTCCTCGTCACAACTATTCTGCCCCACATGGTCCAGCATATGTGCCAAGGCTGCTAATCAAACCTGGGTCACCTGGGTCATAGAGCAGAGCTTTATCGTTTTATGTCAGAAGAGCTGGCATTTACAGTTGCATAATATTCACTTGAGAGTGCATGCTCAGTATGGATGGAGGGTCGCTACACACACCAGCGTAATATTCACTAGTGAGTGGATGCCCAGCAGGGATGGAGGGTTTCTACACACCAGCATAATATTCATTAGTGAGTGCATACCTAGCGTGCTACACACACCAGTGTAATATTCACTAATGAGTGCATGCCCAGCAAGGACAGCTGGTTGCTACACATGCAATCATAATATTCACTAGTGAGTACATTCTCAGCAAGGACGGAAGGTTGCTACACACACCAGCATAATATTCACTAGTGAGTGCATGCCCAGCAGGGACAGAGGGTTGTTACACACACCAGCATAATATTCACTAGTCAGTGCATGGTCAGCATAGATAGAGTGTTGCTACACATGCTAGCATAATATTCACTAGTGACTGCATGTTTAGCATAGATGGAAGGTTGCTACACCTGCCAGCATAATATTCACTAGTGAGTGCATGCCCAGCAAGGATGGAGGGTTGCTACACATGCTAGCATACTATTCACTAGTGAGTTCATGCCCAGCAAGGACAGAGAGTTGCTACACACATGAGCATAATATTTACTAGTCAGTACATGCCCAGCAAGGATGGAGGGATGCTACACACCAGCATAATATTCACTAGTCAGTGCATACCTTGCAAAGATGGAGGGTTGCTATACATGGTAGCATAATATTCACTACTCAGTGCATGCCCATCAGGGATGGAAGGTTGCTACACACCAGCATAATATTCAATAGTGAGTGCATGCTCATCAGGGATGGAGGGTTGCTATACACACCAACATAATATTCACTGATGAGTGCATCCCCATCGGGGATAGAGGATTACTACACACATCCGCATATTCATTAGAGAGTACATGCCCATCAGGGATGGAGGGTTACTACGCATACCAGCATGATATTCACTCATGAGTGCATGCCCAGCAGAGAAGGAGGGTTACTAAACACACCAGCATAATATTCACTAGTGAGTGCATGCCCATTAGGGATGGAGAGTTACTACACACACCAGCATAATATTCACTGGTGAGTGCATGCCCATCAGGGATGGAGAGTTACTACACACACCAGCATAATATTCACTGGTGAGTGCATGCCCATCAGGGATGGAGAGTTACTACACACACCAGCATAATATTCACTGGTGAGTGCATGCCCATCAGGGATGGAGAGTTATTACACACCAGCATAATATTCACAGGTGAATGTATGCCCATCAGGGATGGAGGGTTGCTAAACACACCAGCATAATATTAATTGGTGAGTGCATGCCTAGCAGGGATGGGAGGGTTACTACACTCACCAATACTGTATTCACTGGTGAGTGCAGGCCCAGCAGGGATGGGTGGGTTACTACACTCAGCAGCATAGTATTCACTGGTGAGTGCATGCCCATCAGGGATGGAGGGTTACTACACACACTCCAGCATAGTATTCACTGGTGAGTGCATGCCCATCAGAGAAAGAGGGTTACTACACTCACCAGCATAATATTCACTGGTCAATGCATGCCCATCAGGGATGGAGGGTTACTACACTCACCAGCATAGTATTCACTGGATAGTGTGTGCCAATCAGGAATGGAGGGTTATTACACTTACCAGCATAATAATCACTAGTGAGTGCATGCCCATCAGGGATGGAGGATTACTACACTCAACAGCATAGTATTCACTAGTGAGCGCATGCCCATCAGGGATGGAGGGTTACTGCACTCACCAGCATAGTATTCACTGGTGAATGCATGCCCATCAGGGATGGAGGGTTACTACACTCACCTGCATAGTATTAACTGGTGAGTGCATGTCCAGCAGGGATGGAGGGTTACTACACTCACCAGTATAATATTCACTAGTGAGGGCATGCCCAGCAGGGATGGAGGCTTACTGCACTCACCAGCATAGTATTCATTGGTGAGTGCATGCCCATCAGGGATGGAGGTTACTACACTCACCAGCATAGTATTCACTAGTGAGTGCATGCCCATCAGGGATGGAGGGTTACTACACTCAGCAGCATAGTATTCACTGGTGAGTGCATGCCTATAAGGGATGGAAGGTTACTACACTCACCAGTATAGTATTCACTGGTGAGTGCATGCCCATCAGGGATGGGTGGGTTACTACACTGATCAGCATAGTATTCACTGGTGAGTGCATGCCCATTAGGGATGGAAGGTTACAACACTCGCAAGCATAGTACTCACTAGTGAGTGCATGCCTATCAGGGATGGAGGGTTACTGCACACCAGCATAGTATTCACTAGTGAGTGCACGCCCAGCAGGGATGGAGGGTAATTACATTCACTAGCATAGCATACACTGGTGAGTGCATGCCCAGCAGGGATGGAGGGCTGTTACACATACCAGCATAGTATTCTCTGGTGAGTGCATGCCCATCAGGGATGGAGGGTTACTACACACCAACATAGTATTCACTAGTGAGTGCATGCCCAGCAGGGATGGAGGGTAATTACACTCACTAGCATAGCATACACTGGTGAGTGCATGCCCAGCAGGGATGGAGGGTTGCCACACATACTAGCATAATATTCTCTGGTGAGTGCATGCCCATCAGTGATGGAGGGTTACTTCACAGTCTAGCATAATATTCACTGATGAGTGCTTGCCCATCAGGGATGGAGGGTTACTACACACACCAGCATAGTATTCACTGGTGAGTGCATTCCCATTAGGGATGGAGGGTTACTACACTCACCAGCATAGTATTCACTGGTGTGTGCATGTCCAGCAGGGATGGGTGGGTTACTACACTCACCAGCATAGTACTCACTGGTGAGTGCATGCCCGTCAGGGATGGAGGGTTACTACACACACCAGCATATTATTCACTAGTGAGTGCATGCCCATCAGGGATGGAGAGTTGCTATACATACCAGCATTATATTCACTGGTGAGTGCATGCCCATCAAGGATTGAAGATTACTACACTCACCAGCATAGTATTCACTGGTGAGTGCATGCCCATTAGGGATCGAAGGTTACTACACTCACCAGCATAGTACTCACTAGTGAGTGCATGCCTATCAGGGATGGCGTATTACTACACACCAGCATAGTATTCACTAGTGAATGCATGCCCAGCAGGGATGGAGGGTAATTACACTCACTAGCATAGCATACACTGGTGAGTGCATGCCCAGCAGGGATAGAGGGTTGCTACACATACTAGCCTAGTATTCTCTGGTGAGTGCATGCCCATCAGTGATGGAGGGTTACTTCACACGCTAGCATAATATTCAATGATGAGTGCTTGCCCATCAGGGATGGAGGGTTACTACACACACCAACATAGTATTCACTGGTGAGTGCATACCCATTAGGGATGGAGGATTACTACACTCACCAGCATAGTATTCACTGGTGTGCGCATGCCCAGCAGGGATGGGTGGGTTACTACACTCACCAGCATAGTACTCACTGGTGAGTGCATGCCTGTCAGGGATGGAGGGTTACTACACTCACCAGCATAGTATTCACTGGTGAGTGCATGCCCAGCTGCGATGGGTGGGTTACTAAACTCACCAGCATAGTATTCACTAGTGAGTGCATGCCCATCAAGGATTGAAGGTTACGACACTCACTAGCATAGTATTCACTGGTGAGTGCATGCCCATCAGGGATGGGAGGGTTACTACACTCACCAGCATAGTATTCACTGGTGAATGCATGCCCATTAGGGATGGAAGGTTACTACACTCACCAGCATAGTATTCACTAGTGAGTGCATCCCCACCAGGGATGGAGGGTTACTACACACCAGCATAGTATTCACTAGTGAGTGCATACCCAGCAGGGATGGAGGATTACTACACTCACCAGCATAATATTCACTGGCGAGTGCATGCCCATCAGGGATGGAGGTTTACTACACTCACCAGCACAGTATTCACTGATGAGTGCATGCCCAGCAAGTATGAAGGATTACTGCACACACCTGCATAGTATTCACTGATGAGTGTATGCCCATCAGGGATGGAGGGTTACTACACACACCAGCATAGTATTCACTGGTGAGTACATGCCCATCAAGGATGGAGGGTTACTACACACACCAGCATAGTATTCACTGGTGAGTGCATGCCCATCAGGGATGGAGGGTTACTACACACATCAGCATAGTATTCACTGGTGAGTGCATGCCCAATAGGGATGGAGGGTTACTACATACACCAGCATAGTATTCATTGGTGAGTGCATGGCCATCAGGGATGGAGGGTTCCCACACTCACCAGCATAGTATTCACTGCTGAGTGCATGCCCATCAGGGATGGAGGGTTACTACACACCCTCCAGCATAGTATTCACTGGTGAGTGCATGCCCATCAGAGAAAGAGGGTTAATACACTCACCAGCATAATATTCACTGGTGAATGCATGCCCATCAGGAATGGAGGGTTACTACACTCACCAGCATAGTATTCACTGGATAGTGTATGCCCATCAGGGATGGAGGGTTATTACACTTACCAGCATAATAATCACTAGTGAGTGCATGCCCATCAGGGATGGAGGATTACTACACTCAACAGCATAGTATTCACTAGTGAGTGCATGCCCATCAGGGATGGAGGGTTACTACACTCAACAGCATTGTATTCACTAGTGAGTGCATGCCCATCAGGGATGGAGGGTTACTGCACTCACCAGCATCGTATTCACTGGTGAATGCATGCCCATCAGGGATAGAGGGTTACTACACTCACCAGCATAGTATTAACTGGTGAGTGCATGCCCAGCAGGGATGGTGGGTTACTACACTCACCAGTATAATATTCACTAGCGAGGGCATGCCCAGCAGGGATGGAAGGTTACTGCACTCACCAGCATAGCATTCACTGGTGAGTGCATTCCCATCAGGGATGGAGGGTTACTACACTCACCAGCATAGTATTCACTAGTGAGTGCATGCCCATCAGGGATGCAGGGTTACTACACTCAGCAGCATAGTATTCACTGGTGAGTGCATGCCTATCAGGGATGGAGGGTTACTACACACCAGCATAGTTTTCACTAGTGATTGCATGCCCAGCAGGGATGAAGGGTAATTACACTCACTAGCATAGCATACACTGGTGAGTGCATGCCCATCAGTGATGGAGGGTTACTTCACATTCTAGCATAATATTCACTGATGAGTGCTTGCTCATCAGGGATGGAGGGTTACTACACACACCAGCATAGTATTCACTGGTGAGTGCATACCCATTAGGGATGGAGGGTTACTACACTCACCAGCAAAGTATTCACTGGTGAGTGCATGCCCATCAGGGATGGAGGGTTACTACACACACCAGCATAGTATTCACTAGTGAGTGCATGCCCAATAGAGATGGAGGGTTACTACACTCACCAGCATAGTATTCACTGGTGAGGGCATACCCATTAGGGATGGAGGGTTACTACACTCACCAGCTTAGTATTCACTAGTGAGTGTATGCCCAGCTGTGATGGGTGGGTTACTACACTCTCCAGCATAGTATTCACTGGTGAGTGCATGCCCAGCTGTGATGGGTGGGTTACTACACTCACCAGCATAGTATTCACTGGTGAGTGTATGCCCATCAAGGATTGAAGGTTACTACACTCACCAGCATAGTATTCACTGGTGAATGCATGCCCATTAGGGATGGAAGGTTACTACACTCACCAGCATAGTATTCACTAGTGAGTGCATCCCACCGGGGATGGAGGGTTACTACACACCAGCATAGTATTCACTGGTAAGTGTATGCCCATCAGGGATGGAGGGTTACTACACACACCAGCATAGTATTCACTGGTGAGTACATGCCCATCAAGGATGGAGGGTTATTACACATACCAGCATAGTATTCACTGGTGAGTGCATGCCCATCAGGGATGGAGGGTTACTACACACATCAGCATAGTATTCACTGGTGAGTGCATGCCCAATAGGGTTGGAGGGTTACTACACTCACCAGCACTGTATTCATTGGTGAGTGCATGCCCAGCAGGGATGGAGGGTTACTACACACACCAGCATAGTATTCAATCGTGAGTGCATGCCCATCAGGGATGGAGGGTTACTACACACACCAGTACTGCTAATGTTGTAGCCTAATGAGTCATCTTATTTTACTTGCCGCAGCATGTTTTCTGTACAGTATAAAAACACAGTTTTATTCACAAAAGCTGTATTTTAACAGTCATGTTTTATAGTTAGTGTAATATAAATTATTTGTGTATCAAGCACTTCAAGTTGGCATCACATAGGTATGATCATTTCCATTGTGAAAAAAAGGGACAAATGTAAGAGTAAGATTACAATTTTATGTAAACATTTCCTTTAGAGTGGGAGCTGAAGTACTAACACATGACTCATTGTGAAAAAAGTACTGAGAGTCAGGCCATCAAAGGAATTAAAAACTATTCAAAAGCATTAACAACTCAAGTAAAATGCCTTTTTTAGAGGGGCAAGCATCCATGAATCTCGTTTCTACATATATTAACTGCAAAATT